>NC_134107.1:72695899-72998929 GCF_040939455.1 Microcebus murinus | reverse complement strand
TATTAGAAAGCACATTCCTGAAACCCAGATTCTTTCAACCCACATATTTTTTTTTTAATTTCAGCATATTATGGGAGTACAAATGTTAAGGTTACATATATTGCCCGTGCTCCTCCTCCCCCCTCCCACACGCCTGACACTTAATAAATGTTATTCCTGTATGTCCACTTAAGTGTTGATCCGTTAATGCCAATTTGCTGGTGAGTACATGTAGTGCTTGTTTTCCATTCTTGAGATACATCACTTAGTAGAATGGGTTCCAGCTCTATCCAGGAAAATACAAGAGGTGCTATATCACCATTGTTTCTTAAAGCTGAATAGTACTCCATGGTACACATACACCACATTTTATTAATCCCTTCATGTATTGATGGGCACCTGGGTTGTTCCCACACCTTTGCAGTTGTGAACTGTGTAATCCACATATTTTTTATGAGAAATGTCACCTAAGAAAGCAGTCATTAAATTGTATACTGCCAACTATAATTATGCAATTAAAATGTTACCTTTTTTGATGTTTTTAAATAGGTCTAAGCAATTCCCCTCCCATATTTAGCTGTTTATTTTATTTCTTCTTCAATGGTTTAACCTCTTTATCTCTTGTTTTATTTCATTTTCATTGAACGTAATCTTTATCTCTTGGGACGTTTTTAATTAGATAGTTTGTATTTTTCTTACTGAGTTGAAGAGCTATTAAATAATATCTTTTTGTGGCTTTTTATAATAATGCTGAATAAATGAGCAACATTTTGGGACTGCATACACAAATGTTATCTGACAAAAAGAAGCGTTGTTAAATGGAACTTCAGATTTACTATTTTCTTATGGATTAGACTATCTGCCATTAAATTTCATAGATATATAGACTAATGTAATAGGACTGAGAACCCAGATAAAAACCATCCTCATATAGCCATATGATTTTTGACAAAGCAGACAAGAACATAAACTGGGAAAGAGAAACCCTATTCAATAAATGGTGCTGGCCAATTGGATAGCCACTTGTAGAAGACTGAAACAGGGTCTGCGCCTCTCACCTCTCATAAAAATCAACTCACAATGGATAACAGACTTAAACCTAAAGCATGAAACCACAAGAATTCTAGAAGAAAATGTTGGGAAAAAATCTTATAGACATTGGCTTAGGCAAAGAATTTACGAAGAAGACCCCAAAAGCAATCACAGCAACAACAAAAGTAAATAAATGGGACCCGATCAAATTAAAAAGCTTCTGTACAGCCAAAGAAGCTATCATTAGAGTGAATAGACAACCTACAGAATGGGAGAAAATATTCTCATGCTATATATATGATAAAGGGCTGATAACTAGCATCTATATAGAACTCAGGAAAATCAGCAAGAAAAAATCAAACAATCTCTCATTAAAAAGTGGGCAAAGGACATGAATCAAAACTTTTCAAAAGAAGATAGTCTGGTGGCCAACAAACATATTAAAAAATGCTCACCATCTCTAATCATCAGGGAAGTGCAAATCAAAACCACAATGAGGCATCATTTAACTCCAGTGACAATGGCTTTTATCAAAAAGTCCCCAAACAATAAATGTTGGTGTGGATGCAGAGAGATAGGAACACTCCTACACTGCTGCTGAGACTGAAAACTAGTATAACCTCTATGGAAAGTATTATAGAGATGCCTCAAAGGACTAAAAGTAGAACTACCTTTTGATCCAGCAATCCCACTACTAGGTATCTACCCCAAAAGAAAAAAAAGTTATCCTTTAATAAAGACATCTGCATTTGAATGTTTATAGAAGCACAATTCACAGTTGCAACAATGTGAAAACAACTCAAGTGCCCATCGATACATGAGTGGACTAATAAAATGTGATATATGTGTACCATGGAGTACTACTACTCAGTCACAAAAAACAATGGTGAACTAACTCCTCTTGTATTATCCTCAATGGAGCTAGAGCCCATTATTCTAAGTGAAATATCACAAATATGGGGGGGGGAGTACCAAATGTACTCACTATCAAATTGATACTAATTGATCAACACTTAGTGCACACATTCAAGTAGTATTCGTCAGGGTCGGGCAGGAGAGACGGGGGAGTTGGTGAGTAAATTCACACCTAATGGATGCAGTATGCATTGTCTGGGGATGGGCACATTTGTAGTTATGACTTGGACAGTGCGAAGGTAATATATGTAATCTCAACATCTGTACCCCAGTGATATTTTGAAATAAAAATATATATAAGTATAAAATAAATCAACTTGAGTCATTATAATCAATTTATTACGTAGTTCTCTCTAAAAGGGGAATACATATGGTATTTATTTCATGATTCCATATTTTGCTAAATTTAACAATATATATCATTGTAAATTAATAAATTGATATTAAGTGCACACAGATTACTCACCAGGAGACCAATGCATATTTCCAACTTTAATGTTTTACCCTTCTGTGGAGAGAATTATTTTCATTTCTATGTTTCATTATCTATCCATAATAAAAATGCTAGAGGAAAATAGAAGCAGTTATTATATAATATATAAAGGAAAATTGTTCATTATCAATATATACAGTTGTTTGTTTTTATAGTGTTTAGTAGAAGGTATTCTAGTTTGCTAAACTATTCCCATATTCCAAAAAACTTTTTTTTATTGAATATGATGCAATAATATACATGTTTGTACCTAAATCCTTGTGTACATCTACAGAATTTTCCATAGTAATGAAAATATATGCTTAATATATTTATGTAAATATGTTCCAGGCTATATATGTGTGTGTATTTGTGTATATATTTTGTAATTTATTTATATACATATATGTAATATTTAAAAAACAACACCCCCAACTTCTTTCAGAAATAAAGCCCAATCTAATTCTAATCCAGGTAGCCACTTCCTAATAAATGCAATCTTCTCAGATATATTCTATATACACACACACCTGTGCATGTAAATGTTTATAAATACTACCAGATTGCCCCTCAAATAGTTTTTTTTTGTTGAGATTAAATAATATTTACTAATTGATCAATAAATAGCTTGGAAATTTTGGGGTGATTTCATTTATTAGAGTGACTACCTGATTTAGGGTTTTAAATGATGAAAAAGTATGGGAGTGTTGTTTGTTAATTAGCACATGGACCAAGAGAGAGCACTGGTACATTCAGAGGCTACAACCTTGACAGAATAAAAGCTTGACCTAACAATTCTATTGCAAGAGTTTCTTTACTACAGTTATTTCCTGCCATTTCTGGTCCGTATCAAACTTCTACATCATTTTGTCTTGGCATCTGTAGTATTTCATCAACATGTTATTCTTGCATATTTATTTTCAGAAAGACATCTGTAAAATAATTTTATGTCCGAACATTTTAGTTGGCATTCAATATTTAGTTCTTTTCACAGGTTGGCAACACTACTATTCTTCTCCAAGAAAAGGCTTCCCGTTTCCACAGCTAGTCTTATAACTGACCGTGCTTCCCAACTTTCTTTTGTGCCAATCTGGAAAAACTGATTTGGAAAGATTCCCTTTTACCATCAAAATGAAAACAAAGATGCGCGTTGCCGGAACTTTTGAATAACCGGATGCTGGGATCAGCGGACCGCGAGAGTGAGGGACTGAAGATGCGCACGCATCAGCTCTGAGGCGGCGCACTCAGAAAGCAGAGCAACGCGCATGTGCGGGCGTCTTTCTGGTGTCTACTGCGGAACCCTGAGCGTTTTTGTGCTCTCCAGAGTCCTGCGCTGCAGATGTTGGGCTTTGTGGCTGGAGTCTTAGCACTCACCTCCCACTCTGATTGGTCGTTTTACAGGCATTGAGTGAAACTTCTAAAATTATTTTGAAGCAGTAACTTGAAAGGCTGTTTTCACAGAGACATTTAATCAAAGTAAACTTCATTAAAGGAATTAAGGCGTTAACCAACCTGCAGATTCCAGCGGCAAATTCCGAGATTATTGTGGATCCATATGCACTGTCTGCACAACAAAAGGGAAACATAATGAAGCTATGGTGGTTTTATATACTCTACCTATAGTAACTTTTAGTATTTGTTTAAGGAATCTGTAAATTTTATTTATGTCAGACCTAACTCACAACCTCTTTTCATTGTGTAAAGCACAGCCAGGTAGGACAGATGGGAGAAACATTTATTGTGGTTAATAACCTGATTTATTGGCATTCTGAGGCCAACTCCCTGATTTGAAATTAAAATTGAGGAAAATAGCGTAGATGAAAATAATATTGATAAATTAGAGATTTTCTCAAAACTTGAAAGAATAAAACAAACACCACATGTACTTACCATCAAATTGGTATTAACTGATCAACACTTAAGTGCACATGTAGTAATAACATTCATGGGGTGTCGGGCAGATGGAAGGGGGAGAAGAGGATGGGTATATTCACACCTAAGAGTTGGGGTGCTGCACTATCTGGGGGATGGACATGCTTGTAGCTCTGACTGGGGCAGGCAAAGGGAATATATGTAACCTAAACATTTGTACCCCCGTAATATGCTGAAATAAAAGAAAACAAAACTAAAAAGTTTTATAATGTAGTAAGAATATAAGAACTTAAAGCCAATCCCATATCTAATGGAGAATTTGAAAGCTTCCCCCTTAGAATGGAAATGAGAGAAGAACCCTGCTACCACCATTCGTGTTCAGTACTGTGCTAGATGTCCTCTTCAGTGCAACTGGACAAGAAAAAGAAAGAAATCATGTAAGGTTTGGGAGGAAATAAAGCTATCATAATTCACTTTAGCAGCATAACACTATTGTGTGGTTGGAAAATTTCCAAAACTTGATAAACTATTAGATTAATTAGTGAATTAAAGTAGAAATTTAATCATGTGTATTTCTTAAACAACAATGAAAAATGGGAATGAAATTTGAAATGTATTTAAAACATCAAAAGCATCATATGTCTAGAAATAAATCTCATAAAATTGTACAGCTCTCTGTATATAAAGTAGAACACATTTTTGAAAAACTTTTTTTTTAACTTTTAACTTTTTTATTTTTTAAGACAGAGTCTCACTTTGTTGCCCAGACAAGAGTGAGTGCCATGGCATCAGCCTAGCTCACAGCAACCTCAATCTCCTGGGCTGAAGCAATCCTACTGCCTCAGCCTCCTGAGTATCTGGGACTATAGGCATGTGCCACCATGCCCGGCTAATTTTTTCTATATATAGTTTTAGTTGGTCAATTAATTTCTTTCTATTTTTAGTAGAGACGGGGTCTTGCTCAGGCTGGTTTTGAACTCCTGAACTCGAGCGATCTGCCCATCTCGGCCTCCCAGAGTTCTAGGATTACAGGCGTGAGCCACCATGCCTGGCTGAAAAAACATTTTAAAATATAGGTAATTGAAGGGATATCCATGTTTGTAGATTGGAAGACTGTGGTAAAAATATCAATACTTTCCAAATACACTTATAAGTAAATATTCCAATAAATAGTCAAACTGTGAGTTGTTTTTTTTTTTTTTTGCATGTGTGTAAAAATTGGGAAGTTGATTTTAAAATGTACATGTGTGGCAGAGGCTTTGAGAAGATGTTAAAACTCTATAGAGTAAGAGACAGACCACAATACTAAAGGGGATTCACTACTACATAATTAGCCTCATCACCTCAATCATTTTTGCACCTAAAAGGCATAGATGAAAGTACTACAATACTGGGGAGAAGGATGACATTTGTGCAAGAGAGATGGTAAATTCTAGTAGTAGGAACAGGGTGTAAAGATCTGTCTGCAAAGGTCCTTGTCAGCTTTTGACTCCATCAGTAGTGAGTCAGCTCATTTAGGATCTGGTGGACTTATATTCCACAGTGGACATATATACTCAATAAAACACAATTTTATTCATTATTCATTACCTAGCATATGGAATTATCTTTTTGTTTTAAAAGGTAGTGAGCTCCTTTTCAATTCTGAGAAAAAATTGAAAACTTACAGAGAACTACCCAGTTTCCACCAAGTCAGCAGAGTCTTCCCCTCTTGCCCACTTCCTCACCTCACCCCTCTCCCTAGTTGGGTTTCTTGAGTACTTCTGAAAGAGTAATACTTAAAAACAATGATTTTCCATTGCATCTCTAGCAAGATAGTTAGCAATACCCACATCCCAGACATATGAGGAGATATACTATGTTCTGAAGATAGCTATTCTCTAAAATACTTTGAAATGTGCATTGAAATTCAGTTTTAAAAGACCTTGTGACTGTTGCATTCAGGTTCTGGCTATACAGGATATTGATAATGCCAGGTTGATATCTGACTTTAGGGTCTGATTCCTTTGTAAATCTTCCAGTAAATATTACCCCTTTGTGTATGTGCCATTCATGTATAAAAATATGATGATAAAATGTTGCTCATATTAATTAGCCCAAAACCACATGACCAGGTGGGCTTGATTTTAACTGTTTTTCCTAAGTATGCATTCATACTTATTTCTAAATGTCCAGTTGTACTTACAGCAATTTTAAAACTTCTTGTTCACCTTCTGGTGAAGAGACTCACCTATGTCCCCCCAAAATACAGTTGTGAACCTAGGATTCATCACTGTTTGCCTGTAACAAAATGGCAATGATTTTGAGGTGTTGAAATTTGATAGGAGCCTGACACATGTAAAATCCATATAGCAGTCTAGATGGATATATTCCTGCTAATATCCTCGAAACATCCACCACCTGTCTCAAGCCCTGTTACATGAGATGGATGAACTTCAGGTCCTTTTTAGCCAACCTAGTGCAAGCTGATCTTCCATGGGAAACTCTAGCCTAGTAGATTGTTAATGTTTTTCTGAAAATAGTGTTAATATTTGGTTCATCTGTATTTGTTTCTAAATTGCTTGATATTTGTGATGTGAATATTTCCTTAGCCTAGGAAAGATATGTTTTGTCAACTATTCATTTTTAAATTTATGTTTATGTTAGGTTTGTGTCAAGCTAAGTCCATACCCTTTAATGAATTCACATCTGCCAAATGTTCTAAAATTAGCACATGACAGAGGGTAGATATTTTCTTCTTTTTTGGTAGGCTTAGTGTGCAAGCCTTTTTAAATCATTGTTCTTTAGGGGTCTTTTGCGATGAAAATATTGGGGGTGGGGAGTGGGAGAATCTGGGGTTCAGTCTACTTTCTTCTTCAGTTCTGCACAGTAGATTCCTCTTCCTTATGAAAGCTGCTATTAATTTTATTTTTTATATATGAATTCATGTTCCCTACTAATCTATAATTGCCAGATTCAAGGGGTTTTGTCTTACTTATCTTTAAAGATTGGGTTTAAGGGAAGGAAAATGAGAAGTTAGTATAGTACTTAGTAAAAGTCAGTAAGAATAACAACCACTTAATTGCTATTATTTTTCTTATTTGCAGTAGAGATGAGGTCACAGAGCCTGGTTCATAGGACTTTTACATACCGTGTGAAGTAATTACAAATCCAGGAAATGATGCTGCAAGCAAATGTTGGACAAGCCACTCTCATGGTAGAACACCATTTACAGCACTTAAGGAAGCATCCTACACAACTGACCATTGAAGTTTTTCTAAAAAGTAAAAGTACTAGAAAGTCTTTCCTCTCTATACTTGTGTAGACAATATACGACATTTTAAGAAATGTTTGATAAGGCACAAAATCATTGTAAAAAAAAGAAATATTTGAGGTAATTTTCAAAGAATGAAATTTCTGGAATAGTCTTCATGTGTTTTTATAATAACCTTTCTTTCCCTAATCTCCTTGGGATAAACTTTTGGAAGTATAATGATGGTCAAATAATACTTCAGAATACATACTAACTTACAACTCTATGCATTGAGTGATAGGACAAACACTTCACTTTTTTCTAGGATATGCTGGCTTTTATGGCTTTTATAATTTTTTTAGTCTCATAATATCTAAATAATGACATTTATTTTAATTTTCTCTTTTTCAATGTCTAGTAAGATTAGTAATTTTCTTAAGTTTATTGAAAGGGCCTAAATCACAAAACATAAGTTCTTGATACAACTTATATGTAAACATTGGTGATTTATTAAACTGTGGAGAAGTAAAAATAAAATATAGGTAGTATGGTAACCCTGTCAAAAATAAATGTATATACTATTTATTAAAGATAGTTGTGCATATAATAATTAAGTAATGTTATATCATATGATATTTTAGTATATATTTAGTATTTATATCATATTATATTTTAGTATGACATACATATTGATATAGATATCATATATGTGCATACATATTCACATATGTAGAGTATGCAGTTTAAAATTATGCACTTAGGTACATAAGTTGAAAAATAGATTTCATTTTTATATATGCCAAGTATTACAAAATAGTCATAAAATAGTGAAGTTAAGAAAACAAAATTCATACAAGTAATTCTACTAACTCTTATATATACAATTATTTAAAACACAATTGAGTTCCCTAGTACACTTTTTTTTTTATGAGAGAGTTACACAATACAGTTGTATGGGTTATCCTAGTTAATGTTTTATTGTGGACATATTGAAGTAAATATGGCTAGAGACATAACAAGCAATTATACATTTAAAAAGTAGAATAAGAAGTAGAATAACAAATTTTAAAAATTGTTCTCAGTGAAGCAGATTAACGGGTAGAAAAAAGCCAAAAAAAAAAAAAAAAGAAAAAAATAAATAAAAATCATAAGGTCATTGCTTGTAGAATAAAAAATTGTTTACTGAAATATTTGTTTTAGTTTAAATGTCTCTTTGAACCACCTGTGTCAGGTCAACTTTGTTGCATCTCTTCCCAAACTCCTCTATATTCTCTTAATATGTTGGCCCCCAAGTGTGGTTGTTTATACTTTGTAATCTAATCAGCCAACTTTACACCTTTCTTTGTAACCTAATCAGCTGTTTCTACCTTACTCAAGACAGTAGCCAATCACAAGTGGATGTGGTCTTAGGTGAGTCTAATCACTTGAAAAGCAAGCTTGTCTGCAGCAGACTTATTCTTCAGGGAAAACTCACTGAATTTGTGGTTGCCAGGCTTTGGAAAACCAGGGATTCCTACTGACTTGGATGTTGATAGATCTTTCAGAGCTTCCATAGGTGAGATCGCTGATAGTAGACTCTGGTACATATGGAATTTAGAATAAAGCCCCTCATGCTTATAAAAATGCTTTAAATTAACCTGCCAGCACACGAGTGTCTTGTCTAAGCAAACAAGTAGCTTTCCTAGTTATTTAAAATGACATCAATGTAAAGTATCTGTAACTAGAGCATTTGTAATATATTGGTTTGTGTTATATGTTTGATCATTTTTATTTGATTACTTACTATATCACTAGATTTTTAAATCTCGAGATGTATTTCCAAAGTTTTTATGGAATTATGGAAACCACAATGTACTTAAAATGTCCAGTCTAATGTATGCATGCAGCAATAATTTCTATGTATATAGAAATCAAAGTAAAAGTTAAATGTATTCAATTAATTAAAAATGATGTTGTAAAGGTCCTATATGCTGTCCCTTTAAAACCTTCAGTTTTCAGACTAGATTTGAAAAGTGTTTAAAATAGATTCTACCAACTGGTTAAGATTCCCAAGAAGTGGCGCTGGCCACTATGGGGAAATAGCAAATAAAGATGAATTGGTGGTCATGTTTCCATTAACTGCCTCTCTAGAATCTCCCGTGTGGAGAGGAAAGCTCAATGTTTATCTTCATTTTCTTTTTGCTTCAAAAGACAATTAATTGTCGCTGAATATTCACCATTTAAGAATGTGAAAGTGTTCTGTCTGGTCATCTGAACTGACTGTGGATAAAACCGTTTCCCTAAACCAGAAATAATTGATAATTTTTATATTTGTTCTTGATACTAAAGTCAGAAACATAGATTCAGCTATTTATCCTTTTAGGAGTTGACAGTTAAAGTTAATTCTGACTAAATTGATCAAGCTTAAATTGAATCTAAACAATTTCTAGCTGTCCCCAGAAAAGTCCATCCGTGACATAGACTATTAGCATAGAGACTAAGTGTTTTTTGTATGTTACAATCATGAAGTCATTAGGAGAGATGGAAAAAGAGAGAGACAAAGAGAGATTTTAGATGTGCTTCTGGACCAATCAGCTAATGTAAGTAACTCTGGAATCTTTCCCATTTTTACCCTCCGTCCAATCTTTAAGCCTATCTAATTAATTTAAGTATGGTTGCAAACACTGCTTGTTTTAACAAGGATCTCAAGAAATCTTTTGTCTTATTTTCTAATTTGTATCACAATACAGTTGGCCCTTTATATCTATGGGTTCCACATCCATGGATTCAACCAACCTAGGGTCAAAAATATCCAGGAGGAGGGGAAGCATTTGTATTAAACATGTACATTTCCTTGTCATTGTACCTAAACAATACAGTATAACAAATAGTTTTATAGCATTACATTGTAAGTAATCTAGAGATGATTTAATGTATCCAGGAGGATATGTGTGGCTTATATGTAAATACTACATCATATTGTATAAGAAACTTCAGCATCCTTAGATTTGGGTATCTCAGGGAGTCCTGGAATCAATCTGCCATGGCTACCATGGGACAGCTATATAAATTCAGCCTGTCTACATGTACCATGTCTAGGTTTGTAGACATGGTAAATGGTAATTAATAGTAATTAAATTAGATAGGTAATTAATAGTAATTAAATTATCTATTAAAATTACTGTGGGTAAATTAATAGGTAAATTGGACAGAACTCAAGCAGATAAACAGAACTATCCAGAAGCTTTTTTATTCCCCTCAAGGAGGCAAAAAAATAATCTTTTCCCTTATATATTTTTTTAATTTTCAGAAACATGGATTCAGACACCTTGCAAACCTTCCACAGTGAACTTATCTGTACCATTTGCATGAACTACTTCATAGACCCTGTCACCATAGACTGTGGGCACAGCTTTTGCAGGCCCTGCCTCTCTCTCTACTGGGAGAAATCCCCTACTCCAATGAGCTGCCCTGAGTGCAGGGAAATATCAGAGAAGACAAACTTCAAAACCAATCTTGTACTCAAGAAGCTGGCTTCCCTTGCCAGGCCGGCCAGACCTCACCAGGGCCACATCTCAGAGGAGCAGATCTGTGTGGCCCACCTGGAGGTGAAGGGGCTCTTCTGTGAGGCTGACAAGACGCTGCTCTGTGGGCCCTGCTCCGAGGCACCAGAGCATGCGACTCATGGCCACCCTCCAATAGAATGGGCTGCCGAGCAGTGCCGGGTAAGTGTTGCCCCTGATGCCATTTGGAATCTACAGGATCCTAAATCAGAGAGAAAGATGAGGGCTTACAATGAAGTTGATGAGAATGGAAAAGGAGGAAGTAGTGATTGTTCACTGTAAATCCCGAGATATGATGTGCGCTTTGAATGTTGTTGACCTATTTGACACTCCAGTCATAGATGTGTTGAGCCTTCACTAATGGAAGTTTCCCTAGAAACATTGCCAAATGTGTGGAGCAGGTCGCAGCACCAGGAACACTGGCTTCTTCTGCAAGCTTGACTTCTGTCAGCCACAACCTTTTCTAATAAGGGGATGGAAACTACAGAACCATTTTCTCTGTCGTTAAAGCTAATGGTTATTTTACAGAGGAAACTGCTAAAGGAAATGGGCCCTTTTGGAAAATGACTCAGTAAATGCAAAGCAATTTAAATCAGGAAATTAGCAAAATCCATTCATTAGTGGTAAGAAGGAAAAAGTTTTATTTGTTTTTATGCAGATCAACATAATGCTGACACAGGAAAAAAGATAGTGGTGTCAAATTATATATCAGAAATCACAGATATACAGCCCAACACAAACTAGTGCAAAAACTACTCATACATATGTGGTGTAAGTGAGGCATAATAGGTATTCATTGAAGTTTTGGATAAACCTTCTCAGACACGGAGGATAAGATAGCATGGCACTAAGATTTTTTGTGAAGGAGAGGAGAGAAATAGAGTACTACCTAGAAGGAAAATAGAGTAATTTTTTTTTTAAAAAAAAATCTGCATAAGAGTGTATACCTAAATATTACAAAATATTTAGAATAATCAGTCCATGGTACAAGAGGGAAGTAAGAGGAAATAATTGTTGGAATAAAATCCCTGAAGAAGGATTGCAAGGAGAGCCTGAGACCCCTTGGAGATCTTGATGTAAACAGGGGGAGAGACTAGGAAGAATGGAGAAAGGATGGAAAAAAGTGAGTAACAAATGTTCAAGACCCTTTCCAAGTGTGAGCAAGAAAGTTTATAAATTACTTGCTTCAGTATGCTAAAGAAATAATATCAGAAGTTTTGAGTTTTCTGTTGAGAGTGAGGGCATGTAATCCTTTTAACTGAATATCTCTGCAGGACTATGCAGCCTTGAGGAAGGTGATGATTGAAGCTGAATATCAGAAGATTCATCAGTTTCTCCATGAGGAGGAACAACTCCACCTGGAAACACTGAACAGAGAAGCAGAGGGGGTTTTCCAACAACTCAGAGACAGTGAAATGAGAATGACCCAACAGAAAGAAAGGATGAAAGACACATACAGATTGTTGGCTGATATGTGCCACAAGCCAGACATGGAGTTGCTCCAGGTATGGAGAGAGAGGGGCCATCCTGAGACAGGAATCCTTTGCTGGGCGATCTTGCCAGGATGTTGAAATGTTACCTGCTGATACCAGTACTTACTTAGCTGAATCACACATGCTCCTTG
Source organism: Microcebus murinus (assembly GCF_040939455.1). Taxonomy (NCBI): domain Eukaryota; kingdom Metazoa; phylum Chordata; class Mammalia; order Primates; family Cheirogaleidae; genus Microcebus; species Microcebus murinus. The sequence continues at coordinate 72,986,261 of NC_134107.1, read as the reverse complement.
ACTCCCACCATTCTGTTTGTCCAACCACTTATTTCTGCAGATACTGCTTATTTTGGGGAGATTTTCATCATTGCAGTATTATTAATAGATAACATAGGACAAAATTCTCCTCAGTGTGATCAGGAGCACTAGCCACATAGAAAGATTATCCAAAATCAGCAAACCTCTAGGGCAGAAGAAGTTTAACTTTTGGGGGTAATAATTTATGTCTGCTAATCCATCATCACTCTCTGTTGTCCCACACAAAAGCAAGTTGGTGAAGGCATAGAAGCTTTGCCCCTTGCTTACTTAGGTAAGGTTTGTACAATTTGGTAAGCAATTTCAATACACTCTGTTTTTATATGGTTTTGTGTTTTGCTTTAATTTTTGTCTGATGTGTAAGCCCTCTCCTTGGGAATAAGACTGGGAGATGAATGACACTGGGGACTTCAATCTCCTTGCATTACTACACAGCCCCTTCCTGAGCTCCTTCCTTCTTAATGTGCACTGAAGAAGCCCCTCATGGGTCAGCTTAGATTCTGTTGTTAACATATCCTTGGATGGTTCCTTAAAGGGTACTAGGGGCCGGGCGCGGTGGCTCACGCCTGTAATCCTAGCTCTCTGGGAGGCCGAGGCGGGCGGATTGCTCAAGGTCAGGAGTTCGAAACCAGCCTGAGCAAGAGCGAGACCCCGTCTCTACTATAAATAGAAAGAAATTAATTGGCCAACTAATATATACAAAAAATTAGCCGGGCATGGTGGCGAATGCCTGTAGTCCCAGCTACTTGGGAGGCTGAGGCAGGAGGATTGCTTGAGCCAGGAGTTTGAGGTTGCTGTGAGCTAGGCTGACACCACGGCACTCACTCTAGCCTGGGCAACAAAGCGAGACTCTGTCTCAAAAAAAAAAAAAAAAAAAAAAAATTTAATAAAAAAAAAAAAAAAAAAAAAAAAAAAGGGTACTAGGAAAAAATATATTATTAAAACACAAAAATAAAATATATCAGAGAAGATGCAGAAGGATATATTCTCATGATTAATAATATTTTTTTTTCTTTGCAGGACATGGGAAATGTATTGGAATGGTGAGTTTACTAATAATCTCTGATGTCATTCTTTTATTGATGATAATTATACAGTTGACTCTAGAACAACTCTGGAATTAGGCATACCAACCCCTTCCTCACTGAGTAGTCAATAATCTGAATATAACTTTTTTAATTTTAGCGTATTATTGGGGTACAAGTGTTACTTATATTGCCCATGCCCCCCATCCCCCTCGAGTAAGAGCTTTAAGCATGTCCATCCCCCAAACTGAGTATAACTTTTGACTTCACAAAAACATAACTATTAATAGACTACTGTAGCATTACCAATAACATAGTCTATTAATACATATTTTATATGTATTATATTCTATATTATTATGATAAAGTATACTAGAGAAAAATGTTATTAAGAAAGTAATGAAGGCCAGGCATGGTGGCTCATACCTATAATCCTAGCACTCTGGGAGCCCGAGGCGGGCAGATTGCTCGAGGTCAGGAGTTTGAAACCAGCCTGAGCGAGACCCCATCTCTACTAAAAACAGAAAGAAATTAATTGACCAACTAAAACTATATATAGAAAAAATTATCCGGGCATGATGGCGCATGCCTGTAGTCCCAGCTACTCGGGAGGCTGAGGCAGTAGGATTGCTTGAGCCCAGGAGATTGAGGTTGCTGTGAGCTAGGCTGATGCCATGGAGCTCACTCTTGCCTGGGCAACAAAGTGAGACTCTGTCTCACAAAAAAAGAAAAAAGTAAGTAATGAAGAGAAAATATATTTACTATTTATTAAGTGGAAGTGGATCATCAGAAATATCTTCATTTTAGTTGTCTTCATATTGATAATGCTGAGGAGGAGGAGGAAGAGGAGAGGTTGGTCTCACTGTCTTAAGGGTGGCAGAAGAAGAGAAGGCAGGGGTGAAAGGGGAGGTAGGAGAGGCAGGCACACCCGTGTAACTTTTATTTGAAAAAATTGGCATATAAGTGACCCATGCACTTCAAGTCTGTGTTATTCAAGAGATAACTCTATCTATTTTGAACTACTAACATTGTCCTCTGTGGTTATTTTCTTTTATTTTTTCATAGAGCCAGGTCTTGTTATGTTGCCCAGACTGGTCTTGAACTCCTGGGCTCAAGTGATCATCCTGTCTTGGTAACCCAAAGTGCTGGGATTACAGGTGTGAGCCACCACACCTGGCCTTTGCAACTATTTTCTGCTTTGTTTCAAATGAGACCCTGAGGCCTTCTTATTCTGGGTCTCAGAAGTTTCCTTCTTATGTGTCAGAATTCAAATATACTTAACAACAATTTGTTATTCTGGGCTTTGTTCCACCCACTGCCCCCTTCCCCCCAAAAAAACCTTAATAAGGAGCCTATTCTAAGCTATAAAAGAGAAGCCCTGTCTTCAAAAAGATGGAAGGTAAAAAAGACAGCAGAAAGGGGAAGATTCCCTAAGACTGGGAAGTGGAGGGAGGTTTTGTTCCCAAGAGTAGCCATGGCCAGGTGCTGCTCCATCACAGCACACCCCTGTTGTAGGCAGGACCTCAGCGGACATTGGCTGCTTCAGGACCCTCAAGACCAGGCTGTCAGGCTGGAATTACATTCCCTGGCTGGTAGAAAAGATCCAAGCCTTCTGGCTCAGTGGCCATTCCCTTTTAGACGTTGACTTTATCATTGGTGACTGCTGCTGGCTGAAGTCCCAAAGGCTGTGCCTCAGTTTTCTGCTCTCTATGAGAGACTCAGGATCTTTGCATAATCTGAGGTGGTGTGACAGGTAGATGGAGGGAATGATTCTCAATAATTTTAGAAGTTGGATAATGTCTGAGAAGAATAGGGAATTGGATTTTAATGTAAGTTAATTTTTTAAAAAAGTAACATTTCTTATATTCCCAAGAGTGTAGAATAAAATATATACCCAGTTAAATAAAAATCTGAAAATTCTGATAAAATATCTTGACTTAAAAACTGGTATCTTTGTAATGATGCGTGATTACCCTCGCCCTGTGGTGTAACTGATGCCATTCTTTGCAGGACCAAGTCAGTGCAGGCGCAAAAGCCCCAGCCGGTGAACCCAGAGCTCACGTCCTGGCGCATCACTGGACTCCTCGACATGCTGAACACGTTCAGAGGTGAGAGGCGGCTCTTTGGTAGTCAGGCCTCAATTTCTTTCTTTGGTGGATTGAATGTAACATTTCCCATTTAAATTTCATTATTTTCTGACATGAAGGTGGTACATGATTTCCCAAAATGTTTCTATCTTCTCTCTCTGAATAATCATAATGATCAAGACTGAACTTTTTGATTTACAGTTTGCTGAAAAGGCAAAGCAAGATACACATTTCAGTTATATCTGACACAGGCAGAGTAAGAGAAGAAAGAGTATTCAGGTCATGCGGTTATGAAGAGATATGATGCTTAGTTCTCTGAGTAGCAATCAATATTTTGTGTTTATTCAGTTTACTCCAATTTAAAAGATTTAGATTTGGCATTGATGGTTTTTAATTTCTTCTATATCCCATGTGCATTTTCCATGTACTGTACAAATAACATTTATTCATTATAAAATCAGAAAGTTTTGACCAACCAGAAAACACTAACGTTTTGATAAGCAGAACAATTGTAATGCTATGAGATATATCTCAAATAGCATTGAGAAATGCTGAAGGATCTGTGAACCAATCATGTTGGGCACACACTAGGCAGCAGCGGGCTAAAACCAAGATTAGATTGAATGTGGCAGGTTCTGAACAGATAGTGTAAAGCCAGAAACTTCTTCACAGAAACTTCTAAACTGCATATGTAAATTTCCATCAAATTTTTTGATGTTTGAAAATGTAACAGGCTTAACTTAAATCCCAATAAATACCTGCACCATAGCAAAGTGTTATCTATTTTTGATGTGATTGAAGACAAGAGCACAAGAGGAATCTTCTACAAAAGAAAAAAGAAAGTTTTAAGTGTGTGGAAATAAACTATCCAGAGGGAGACAACAAATCACTACTTCACATAGTTCATGATATGTTGGGTTTGTTTGTTTTGGTGTATGACTTGAAGGATCTCCATGAATTGTAGAGGTCATAATAACCCTTGTGCTCCACAGATGAGAAAATCTGAATTCTCTTTGCTCCCTCCATTCTGTTTTTTCTTGGAGGACAGGGAAATAGAGTAGCTAATTGGGCAGAGAGTCTTTACTCTTCAGGGTACTTGCTGATCTGATTTTTGCCTATTTTTGTAGTAGACAGTTCTCTGAGTAAGAAGACAGCCAGTCACTATATGAGGCTTTCTGAAGACGTGAGAAGTGTGATATTTGGAGCTGAACATTATGGTGTGCCCGTGGAGCCCCAGAGAGCCAAGAGCCTTGCTGCATGGGGAGCTCAGACCTTCACCACTGGCAGGCATTATTGGGAAGTGGATGTGACACACTACTCCAGCTGGGTTCTGGGAGTCTGCAAAGATTCCTGGACAAGAGATAACAATAACATTCTTGGCTTTGAGGAAGCATATTTTTTATTTTCTTTGAAGAGGAACAATCTTTGTAGTATCTCCAGCAACTCCCCTCCTTTAGCTTTGTATGTGCAAAGGCCTCTGGGTCGGGTTGGGGTTTTTCTGGATTATGACAATGCAACCGTGAGCTTCTATGATGTTTGTAAAAGTTCCCTCATATATAGTTTTTTTCCTTCCTCATTCTCTTCCCCTTTAAAGCCTTTCCTTTGCCTTGGTTCCCCATGAAGTATCAAGTTTCGTGATGATTGCCTGGTGAACTCCCATGTCTCATGTCTCAGGAAACTACAGTCCAGAGACCTTCTCATGTTAAGAGTTAGGTCTATGCATTTCTGTCCTCAAGCTCATTTTAACTTAAGGAAACATAATTACTATGTAGTTATAACCATGATGAATGAATAATTTTTTTATTAAATTTTATTTTAATAAAGAGTTGTACAACCATTATGACTGATTCCAGGACATTTTCAGTACCCTAAAGGATATCCAGTACCCTTTAACATTTACTCTCCATTCATCATTCATTTACCCCTCCCCCCTAAACCATTCGTCCCTCCCCAAATCTGGCAACCCCTTGTCTACTTTAGATCTTGGTGGATTTGTGTATCTCAAGTATTTCATGCTGATCATGATGATACACTACGAGGCTTTCTGTGTCTTATTTCATTTAATGGAGCTATGTGCTGTGGTTTCCATGCTCTTGTGAACAAGCTCGAGCATGGTGAAGAGGTGAAAGATGTCTTTTCAGCAGGTAGGGGCAGCATCATTGTGAAACAGTGTACTGCCAACACCAGGGTCCTCATGTGAGCGCACCGCGCCATGGTCCTTAAGGAGGGGCATTTCTATTGTAGAAAATACAGATTCATTACTCATGGAAAAACATTTTATTGGTCTCTAAGATATTTGTGTGGTTACTTCTGAGTATAGTACACATATATTTAATATGCATGTCAACTTATAATGGCCTGATAATTGCGTGCTTGAGAAAGACTTTTAAATTTCAGAACGCAGGTCGCTGGCTAGCTACCAACCTTTCGGAGCCCAGGTAGGAAGTTAGGCTTGGTCCTGGGTGCAGCATCCTCGCGGCTCAGAGGGACCACAGGCTCCAACTAAGGCGGTTCGGGGACTGAAGGAGCAGCTCACCTTCGCAGCATCGGTTCCCTGAGCTGGAGCAGCCTTCTTCCAAGGAAACCCGCTTTCCCGGAGGAAGCTGTGCTTTTCCCGACGATGCCACCTGGCGGCGACGGAGCTCCCACCTCCAGGCTCGGTGGGCAACTGCCTCGATGGGCCGGTTGTGCAGGCGGAAGGAGGCGCTCTGGAAAGTGGCGGTGTCGTGGCTTCTGGCTCTCAGGAATTTGGGGCTGGGGCGCGGTAGGTGCTGTCCCCCGGTATGCCGGGTCCCACGTTGGTCTGTGGGTCAAACCTTAGGTTAATCTAGGGGTCGCTGTGGCCGTGTCGGAAGTCGGAAGAGCGGAAATGGGAGGAAGGACAGTCAAGTCCCTGGTAGTTGAATGGGCTGCTCTCAAGCGTCCCAGAAATCTTCCGTTTGTTCCGAAGTGCTTCGCGGTGCCCACGAGTCCCGGCCGTCCTTTAAATATTGGAGGGAGGTGGTTCTGTGGGCACCATCTGCGGGATGCGCGAGGCTTAGCCCTGGAAATAAGAAACCTGCGGGACCACCAAGCCGGGCGGGGATTCGCGAACCCGTGCAGCTGCCAGCCCTGGGCTTCCTGGCCCTAGTCAGCGGTGCCTACACTTACCCTACTCAGCGGTGCCTACACTTACCCTACTCAGGGGTGCCTACGCTTACCCTACTCAGGGGTGCCTACGCTTACCCTACTCAGGGGTGCCTACGCTTACCCTACTCAGCGGTGCCTACGCTTACCCTACTCAGGGGTGCCTACGCTTACCCTACTCAGGGGTGCCTACGCTTACCCTACTCAGGGGTGCCTACGCTTACCCTACTCAGCGGTGCCTACGCTTACCCTACTCAGCGGTGCCTACGCTTACCCTACTCAGCGGTGCCTACGCTTACCCTACTCAGGGGTGCCTACGCTTACCCTACTCAGCGGTGCCTACGCTTACCCTACTCAGCGGTGCCTACGCTTACCCTACTCAGCGGTGCCTACGCTTACCCTACTCAGCGGTGCCTACGCTTACCCTACTCAGCGGTGCCTACGCTTACCCTACTCAGCGGTGCCTACGCTTACCCTACTCAGGGGTGCCTACGCTTACCCTACTCAGCGGTGCCTACGCTTACCCTACTCAGCGGTGCCTACACTTACCCTACTCAGCGATGCCTACGCTTACCCTACTCAGCGGTGCCTACGCTTCCCCTTCTCAGCGGTGCCTACACTTACCCTACTCAGGGGTGCCTACACCTTAAGGGCTCCGCGTGCCCCGCTTCTGCTGGTGGGCAAGGACCGGGCAGCCTGCTTTCCCCTGTGCTTCTTGGGAGGAAGGAGGAAGGCATGCGTAGCCAAGAGGACCCTGGCAAAGTGCAGACCAGCATGAGGGGACCTAGCGGCGCAGCATGGTCCCAGCGCCTGTCTTCTTACCCCGAAGGACCCAGCCTCTGTATCCTTCTCCTTCGGCGTCCGCAGACCCAGAGGAGCCTGGCCAGGGCAGCTCTTGGAAGTAGTGTCTGCGGTGTTCAGCTCAGCGGAGGCCCTGAAAAAGTTCTGGAACCTTAGTGTTTCAGGCGAAGAAGAGCTACAGGCAAGGAAAGACTATCATGAGAATCTCAAGAGTTAGGAATGGTGGCACTGAGTTTTCTCACAGGTGACAGCCAAGGGCCCAGAACTCCAGCCCAGGAAAAATATAAAAACCCATTGCCAGTTAAACCCCACTGCTAAACTCTGTGGCAAAAAGCCAGAAATGTCTCTGAGGCTAGGCTGCATGGTCCCTGGTTACAATGCTGATCTTTAGATGTTAAGGGAATTCCTCCTTCTCTCTGAAGGTCTTTAAGTCTGCTGAAATAAACCAGCATAGATAAATTAGCAGGAAATAAAGCGTTCAAATTTATTAACATGCACATGTGTTTGAGAGCCATATAAAATATGAAACTCGGCCAGGCGTGGTAGGTCACACCTGTAATCCTAGCACTCTGAGGGGCCAAGGCAAGAGGATCTCTTGAGGTCAAGAGTTGGAGACCGGCTGGGCGCGGTGGCTCACACCTGTAATCCTAGCACTCTGGGAGGCTGAGGTGGGAGGATTGCTCGAGGTCAGAAGTTCGAAACCAGACTGAGCAAGAGCGAGACCCCGTCTCTACTATAAATAGAAAAATTAATTGGCCAACTAATATATATAGAAAAAATTAGCCGGGCATGGTGGCGCATGCCGGTAGTCCCAGCTACTGGGGAGGCTGAGGCAGCAGGATTGCTTAAGCCCAGGAGTTTGAGGTTGCTGTGAGCTAGGCTGATGCCATGGCACTCACTCTAGCCTGGGCAACAAAGCGAGACTCTGTCTCAAAAAAAAAAAAGAGTTGGAGACCAGCTTGAACAAGGGGGATACCATCTCTACTAAAAATAGAAAAAAAATTAGCTGGGTGTGGTGGCACACACCTGTAGTCCCAGCTACTTGAGAGGTTAGGCAGAAGGATCGCTTGAGCCCAAGACTCTGAGGTGACTGTGAGCTAGGCTGACACCAGGGCACTGCACTGGCGACAGAGTGAAAGCCCGGGCAACAGAGTGAGACTCTGTCTCAAAAAATAATAATAAAAATATATATAGAGAGAAACTTAAAATAGGGCAAGATGATTGAATCTTACCCTCTTCTTAGCAGAGAGGGAAGTAGGAGACCTGGGAAATTTTAGAAGGGGGATTAAATGATTTTAAGGGAAATGAATGGGCCCAGAGAACAGAAGATAGCTTGTAAATGATTCTCTTTGAAAACTGAATGAGGCTGAAGAACAGACAGTAGCTCGTGGCAAAGCCTTCCTAGATGTGGTGACATTCCTCAGTCTTCTTATGGTGAGTTTAATATTTCTAGCTTGTGACCTTCACAGGTGTTAATTCTTGTATAGTTCTGAATCCCTCCTCCCACAAGTTAGGTGAGATAGAAAAGCTAGCAGAGGCTGGAGTCAGAGGAAGGCTCTTTCCCCGCAGCTCTGGGCCATGGCTCAGGTACAGTCATTCTCCACGAAGAGTAAGCCTTTATTATTGAGAAGGCTCTGAACAGGTGTATTTCAAAATGATTACTCATTGTAATCCATGAGAGGATTATCTCAGGTCTTCATTTTGAGAATCGTGGAATTCCTGGAGATGGGAGGAGGGGTCCTAAGGCTGCAACAGTCAGGAATTAATTCATTCTTATGCCATTCTATACTCAGCTTCAGTAATTCACCCAAATTACCATGTAAGTGTTCTTACCAGTTTATGGCTCTAGTGGCTTTCGCTCCAAGTAAGCAGATCTACACTGTGGCTCTCTCCCTTCACCTAGTTATCTAGTGTTCAGAAATGCATTTTGGCCTGAAAAGTTATTTTTCTGAATTGTCAATGTATAATCGGTGATTTCTACTTTGCCTAGATTTATCTTGTTGTAAACATTGAAGTGACAATTTACCAGTCATTTACATGTTGGAGTTGAAGATGGAGGTCCACGCAGGGTGGAGTTTCTTGGTACTCAAAGGGTATTAACCTAGCTCAACCCCACCTCCAATGCCTGACTGAGCTTTATATAGATTCTCAGTGACCCTAAATAATGTCATGTCCAGACATTAGAGCAAGCACACTGTATATTGACTCAGTTTTGCAATTCAGCACGAGGGAAATGATTTACCCAAAGCCATATGGCAAAAGGAGTGGCCTAAGCTAGACTGGAACTCTGAGCTCCTGACTATGACGATGGATATAGGTCAGAATTAAGATGAGAAGCCACCTCCCTCTTCATTTAACATCTCCAAGGGTGGACACATACACAGTGAAGGTTGCATTAAATTTATCACTAGGTTTCTTCCTCTTGAGGGTCCATCTCAGAGAAATAATAACTCTCAGAGGTTTTTCATAGGTTGATCTTTGTAGACTTCAAAGAGCCCTACAACTAAGAAGTGACTATATGTTCAAGTAGGGCAAATGCAGAATCTTAAATTCTGTGTAAGAAAGTTAGAAAGAACAGGAGAGGAAGGGGAAATATTCACAAGTCTAGTTTTTCTCATCCCTTAGAATTGCTTGGCCATAAGCAGAACACAGTACAAGTTTTGGGTGTTGTGAAAGAAAGTATTATTTTAATTCTCACTAATTTGTATCATAGGATTAGACACCTTGCTCCCCAACACTCCAAAAAAACCAAGTAAGGCATCTTTTTTCTGCCCCACCAAAGCTTTTTCTGCAGGCTTTCCTGATAGTATCTACTATGTCAAAGATGATCACAAAGGATGATTTCATACAACAGTTACTGAGGGTGGATGTAGAAGACACAAAGAAGAACCATTTACAAAATATAAATAATTTAAAGATGGGATAGTGTAATTTTTGCATAATTCTCGCTGCAGATTCTGTTTTCTGTGGCAGTAGAAAGTCTCAGGGACAGTGGGAAAGTGCAGTTGACACTTGTCCTCTAAGACTACAGTACCCTTGGTGACTGTGGAACTTCAGATGTCCCAGATGTGGGTGTGCTGGGAAATAGAAACATAGACATAGAGCCAAGCAGTGCCACATTTAGGTAATCTGCTTGTCTTCTTACTTTAGGGTGAATCTGAGAATTCCTGAAACTCTGGACAGCTACAGCCATAGCACTTGTGTGCTCGTTCTCAGATCCTTGTGTCTGTAAGCATGTGGGCCGTAACCTAGAAGTATGAGCTAGGAAGAGGTGTACTTATCAGGTAGACACCATACAGTGCCATGTCCTGACTGCTCTCCCAGTGGCCTTGAGCATTATCTTATACATTTTTCTTAAATTTATTGAGACATAATTCATATGTAATAAAATTCACACATTTAAATCAAACAATCCAATCATTATAGGTTGTTCAGAGTTGTACAGCCATCACCACAATTAATTTTAGAGTATTTTTATTGCCCAGAAAAAAAATTCCATATTTATGAGTAGTCACTTTCCATTTCCCTCAACCCCATCCCCTCTTCCCCACTTCCCAGTCCCAGGCAATCACTTATCTGCTTTCTGTACTTACATATTTGCCTATTCTGGATGTTTTTTTAATATAACTCCTAGCTAATTGTAATTATATATCCTTTGACCAGTGCTTCCCCATTCTTCCTAACTACAAACGAATCTGGTCACTACCATTCTACTTTTTACACCTATGAACTTAAAATTTTGATACTACATATGAGTTAGATCAAGTAGTATTTGTCCTTCTGTTCTCAGTTTATTCCACTTAACATAATGGCCTCCAGGTTGATCCATGTTGTTGAAAAGATTCTTCAATCTTTGTAATCTAATCTGGAAAATTTTGGCTCATTACTACTTTAAATATTTTTCTGTCCTGACTTTATTTTATTTCATTTTATTTTTTAAACTTTGCAAGTTTCAACAGCACTCATGTTAGGCCACTGGAAATTGACTATGGATCACTGATATTCTGATCATATTTTAAATTCTCCTTTCTCTCTATTTCCTTTTGTTATTAATGTCTTGTCTTTATATTTACTAAGCTAATCTTCTGTAATGTATAATCTCTCATTAATCCCAATGTATTTCTCATTATAGAAGTTGTAGATTTTTTTTTTTTTTTTTTGAGACAGGGTCTCACTTTGTTGCCCAGGCTAGAGTGAGTGCCATGGCGTCAGCCTAGCTCACAGCAACCTCAAACTCCTGGGCTCAAGCAGTCCTCCTGCCTCAGCCTCCCAAGTAGCTGGGACTACAGGCATGTGCCACCATACCCGGCTAATTTTTTCTATATATATTAGTTGGCCAATTAATTTCTTTCTATTTATAGTAGAGACAGGGTCTTGCTCTTGCTGGTTTCGAACTCCTGACCTCGAGCAATCCGCCCGCCTCGGCCTCCCGGAGTGCTAGGATTACAGGCGTGAGCCACCACGCCCAGCCAGAAGTTGTAGATTTTATCTCTATAATTTGTTCATCTTTTTATATCCTCCATATCTTTACTTTTTCTGAATGTGTGAAATAGAGTTATTACAAATGTTTTAATGTCCTTGTCTGCTAATTCTGATATTTGTGTCAATTCTGGTTCAGTTTGAATGTTTTTTTCTCCTTCACTGATATTATTTTTGTGCTTCTTTGCATCATTGATAAATGTTTTATTGGATTCCAGATATAGTGAATATTTTGATTAGTCTTGTATAGTTTTATTTTCTTCGTAATATTTTTGAGTGTTATTTGGAATCACTGTTACATTGTAGGGAAATATAATAATTTGATCCTTTTGGATCTTCTTTTTAAGATATGTTAGCCTGGCCTGGAGAAAAGTTCAATCTAGAGATAATTATTCCCTGCTGCTGACGCAAGTCTTTTCTGTGTTCTACCCATCATCATAAAGAATAGTTATGAACAGTTATGAATAACATGTATTATTTTAGTAATAAGTACATATTTCTGTACTTCACTGAGGAAAATAAGGGGCTAAAATAATTGGTAAACAAACAGAAGACCTTGGGAATAGTTATAAAGATCATGGGCCCCAGGGGAGATTATTTGAGTTTTTGAAATCCAAGGTCACTTTTTAAAAGCACACTGGCAGAAATATAACCACATCATGTACCTGAAATATATATGGGTATGTTATGAAAGGTCTGGAGTCCAGGTAATAATTCTCATTCCTTTCAAAAACTTTTTGTTAATGAACACATTACAACCTATCAAAAACTCTTTATGGCTGGAGCTAAAGCTTTTGGTGGGGAAAGCTTCAGGAAAGGGAGCCTTCCAAATTGAATTATTAACTTTTGGTAGAGTTTGGATATGAGTTAGTCACTGAAAAGTATTATTTGTCATTTTCCCATTATTAGACCCTTTTGGTTACAATGAAAATTATAAAATTAAATAGTAAAATAAGGAAAAAAATGTTTTTTCAAAGAAGCCACCCTGGAAACAGGAACTATGCTGGGGAGAGGTGGGTGTCAAAAGAAACTTGCAGAAAAGAAACTTTCAGCAGGACTTTTCCACAGATATCTTCTCATACTAGTATATGTGAAGCCAGGGCAATAAAAAAATTGAGGCCCACATACCAAATGTCCCCATGTTTAAAATGCATAACTATAGGTAATAAACTGTCAATAAATACCTTATCCTTCTGCTTTGAGAAATATTCTATACCTTCATGACATAGAAGGCTGGACTGGAGTTTAGAATTGTCAAACCTATGCATAGAGCCCATGTTGTTTTGTCTGCTCTGAGAAAAATAAACCAGGGAGAAAAGCTTGGGCAGCTCCTGGTTCAGACAGGAAATTTGGGATTTGAAACTAAGACTCTAGGTGCCAGAAATCCTCCCCGACTTCTCTGCATTGGGGGTTACATTGGGTGTTTTTGGAGGAACCATAGAAAAGTGCTCTACTGTTTTGGCCCCAGAGTAAGAGCAACTCTTTCACCCTGTACTCCTTGTTTCTGAAACTAAGAGGATGATCTGTCCAGTGAACAGTAAAAGTGCCCTCTAGTCTCTGACTTGCCTTCTTCCAGATTTCCCTTGGCTTTTCCTTCCCCATTTGACTGGCTCCATCCATTGGTGATGGATCCTTACCAGTTTTCTGGGACTTTCAGTTCTACAAAGTTATTTCCCACTTTACCTCCACCCTGCCCCGTGCATCCAGGCATCTGCTCACCTGAGTTCCCTTCCCATAGGGATTTTCCCTCCCAAATCCCTGCCTTCTGCCCCAGAATCAAACCTCCTGTCCTACCCCTGGATGCCTCAACTCCCTGATCTCAGAGGATTCTAGCAAAAAACTCATGGTAGAATCATCTATCTGGGCCTATTCACAAATTGAGGGAAGGTAGAAGCTAAGGCTGCCTCAATTTCCTCTCTCTTCCCAGTGATTTGTTCCCCCAACTCCTCAGAGTCTTGCTGTATCATTCCACTATCTCAATGTTCTCTGTGCAGCCAAGGCAGTTCTCTACAAACTCTTGTGCATGAGTCTGAGATGCATCTTCAGGATCCACAGTTTGACTCTCTCAGACTACATGAAAGACATTTGGAGTTAATTGTAAGTAGGAGGGGGTTTTCTCAAGACTCCAAAGTGGCATCTCTTCCGACCCCATAAGTAGTGAACTAAATGTGTTGTTGGCAAAAAGCTTCCATCATAATTATATTCTGAGGTAGAAATAAACTCTGATTTACCTGGATACAACCTCTTCTCCCCAATCCGATGCAGGGGTTCCCTGAACTGGGGCTTCCCAGTCTGTCTCTTTTACCCCCCTGGAGAAGGGGTGAGGAGTGCCTGGCAGAGAATTCTGTGTCCTGCTCTTGAGAGAAAACCTTAGATGCCTTTATCTGGAGTACGAGGAGCAAAAGAAATCTCTGTTCTGAAGTAAGGGCCAAAGTTATTTATATTAAATTCTTACATTAAAATACAAAAGTAAATCAATACAAGAAATAAAAAACTTCCTAAAGTAACAAAATATATTTAAAGTCAACCTCATACAAAATATCCCAAAGTTTCTGAAATATTTGCCAAAATCACTAACTGATGAAATAATTTTTCTACCTTTTAAAATAAGTTAACAATAAAAACTATCAATCCAAAAAAACTTTTTAGATACTAAGTCACCACTGGGGAGTTCATTTGTTGCAAAATTTGTGATTTTTTGATGAGATTTTGTTTGTAGAAATTTGTTTATAGAGATTAGTCAAGGTGGTAAACCAATCTTGAGAAAACCTAATCATTCATATTAACACCCATCTGAGGAGCCCAGAAAGGCAATCACTTAGAACAGGTGTCCTCAAACTATGGCCCATGGGCCACATGCAGGCCACCTAGCACATTTATCCAGCCCTCCAGGTGTTTTTGCCACCGCTGCCTGTCCTGCTTAGCAGCTGACTCGTCCCGGGCCAACAGTGTGCACTCTCCAATGGTCTGAGGGACAGTGAACTGGTCCCCTGTCTAAAAAGTTTAAGGACCCCTGACTTAGAAGTTATGGGTGTGGTCTTCAGAGAGCCCATAAAACGACACTCGAGGAGCCAAGATCATTCTTCTCCACCACAGGCAGAGTTAAGTTTGGAACTAGCCTGGCTGCTGACACTTCAGAAAGCCACCACTGCTTACTCTGTGAGGTCCTGATCCCTCAACTGACCTCATATTGATTCTACAGCAAGTATTGGTGAGATCACAGATTTTTTAGGTGAGTACACCCTATAGGAGTTCCTACCTACTACTTTCTGACACTGAAACAAACAACATAATTTTAATTTACAAATGAGCAAACTGAAATTGTTTTTATAAACTGATTTTGTTTGCTTAGTAAAAATGACTCCATTCCTATAACTTATAAATATTTTTGTCATCTCATCTTACTATTTTTTAGTTAATATGATGATTTTTTTCTCTATTTTATATATTTCTTCATTGTTTATATATGGTAATATGCAAAAATAATTGCCAGATAACTTATAATTTTATACTTTTTGTAGATCCTATAAATTGGCTAGGAACATTTTATTCTATAAGTAGGTCATATATGCATTACATATTGCTTTAGATGTGGTATATTCATGTACACATAGAAGAGAAAGTCAAATAATTGATAACAGTATTAGGAAAATTTTGCCTTTGATTGTGGTAATTTTGCCTCTTTAGAAGCTTCAGTTTACTGACTTAAATTCTAAAGAAGCCAGAAAATGTATAGGCAAGGGAAAGGGTGACATTGGTGATCATGAGGAACCTCAGTAATGTAATCATCTAGTGTAGAAATGGTGGCCCCAATTTTTTTGAAGATTAAATTTTATTACATGGTAATTATAATTTTTTCACAATGCAAAATTATGCCTGCTAGTTTTAAAAGACCTGCAAGATATCCGTACTTTATTTTATTTATGCTTCTATTTCATCCAGAGCTCAGTGCCAGACCCATCACGGGCCTGATCCACAGACACAGGCGCTTTCGAGGTGAGTGTGAGCCTGTGGTGTGACTGGGAATGTGTAACATCCACTTCCATAGCGTTTTTCTGTAGCCAGTGTTTCTTTCTTTATTGACCTTTCATTTAGGAGAGAAAATAATCCTGTCAATAGGATTGTAGTTTATAGTCATATTTATACTATAGTAATGTGAACAAAATACAAGAAAGCTGGTAAAAAAAAAATACAAGAACAAAGAAACACTGAGATTCGGGGCGCTTGATCACTAGAATTATGCTTAGAGACCTTTTCAGTACAATGAGTTTTGCAGAACTGTCAATTTATTCAGGACCCTCCAATTTCTAATTATTTTTTTTTCCAATTTCTAATTATTAATAAATGCATTTATTTAGTGATAGAGATAAGATCCTGCATTTTTAAATGTATTTCCTTTAAAATTTTGTATTAATGGAATTGTTAATGTGTATTTCAATTGATATTATCATAAAAATGCATGAATAAAGTAAATAATCACATGCAGACAGACAGTAGTATTTTATGAACAACAAAAATAAAGTTGGTCATTCACAAGGCAGGACCTAGAGTTCTATTACACATCTAAACCTAATAGATAGCCCAGCAGGTAGAGGAATATGAGGCATTAAATATACCAGGTGTGAAAGGAATAAAATTCCTAGTAGGAAGTCACTTTCACAAGGGCATATTTAGGGTTTTTTTCTTAAGGGTACATTAACTAGCATAGAATAACACTGGCAAAGCCAACACCATTTTGATAGGTCTAAGAATCTTCTCCTTTTCCCACCCTAGGAAGGAAAATGAGGGTAAGTTTTATTGCTATGGAATTACAGCTATACAGAGGTCTCAAGTTTTTCATTTGCCATGAGAAGTAACCAGGGAGACATAGGCACGGCCTCCCTCTTCATAATCTCTGAATTTTAAGGAATTTTTTCCATCATGATTAGGTACTTCTTTGTTCTGCAGATTTATGGGTAGCACATGAATCTGATATTTTTTCAGCCAGAAATGCCTTCATGGTCTTGGCCAATTTTTTCCACTGATGATCTAGATAGACTTTCTTATCTCATAGGTAATTTATTTTTAAAAATAGATTTTGACTGAAATATTCTCTTCTTTCCACAGCAGAGATTTCCTTCAATACTGAAGTAACAAATGTCAACATGTTTGACGATATGAGAAACTTCAGGTTTAGATCTTACAATCAAGATGCATCTTTGCATTCCGGTAGGTCTCTCTATTTCGCTGTGTGAGGAGCCCAGGGCTTCACCTCTGGGAAACATTCCTGGGAGCTGGATGTCAACTACTACTGGGACTGGGCTGTAGGAGTCTGTAAGGATCCTGGATAAGCAATCTTGGCACACTGCTTGAATCTGAGGACATATTTCTACTTTATGTATGAAGGAGGACAGTCACTACAGTCTCTTGACCACGTCCCCAATGATTTCTCACTATGTGGAGAAACCTCAGGGCAGGGTTGGTGTGTTTCTTCATTTTGAGAGTGGAAGTGTGAGTTTAAATGTTGCCAGGAGTTTCCTCATGTGGAAGTATTCTGCTGGCTTCTTCTGTTTCCCTGCCAGGCCTTTCTTTCTCACTGGCCACAGATGAGCAGGGACGAGTCAGGAACCTGCCTGCAAGGCTGGCAACTCCATGTGCTGGGGACCCATTCTCAGTTGAAGCAAATCAATCATACTTTACTGTCCTCTAAATTTTTCTACTTTAATGTAAATTCATTATGCTGTTATTAAATGAGAAGATAGTGTGAAATGCAAAATTTGTTTGGTCCATTTTCTTTCAATTAAAATAATCTCTTGTGGTCTATTACCTAAATATATACTGTACTCGTTCACCTGCTTTGTGAGCTTACTGGGGTTCTGGAAGTCTATGGGTGTGTGACTCCAATTTAATGAACACAGTTTCTACATTCTGGACCCTCCTGGTTAGCCACACTACATTTATCAGTCTGATATTGTCTCCCTCTTGTCAATCTAGCACATTCTGCACATCAGTTCACCTTTGGGGAAAAAAATTTATTTTAGGATGAAATCTCCACTGACCCTCCAGAAGAGTATAGCCCTTCTATATATGGACACAGAGAAGCTGCTTACTTTCTAATAGTATAAATTACAAAAGAGATAGAAAGTGTTTCATTTTCTGGCTATATTTTCTGTAGGTAATATAATGTCTAGGACATAATGAGCACTTAACAAACATTTGATGGGTGAATAAGTGAATAAATGAGTATGAAAACTAGTTTCTATTCAACAATGTTAGTTTACAGTGTGTTGCTCCATAGTCTCTGCTATGTTACATAAAATACAGTATCTTCACTGAATTAGATTTCTGAATGAAAGAATGTTATTTCTGAAAAAACCTGGTTCCTAAGATTTCCAGTTAATAATAGACAATAGTAATAAAAAGAAGTGATATATATTAAACATTAGTCTTCTATAAAATATTAAAGGCTATTACACATTAAATACAGGGAAACCAATTGGGTAAAGAATGTTAAGGACAATCTTGAATAAATGGTTGAGGCTGGTGGTTCTCCAAGTTTGCTATCAGCTCCACCAGCATCAATATCTCCTGGAACTTGTTATAAATGTAAATTTGGGGGCCACACCCAAGACCTACTGAATCAGAAACTAAGTGGATAGGGGCCCCAATCTGTGCTTTAACAAACCCTTCAGAGCAATCTAATGAATGCTAATATTTGAGAAACTCTGATTTAAGCTGATTTACACATGAAAAAGCTTCAGTATATTTCTTACACCTGAGAACCAAAATAACACTAGACTCAATTTGATCAATAGGAGTGATTAAGTATTTCTTAGTGAAAAAAATATGAGAGATTAAGTTCTTACATAGAATTTTGGGGATTCAGAAAATAAGTGAATCCCTTTGGATAATAGATTGTTTTCATAGAGCATACACATGGTCTTTACTATTTTGAGTCATTCACATACTACTACAAATCTCCTTTCTTGAGTTTAGAAAATATAGGAAAACCACAGTAGTCAAAAAACAATCCAGATATAAATAGACCAAAGAAAGAATGAGTTCAATTTACCTTCTTAAATATTACAGAAGGCATTGCAATCAAATATGACTTTCCTGACATTTTTTCTTACCTATTGTTTACTTTTTTAAAAGTTCAAAATATTACAGAGGTAGAAAAGTTATTTACTTTTTGGTGATAACAGTGGGAGTGTAACTATGTTTGTCTAGGTTGGTCTTGAACTCTTGTCCTCAAGCAATTGTTTCCCCTCATCCTCCCAAAGTGCTGAGATTACAGGTGTGGGCCATCAAACTTGGCCTTTTAAAAAAATTGTTTACCTGTCTGAAAATACCATTGAATTACAAGAGGATTCCAAGGGCTTGCTGTATGCATATAAATGTCCTACTTGACATGGATGCCAGCAATGTCAGAGCAGTGTTCTGAGTTGAAATATGACATATGTCTTCTGAGATATCAGTCTCAGAAGATATGAGATATCAGTCTCAGATATGGTCTCAAGATGCTGTTACAATTCATCCATAGGCCCTTGGTGCAGGGTCAGAGAAAGAAATCCCCGGAAACTGAAGAAAAAGGCTCAGAGTCTCCTGATATATGGATGCTGATGCACGACTGATCAGTCAGGTATTGCAAATGGGTGTCAGAAGAACGGACTTCATAATAAATATGCTGTGATTCTGACCTGATATCCACACAAAAAAACTTCAGATGCATTGAGTTAGTTTACATGAATGGCAAATTCACCATTTTATCTAAAATGAATATTAGGAGTATATCCTTTGACCTCATATTACAAAGTTGTTTCTAAACAAACAAACAAACAAAAAGCATGTACCAAATAATGTAAATAATGATAAATTTAATTTGTCTAGAAAAAATAAGGCTTTCTTTACCTAAGAAACAAAAATAGAAGATAACTGCCAGGAAAATACTATAATACACAAAACCAACAAAGTATAAGTATCCAGAATGTATAATCTGAAAACTAACAAGACAAACACATACAGTCCTCTCTCCCGATTATAAGCGTCCAGAGGAATTCATTCACAGGAAAAAAAAACGTCTGAAATACATATAAAAAGATGCTCAAACTCATTGGTAATCAGATAAATAGCAAGTACAAAATGAAAAGTTACTAGCTTTAGATGAATATTGAAAAAAATATAAATATGAAGATTTGGTGATGTATGGAGAAACCCACATTACCTCTTGATGTGGGAGTTTAATTTTGTTCAGGTCTCTTGGAGACCAATTTCTAGTAAAGTTAATTTTTTCTGTTTTAGTAGACAGCACTCTCCCTCTTGCTCAGGTCGGTCTGAACTCCTGAGCTCAAGTGATCCACCTGCCTTGGCCTCCCAGGGTGCTAGGATTACAGACCTGAGCCACTGTGCCTCACCTACCAACACCTTT
Organism: Microcebus murinus; assembly: GCF_040939455.1. Classification (NCBI taxonomy): domain Eukaryota; kingdom Metazoa; phylum Chordata; class Mammalia; order Primates; family Cheirogaleidae; genus Microcebus; species Microcebus murinus. The sequence goes on along the minus strand of NC_134107.1, from coordinate 72,966,318 downwards.
CTAAGGGCTTGGTAACTTAATTACTTTGAGGGAAAAGGGTGGTTATAGAGATTCTATAAACCTGTGGTCCCCTCCAAGGTCATTAGGGACCAGGCTCCATAGCTCCACCCACCCCCACCCCCTAAAGCGCCCCCTGCTGTGGAAGTTAGGAAGGGGGCGGGGCAGAGGGTGGAGCCGCACAGCAGGGGGCAAGCAGCTGCAGCAGTGGGCAAACCAGGGGAGCTTTGGCTTTGCTGCAGCCCCCATCACTGACATCACCACCTGAGGGCTGCCTCCCCCCAAACCCCACCCCCATCCATGGAAAAATTCTCTTCCAGGAAACCAGTCCCTAGTGCCAAAAATATGGGGACCCCTGCAGCATAAATCATTATGTAAAGAGCTAATTCATTCTTCTCTGGAACCTCTATGTTTGGAGTTGGATGGGATGTGGAGACTTCTGAAAGTTATAGCTACCTGGAGATAAGAGGGTAATCCTGGACAGGGCATGGTAGCTCACACCTGTAATCCTAGCACTCTGGGAGGCTGAGGCAGGAGGATCACTCAAGGTCAGGAGTTAAAAACCAGCCTGAGCAAGAGCAAGACCTAGTCTCTACTAAAAATACAAAGAAATTAATTGTCCAACTAAAAATATATAGAAAAAATTAGCTGGGCATGGTGGCATGGTGGCACATGCCTGTAGTCTCAGCTACTCAGGAGGCTGAGGTAGAAGGATTGCTCCAGCCCAGGAATTTGAGGTTGCTGTGAGGTAGGCTGATGCCATGGCACTCTAGCCTGGGCAACAGAGTGAGTCTCTGTCTCAAAAAAAAAAAAAAAAAAAGTTCAATATTATCATTGTAATATGACTATACAGGGAGAGGAGTTACACAAGTTTTGGGAAAATATAGATCACCTTCATGTAAGAACTAAATATCAATGGGAATTGATTCATTCAAGAAACTCATAAGGTTATTGAGGCCTAACTACCAAACAGCCGACTCTCACCCCTGAAGCTGTTCAGCACGTGTAGGATTCCAGTGATGTGCCATGAAGTGAGCTCCGGATTCACTGGCTGGGGCTTTTGCACCTGCACCAACTCAGTTCTGTAAAGAATGGCATCTGTTACACTCCAGGCCAAAGTTAATCACGCATCATTACAAAGATACTGGTTTTCAATACAAAGCATTTCCTCAAAATTCTCCCATTTTTAGTGAATTGGCTATACATTTTATTCTACACTCTTGGGGATACAAGAAATACTACTTTTTATAAAAAATGTTATTTTTTCCTAAATTTAACTTAGATCCTGTGTATCTTACAGAGAGAAGAAAATTCAGGCAAAGCCTTTGGGACTTCAGTCAGCAGGAGTCAGTCACCAATGAAAAAAGGCAATATCTAAAAAGAATGTCCAATATAAAAAATTAAATTCATTAAAAAATTAAACACAATATGTAAACAAACAAACAAACAAAATGTCCAGTGAGCCAGAAGTTTTTGATCTTTTCTACCAGCAAGGAAATCTAATTTGAGCCTGCCGGCCTATGCTGAGGATCCTGAGGGCAGACATTGTCCTCTGTGGTCCTGCCTAAACCAGGGATGTGCTGTGATGGAGCAGGGCAAGGCCACGGCTACTCGTGGGACCAAAATTTCACTCCCTTTCTCACCTTAGGGACTCTCTCTCTCTCCTCTTGCCTTTGTCTTTTGTCACCTTCCATCTTTCTAGAGTAGGGGGCTTGTCTTGGATACTGAAGAATAGTCCAGAATAGCATGTTATTGTTAGGTTTATTTGAATTCAACTACAAAAGAAGGAAATTTCTGAGATTAAAGAGGAAGCCCTCAGGGTCTTGTTTGAAATAAAATGGATAATAGGCAAAAGAACAATGTTACTAGAATGGCTCAAAACAAATACAGTTGACTCATGAACAGGGTTTGAACTCTACAGATTTTCTTCTGCCTCTGCCACCCCTGAGACAGCAAGACCAACCCCTCTTCTTCTTCTTCCTCCTTGGCCTCCTCAGTGTGAAGACAGGGAAGATGAAAAACTTTATGATGGTTTTCTTCCATTTAAAAAATACTAAATACATTATCTCCTTCTTATGATTATCTTAATAGCATTTCCATTCTTTGAGTTGATTTTTTGTAAGAATATAGTACATAATATATATAATATACTAAATGTATATTAACCTACTGTTTGTATTATCAGTAAGGCTTATAGTAGGCTATCAGGAGTTAAGGTGTTGAGAAGTCAAAATGTTTTCTCTGAGGATGTTGGTTCTTTGAGTCAGGAGTCTGCCAAATTCCTCATTTCCTAGCAAATAAATATCTCTTCTTTCCTTCTCCTCAAAGCACTTGTGCTTGTTCTTCTGATGTGATCTCAGGAACAAGTATAGAATCTTCAGTAATAGATGTTGACATCCCTGGGTGGGTCTCATTGTTGCCCACGTGGAATGACACCACACGACTGCTGGAAGAGGCAGGAAGCAGCCCCAGGTCAAGCATCCCAATAAGAATGGAATGAGATGAGGCATTCATTATTACCACCCATGTTCAACACTGTTCTTAGATGTCCTAGTGATGTAGTAGGACAAGAAAAACGGATAAATATATAAGTGTTGGAAAGGAATAAAGCTAACATACTTGGAATTATTACACCAACATGCCTGTATGCTTAGAAAATTTCCTCAAATCTAGACTCTATGGGATTAATTAGTAAAATTAAGAAGAAATCTAATCAAGCATATTGCTATAAACTGCAATGAAAAGTGGAAAATGAAATAAAAATGCATTTAAAATATCAAAAATATCTAATCCCTAGAAATAAACATAATACAGTATGCACACCTCTATGCATATAAACTATAAAACATTGTTGAAAGACAAAATTGAAAATATATAAGCTAGTGTGTGTGTGTGTGTATGTGTCAATTGAGAAGTTGATTTTAAAATATGTATGTGTGGCTGGGGCTCCTTGAAGACATTTTATTTTATTTTTATTTTTTTTGAGACAGAGTTCCACTCTGTTGCCCGGCCTAGAGTGCCATGGCCTCAGCTTAGCTCACAGCGACCTACACTCCTGGGCTCAAGCAATCCTTCTGCCTCAGTCTCCCAAGTAGCTGGGACTACAGGCACACACCACCATGCCCAGATAATCTTTTTCTATATATTTTTTTTAGTAGGCCAATTAATTTGTTTCTATGTATAGTAGAGATGGGGTCTCCCTCTTGCTCAGACTGGTTTCAAACTCCTGACCTTGAGTGATCCACCCAGCTTGGCCTCCCAGAGAGCTGGGATTACAGGTGTGAGCCACTGCGGGAGGCCTTGAAGACGTTTTAGACTTGAGAGAATTAGGAAGAGACAGACCACAACACCACAGAAGAATTAGTCCTGCATTAACATTCTCATTAACACAATTCTTTCCATATTTAAAAGACACAAATGAAACTGCTACTGTACCGTGAGGGGAAGGGCATTTGTAGCATAGAGGTGATAAATTCTAGTAGAAACAGGGCATAAAGGTCTGTCTTAAAAGAGCCTTGTCAGCTTTTCACTCTGTCCAGTCCTGAGTCTGAGCTCATTTCGAATGAACATGGTGGATTTAAAATCTGCAGTAGACTGACATTCACAGTAAGTCACAATTGTATTCATTACTCATTCCCACCTCATGAAACTATTTCTAGATTTAAAAGATAATGAGATCCTTTTTAATCCTCAGAGAACATGGAAAATTTAAAGAGAACCACCAAGCCTTTCCCAAGTCAGAAAGCATCTATGCTTCCCATTCGCTGTCCCACCTCACTCTAGCTAAGCCAGGTGTCTTGAGTGCCTCTGAAAGAGTAGCACTTTCACACTAAAATATTTTAAGCTAGATCCCTAGGAAGATAGTAAGCAGTACCTGCATCCCAGACATGCTAAGTCATACACTGTGTTTTGAAGAAGGCTATGCCATACAAGACCTTCAAATGTACATTAGAAGTCTCTTTCTGACAGACCTGTGGCTTCTGCATGCAGGTTCTCGCTGTCCAGGGTGCTGATGATGCCAGGCTGAGAACTGGCTGTCAGGTCTGTTTCTGCTCTAAACCTTCTGCTTAAAAGCTACGTTAGGCACAAAGCAAATGACCAGGTGAGCCTGATTTTGATGTTTTTCCTAAGCAAGTGTTTCTAAATGTCTTAAGTAGCACTGACAGCAATTAATAAACTCTTTATCCAGCTTTCAGTAAGGTGACTCTCCAACTCTATCTCACCAACCACACTGGTGGGAATTCTGGAATTCATGACTGTCAATAGAGAACTCGTGCTGTGTCACATAAGACTTTGAGATGACAAAATTTAATGGGCGCCTGACACCAATCTGACACATGCAAAATCCATGTAAGAGTCCAGAAGGATGTGTTACTGCTAATGCCCTGGCTTCTCATAACGTCCTCCATCTGTCTCAGTCCCTGTTAGCGAGAAGAATAAACTGCAGGGCCTGTATCACCTACCTGCTGCCAGCTGATCTTCCATGGGAATGTCTGGGGCTCTCAGACTCTGAGTGTTCTTTTGAAAATAGTTTTGGGTCCAATTGTACTTTGTTTCCTGATTGCCTGTTATTTATGAGATTAATATTTCCTTAGCCTCAAAAGTATATGTTTTTTCAACTATTCATTTTTAGATTTATGTTCATATTAGATTTTTTTTTTTTTTTTTGAGACAGAGTCTCACTTTGTTGCCCAGGCTAGAGTGAGTGCCGTGGCGTCAGCCTGGCTCACAGCAACCTCAATCTCCTGGGCTCAGCGATCCTTCTGCCTCAGCCTCCCGAGTAGCTGGGACTACAGGCATGCGCCACCATGCCCGGCTAATTTTTTGTATATATATTTTTAGTTGGTCAATTAATTTCTTTCTATTTTTAGTAGAGACGGGGTCTCGCTCAGGCTGGTTTCGAACTCCTGACCTTGAGCGATCCACCCGCCTCGGCCTCCCAAAGTGCTAGGATTACAGGCGTGAGCCACCGCGCCCGGCCTAGATTTATGTTCATATTAGATTTATATCAAGCTAAGCCCATATACCTTGGTGAATTTACATCTGCCACATATTCTGAAATTAGCACTTGGCAAAAGAGTAGATTTTTAAATTCCTTTTGATAGGCTTAGTGGTACCGTAGCACGGATGCAAGCCTTTTAAATCAATCTTTTTCTGGGGTCTTTTACTAGGGAATGATTAGGGAGAGAGAGGGAAAAATCTCAGGTATATTTAGCTACTTTGTTTTTTCTGCAGTTGTAAACAGTCAATTCTTCCTTATTGAAGACTTTATAATTCTTTAACTTTTATAATATATGCCTTCAACTTCCCTACGAAAGTATAATCACCAGATCCTAATGGTTTTGTCTTACTTATCTATGAAGACTGGGTTTAATGGGAGTAGAAAGAGAAGTTAGTATGGCATGTAGAAAAACTCAATAAGGCTCACAACCACCTAATTGCTGTTATTTTTATCTTTGTGATAGAGCTGAGGTCACAGAGCTTGATTTATAAAACTTTTAAATAATGCGTGAAGCCATCCGAAGCCAGGAAATAATGGTGCAAGAAAATATGGTATGAGTGCCTCTCACAGGAGAGCACCATTTAATAGCACTGAAGGAGGCATCCTACACAACTAATTATTTAATTTTTATTAATAAGTGAGAAGACTGGAAAGTCTTTCCTCTTTAGACTTATGTAGATGATATGCAACATTTTAAGAAAGGTTTGAAACAGTTTTTGAAGAATGAAAAGTCCTCACCTATGTTTCTATGTTAACCTTTCCTTAATCTCCTAAGGATACGCATTTGAAGTACAAGGAGGGCCAAATGAAACTTCAGAACGCATTTTTATTTATAACCCTATGTCTTTAGTAAAAGGACAACCACCTCTTTCTAAGTAATACAAGGAATTTCACCAACTATTATACATACAATTATTTAAAATACAATTGAGGTCCTTGGTGCACTTTTTTAGATGAGAAAGTTACACAGTACAGATGTGCTGGTTATCTCAGTTAATGTCTCATTGTTGGGCATATTCAGACAAATAATGACTAAGAACTTAACAAGAAATTATAAATTCAAAAAATAGAATGATGAACTAATCCTAGCACTCTGGGAGGCCTAGGTGGGTGGAGAGCTCAAGGTCAGGAGGTCAAGACAAGCTTGATCAAGAAGAAAACCCCGTCTCTACTTAAAATATAAAGAAATTAAAGGCCGGGCGCGGTGGCTCACGCCTGTAATCCTAGCACTCTGGGAGGCGGAGGCGGCTGGATTGCTCAAGGTCGGGAGTTCGAAACCAGCTTGAGCAAGACCCCGTCTCTACTAAAAATAGAAAGAAATTAATTGACCAACTAAAAGTATATATACAAAAAATTAGCCGGGCATGGTGGTGCATGCCTGTAGTCCCAGCTACTCGGGAAGCTGAGGCAGTAGGATTGCTTTAGCCCAGGAGTTTGAGGTTGCTATGAGCTAGGCTGACGCCATGGCACTCACTCTAGCCTGGGCAACAAAAGTGAGACTCTGTCTCAAAAAAAAAAAAAAAAAAAGTTAAAAGAAATTAGCTGGACAACTATATATGTATATAATTAGCTAGGAATGGTGGTGCATACCTTTCATCCCAGCTACTTGGGAGGCAGAGTTAGGAGGATGGCTGGAGCCCAGGAGTTTGAGGTTGCTGTGAGCTACGCTGAGGCCAGGGCACTATAGCCTGGACAACAGAGTGAGACACTCTGTCTCCAAAAAAAAAAAAAAAAAAAAAGTAGCAGAAGAGTCCAAATTTTAAGAATTGTGAGGTCATCACATGTAGAATAAAAAATTATTTAGTGAAATAATTGTTTCAGTGAAAGTTCCTCTTTGAACAACATGTATCACCTCAAGTTTCTTGTATCTCACGACAAACACCTTTGCATTATGGTAGGCTCTTAGCCTCCAGGTGTGGTTTTCTATCCTCTTTTAATCTAATTAATCAATGCCACACCTTCCCACGTAACTTAAGCAAAAGTTCATAATCCTTTCTGGAAGCAGTAGTCAATCACAGGAAGTGGGGGTGGTTTTAGGTGAGTCAATCATATAAAAGCCCACTGGTGCACACTTGGAGACACTTCCCCAGAGAAGACCCACTGCATTAGTCGCTGCTGGGCTTTGGAGAGCCAAGAGTTACTGCTGACCTGGAAATTGGTAGATTCTTCAGAGTTTCCAGAAGTGAGACCACCGACAATAGACTTTGGTGCGTATGGAATTGAAAGTCAAGCTCTTGTTGCTTACTTTCTCTTATAACATTTTTTTGTAAATTTACAATGAACATAGATTTGTTGGCTTACAATTCTGGAGTCTGGGAAGTCCAAAAAATTGCTAGCATCTGTCAAGGGCTTTCTTGCTGCATCATCCCGTGGTGGAAGGGGAAAGAGGTGAAAGAGACTCTTATAACATTTATATTTTACTTTAACTTGACCTGTCAGCTGGCTCAAGTTTTATCCCAACAAACAAGTGGCTTTCATAGTTAGTAAAAATGACATCAAAATAAGTATCTGTAACTAGAACATTTGTAATGTATTGGTTTGTCTTCAATTGTTATTTGATCATTTTTATTTGACTACTTTCTCTATTGACAGATATTTTACTTTGGGTTTTTTTTTTTTTGTTGTTGTTGTTGTTTTTATTTGTTGTCAAGGTCTCACTCTAATGCCTGGGCTAGAGTACAGTGGCATCATCATAGCTCACTGCAACCTCAAACTCTTGGGCTCAAGTAATCCTTCTGCCTCAGCCTCTTGAATAGCTGGGATTACAGGCATGCACCACCATGCCTGGCTAAGTTTTCTACTTTTTGTAGAGATGGGGTCACGCTCTTGCTCAGGGATGATCTCAAAGACCTGGCCTCAAGTAATCCCCCTAATTGGCCTCCCAAAGTGCTAGGATTATAGCCATGAGCCATTGCATCCAGCCTTGATTTTTCATGTCTTAAAAGATATATTTTCACATGTTTTAAGCAATTATGGAGCCAATAAAACACCAAAAATGTTCAATATAATGAACACATATAGTAATTTCTATAAACATCAAAGTAAAAGATAAATATGTTGAATTAATTGAAAAAGACTTCTTGTAAAGGTACTATTTTTTGTCCCTTTAAAACGTTCAGTGTGCAGATGAGATTTTAAAAGTGTTCAATATAGATTCAACTAAATGGTAAGGACTCCCAAGAAGTTTCCTTGGTCATTATGGAGAAATATTGGAAATAAGCAAAATTGTCAGTCACATTTCCACTAACTGCATCTCTGGCTTCTATAGTGTAGAGAGAAAAGCTCAGTGCTTATCTTCATTGTTTTGTTTTGTTTTACAAGACAGTTGATTAATTGTTGCTAATCATTGTAAGCTGAAATATTCCTCATTTCAGATTGTGAAGTTGTTCTCCCTAGTCATCTCGATTGACTTCGGAAAGACTTTCCTAAACTCAAATTAATAGATAATTTTTCCATTTCATCTCTTGAAAGGAAGAGTTTTGACATTGAACTTAGAAGGATAAATTCAACTCTTTATAGTTATAGAAGTTGAAAGTTGAAGTTAATGCTAATAAATTAGTGAAGCTTAGATGAGACCTGTCAATTTTAGCTGTCTTCAAAAAGTCCATCACTGAATTGGTAGGCAGGGAGCATATACTAAGTGTCTTTTGTATGTTCCAATCATGGAGTCATTGAGAGAGAGAGAAAGAGAGAGACAGAGATATAATGAATGTGCTTCTGCACCAGTCAGCTAATATAAGTAACTCCTGGAATCTTCCTCACTTTGACCCTCTGCCCAATCTTTAAACTTGTCCATAATTTAGGTATGATTGAGAACCCTGCTTGTTTTATCAAAAAGAACCCCAAGGACTCCCTTGTCTCCTTTTGCCCTTTGTATCATGGTACAGTTGACCTTTGTACCTATAGGCTCCACATCTGTGGATTCAACCAATCACAGATCATAAATATTTGTAGGAAAAATTTCTGTACTGAACCTGTAGAGACTTTTTGTTCTTGTCATTTTGCCTAAACAATACAGCATGACAACTATTTTTTTTTTTTTTGAGACAGAGTTTCACTCTGTTGCCTGTGCTAGAGGGCTGTGGCATCAGTCTAGCTCAAATTCCTGGGCTTAAGTGATCCTCCAGCTTCAGCCTCTGAAGTAGCTGGGACAAGGCATGAACCAGCATGCTTGGCTAATATATGTATAGTTGTCCAGCTAATTTCTTTCTAGTATTTTAGTAGAGATAGAGTCTCCCTCTTGCACAGGCTGGTCTCGACCTCTTGAGCTCAAATGATCCGCCCTCCTCAGCCTCCCAGAGTGCTGGGATTACAGGCATGAGCTGCCACACTCAGTTTATAACAACTCTTTACATAGCGTTTACATTGTATCAATAGCAGAAGTAATCCAGAGATGATGTATAAAGCATGTGGGAGGATGTGCTTAGGTAATATGCAAACCCGAGTCCATTTCATATAAGGGATGTGTTATCACAGAATCCTGGAACCAACCTTCCATGGCTATTGAGGGATGTCTGTATAAATCCGGCCTGTCTAGGTTTACCATGTCCATGTTTTTACTGGGGTTGGGGGGAAGGTAACAGGTAGATTGAACGGAACTCAAGCAGAACTTCCCAAAACCTTTTTTCCCCCTTTATCTTAAGCTCATCATGACTGAAGAGTAACTCTCTTCCTATCTTTCTTTTTTTCTGATTTTATTTTCAGAAACATGGATTTAGACAGCTTTGAAACCTTCCAGAAGGAACTAACCTGCGCCATCTGCATGAACTTCTACATAGACCCTGTCACCATAGACTGTGGGCACAGCTTTTGCAGGCCCTGCCTCCGCCTCTGCTGGGAGGAATCCCAGACTCCAAGGCGCTGCCCTGAGTGCAGGGAAATATCGGAGAGGACAGACTTCGAAACCAGTTTTGTACTCCAGAATCTGGCTTCCCTTGCCAGGAAGGCCGGACCTCACCAGGGCCACATCTCAGAGGAGCAGATCTGTGCGGCACACATGGAGGTGAAGGGGCTCTTCTGTGAGACTGAGAAGACGCTGCTCTGTGGGCCCTGCTCAGAGACACCAGAGCATGCGGCTCATGGCCACCGTCCTGTCGAATGGGCTGCTGAGCAGTGCCGGGTAAGTGATGCCCCTGAAGACATTTGGAATCTACAGGATCCTAAATCATAGAGAAAGATGAGGGCTTATAATGAAGTTGAGAATAGAGACAGTGGGGATGGAGATTTCTAACTGAATGCCAAGATTTAAATTTGTCCTTAAAATATTTTGACCAATTTGACACTCCGATCATACTGTGCTGATCCTACACTAAGGAAGTTTCCTTACTTGTCAAATGTACTCAGTTGGTGCAGGTGTGGCTCAGGTGACAGCACTAGGAACAGTGACTTCTGCTGTAAGCCAGACTGCTGCACAGCTAGGGTAGAAAAATTAAAACGAATTTCTCTGAAATATGGATTGTTTTATCCATAGGGTCCCTGTGAATTTTCTATTAAAGGTTTCTGTCATCTATGATATCCCACATTTTAGAATCCAGTTTGGTTAACATGGAAAATTCTGACCATTCCACTTTAACTCAAAGTTACTGTTCTCTCAACTATAGTCTTTTCCCATAGAGGAGGGGATGAAATCTGCAGTATCGTCTTTATTATTGCTAAAGGTCCTGTTTACTTTGTAGGAGGAACTTTTAACGACAACGGAATATTTATGGCAAATGACTCAGGAAGCTCAAAATGATCTAAATCAAGAAACTAGCAAAACTGAGTTATTAGAGGTAAGAATGAAAATGTATTTTTATGTAGATTGACATATGGCTGTTACATCTCTCCCCAAGCAAATAAAAAGAAAAAAAAAGAAATTAAAGAAAAAAAAGATTGACATATGAGTGGCTGATACATTTTCAGCTAAATTCATATTACCAGTTGTACACATTGATAGTGATTTCTTCCCAGGAAAAGGTAGTGATTTCAAATGATGAATCAGGAATAAAAAATATGGAGGCTTACAGCAAGGCTATCTGGATTTCATAAATCGAATCAGAAAAAATATACAGGACAACACAAACTAGTGCAAAGAATGCTGATACGGACAGGGTATGATGAGTGTTCTTAGTAGAAATCTGAAGGTTTGGAGGAAAGGTCTCAGACACAGAAGATAAGACAACATTGAGCTAAATTTGGGTGTGAAGAAGAGGAGAGAAAAAGATGAGTACTTAGAATAAAAATATAGTAAACTTTTAAAATCTGTATCATATGGTGTGTGCCTAAATATTTCTTAATATTTAGGAAAATCAGGCAAGGTAACAGTAGAAATGGAAGAAGATTCAGGTAAATCAGGAAATAATTAATGTAGTAAAAACTTTGAGAAGTATCACGGAGAGAAAACTAAGACCCTTTAGACACTTTGATATAAACAGGGAGAGAGAATAGGGATGTGGAAATACAATGAACAGAAAGAACTAGAAAATATTGAAGACTGTTTGCAGGGGTGAGGCAAAAATTTTACAAATTACTAGATTGATGATAGTAAGGAAATAATTTGAAGTTTTAGGTTTTCTGTTGAGAGTGAGCGCATGTAATCCTTTGAATTGAATATCCTTGTAGGACTATGTGGCCTTGAGGAAGGTGGTAATCAACATCCAGTATCAGAAGATGCATGAATTTCTCCATGACGAGGAGCAAAGCCACATGGAGGCACTGGAGAGAGAAGCGCAGGAGATTTTCCAGGAACTCAGAGACAGTGAAGTGAGAATGGCCCAACAGAAAGAAAGGATGAAAGACATGTACAGAGAGCTGACTGAGATGTGCCACAAGCCGGACATGGAGCTGCTGCAGGTGTGGGGGGAGGGGCCATCCTGAGACACGAATCTTTGCTGGGCGATGTGGCCAGGATGTTGAAATGCTACCTGCTGATACCAGCACTCAGCTGAGTGACACATGCTCCTTGACTCCCACCATTCTGTTTGTGGGATTCACTTATTTCTACACAGTGTCCCCATCTTTGGGAGATTTTTTTTTTTTTTTTTTTTTTTTTTTTTTTTTACCATTTTAGTAGATAATATAGGGTAAAATTCTCATCAGTGTCATGAGGAATACTATCCACACTGAAGAATTATCCAACATGAGTAAAACTGTTGCCAGGGAAGTTAACTTTGTTGGGGTAACACTCAGTTGATGTCACTAATCGACCATGCTTTCTGTTGCCCCACACAAAAGCAAATAGCTGAAGGCATTGAGGTTTTGCCCCTTGTCCAGGCAAGGTTTGTGGAATTTGGGAATGGATTTCAAAGAATTCTGATTTTTATATGGTTCCTTGATTGGTTTTAATTGCTATATGTGGTCAGCCCTCTCCTGGGAATAAGACTGGGAGAAGAGTGACACTGGGAACCGAGATCTCCTTGAGTCACTGCACAGCCTCTTCCTGGGCTCCTTCCTTCCTGTGCACACTGAGGAAGCCCCTCATGGCTCAGTGCAGACTCTGTGGTTAACAAAGCCTTGATGGTTTCTTAGAGGGGAGTAAGAAAAAAAAATACATTGTTAAAAGACAAAATCAACAAAACAAAAGTACAAACAGGGTAAAATAGAATATATTCTCATGATTAATAACTTTTTGTTTTCTTTGCAGGACTTGGGAAAGGCATTGGAAAGGTGAGTTTCCCCTAAGAATTTGCTATTTCTGAGAAAGTTGCTCTCTTGTTAATGAAGTAGATGCAATGTTTTGGGTTATTAATGTTGTTCTCTGTGGCTAATTTCTACTTTGCTTTAAAAGAGGTTCTGAGGCCTTCTCCTAAGTTTTGGAAGTTTCCTTCTTATGTGGCTGAAGTCAAATATACCTAAACACAGTGTGCTATTCTGGGCTTTGTTCTAATCATTCCCCCAATCCTCTCCAGCCCTGATCAATAAACCTTCATAAGGGGATTATTCTAAGGTACCACAGAGAAGTCCCTCTTCTAGAAAGGTGGAAGGTGAAGAAGACAGGAAAGGGGAGATTCCCTAAGGCTGGGAAGGGAGGGAGGTTTTGTTCCCATGAGTAGCCGTGGCCAGGCGCTGCTCTGTCCCAGCACACACCTCAGGCAGGAACTGAGGGGACACTGGCTGCCTCAGGACCATCAGGACCAGGCTGACAGGCTGGAATTACATTCCCTGCCTGGTAGAAAAGATCCAAGCCTTCTAGCTCAGTCGATAGTCCCTTTTAGATACTGACTTTGTCATTGGTGACTGCTACTGGCTCAAGTCCCAAAGGCTGTGCCTCAGGGTTCTTCTCTCTATGAGATACTCAGGATCTTTGCACAATCCGAGGTGGTGTGACGGGTAGGAGGAGGGAACAGCACTCAAAAATTTTAGAAGTTGAATGTTATCTGAGAAGAATGTGGAAGTTGGACTGTGATTAAGTTAAATTTTTAAAAAAGTAAAATTTCTTATATCCCCAAGTATGTGGAGTAAAGTGTTTCTCTGGTTAATGAAAAATGAAAGAATTCAGATGAAAGATTAATATCTTAGACTGAAAACCAGTATGTTTGTGATGACGGTGTGATTACCCTCACCCTGTGGTGTAACTGATGCCATTCTTTGCAGGACCCAGTCAGTGCAGGCGCAAAAGCCCCAGCCGGTGAACCCAGAGCTCACTTCTTTGCGCATCACTGGACTCCTCGACATGCTGAACACGTTCAGAGGTGAGAGGCAGCTGTTTGGCAGTCAGGCCTCAAATTTTTTTCTTTAGTGGGTGTTTGGGATTGAGCTCTGTCCCATTTAAATTTTTTCTTACATGAAGATGGTACATGATTTTCCAAATTTTTCTATCTTCTCTCTCTGAGTAGGCATAATGATAGTGACTGAACTTTTTGACTTAGATTCTGCTGAAAATGCAAAAGAAGATTCACATTTTAGTTATAGATGACGTAGGCAGAGTAAGAGAAGAGTATTCAGGTCATGTGGTTATGAAGAGATACAATGCTTTGTTCTCAGAGGAGCAATCAATTTTTTTTATGCATTTACTCCAATTTTGAAGGTTTAGATTTAATATTGATCATTTTTCATTTCTTCTATATTGCATTTATCATGAATTCTACAAAGAATATATAGTTATAAAATCAGAATATTTTGATCAACAATTAAAATGATGAAAATATCTATGAGCAGAACAACTGTAAATACCTCTAACAATTGTAGATACCTCACAAAACACCTGAAAGAAAAAAGAACAGGGCTGTGAACAGGGCTCAACACAGTAGGCACTACTAGGCAGCAGAGGGCTATAGCTAGGATTAGATTGAATGTGGCAGGATCTGAACAGATAGTGTGAAGCCAGAACATTCTTTTCAGAACGTTCCAAACTACACATGTGGATTTTCAACAAATTTTTTGATGTTTGAAAATGTACCAGGAACAGTCTATATCTTAATAAATACCTACACCCTATAAGTTAATACCTGTTTATTGATGCTATTCAAGACAACACAAGAGGAGTTTTCTACTAAAGTAAAAAAAAAAAAAAGCTTAAGTATGTCCTGAAACAAACTATTCAAAGGTACATATTAAATCACTGTTTCCCACAGTGATATGGCCAGGATTTTTTCTTATGAGAAGAAATTTTGTGTGCTGTAAAGGTGGTAATAACCCTTGATCTTCACAGATTAGTGAGTCTGAACTCTCTTTGCCCTTTTTATTCCATATTTTCTTGAAGGAGAAGCAAATGAAGTGACTAATTCAGCAGAAATCTTCTGCCTTTCAGGGAACTTGCTGATCTGATTTTTGTTTCTTTTTGCAGTGGACAATCTTCTGATTATGGAAATGGCCAGTTGCTCTATAAGCCTTTCCGAGAACCTGAGAAGTGTGATATTTGGTGATGAAGATCACAGGGCACCCTGGGAACTCGAGGCAACCCAGAGCTTTGCTGCATGTGGATCTGAGGCCTTCACCACTGGCAGGCACTACTGGGAAGTGGATGTGACACACTACTCCAGCTGGGTTCTGGGAGTCTGCAAAGATTCCCAAACACAAGATAACAGCATGATTATTGATTGTGAGGATGCATTTTTGCTATTTTCTTTAAAGGGGATCAATGGTTATAGTCTGTCCACCAGCTCCCCACCCTTAGGTCAGTGTGTTCAAAGGCCTCTGAGTCGGGTTGGGGTGTTTCTGGATTATGACAACAGAACAGTGAGCTTCTATGATGTTTCTAAAGCCGCCCTCATATATAGTCACCTTCCTTCCTCTTTCTCTTTCCCTCTGAGGCCTTTCGTCTATTTATGTTCTTCATGAAAATTTAGGATTCATGATAATTTACCAGTGAGATTTCATGCCTGATGAAATTATGTTTCTGAGACCTCATGGGAGGCAACAGGGCTGTGCAGCAGTGTCTTTGAGCTCATTGTAACTTCAGGAAATATAATTAGTGTATGGTTATAAAATGGGATAGCCACATTAATGTATAAACTTGTTTATTAAATTTTACTTTGATACCAATTTTTTTGGAGTATTTACTAGAAAAACAGTAATGGCTTTTTCCTTTTTAAATAATAGGTTTATGGAGAGAAATTCACATAATCTGAAATTTACTTTCTAAATTATTTAATTCAGTGAAATTTTTGTTCATCCAGCGTAGTGTAGCCATTCATATCTAATTCTCGGGTATTTTCATCAGCCTCAATAGAGACTTATTACTCATCAACATTTCTTCTCCATTCCCTTGGCAACATTTAATCTACTTTTCATGTTTATGGATTTATATCAATGGAATCATATAATATATGTCTTTTTTTGTGTCTGGTTTCTTTTACACAACCCGTTTTCAACTTTCCCCTTGGGTTGTAAAGAATGTGTTTTAACTGCATATATGAACCTGGTTACAGTAGAAGTAAGAAGTGTTATACATCTAGCTTACTGAACAAAAGGCAGAGTGATTCTTTTTTCTTCGAGCCTGGCATCATTGAGTAGATGCAACTATCTGACACACTGTCGTTTCTCTAAATCCTAATCCTTGGCACATTTCAGCTCAAACACAACAGTTTTTCAGGAAAATCCTTTCAGACCCTATAGACCAGGGTAGTCCTATTATATTCTCTCTCGGCATATTATAATATTTCATCACAACAGTCAACAAACTCTTATTACAATCTATGATACTTAGACACTTATTACTAATATACTGAAAATTCCAAGTGGGTTAAGACAGTATTTATGTAATAAACATGAGGCAAATAAATTGATAAATAAATGAATAAAGGACTTAATATGAACAAATGTTATTCTAGCATTAAGAAATTTTTGCAAAATGTAAGAAACATACTGAGGATTAATGTTATTAAAAGATAAGAAATAGATTGATTTCCAGAGTCACAGTCTAAGGACATTGTATTATATCATGGTTAAGTCTATGAAAATATCCAGACCCCAAACTGACTCTGTTGGAGGCCAGAGTTTTATGTGACCAAGAGAACAGAGTTCATCAGAATTATGAGAAATGTTAGGGAGGCCACTGGATTGGACTATCGTCTGGATGAATTGTATTTATTAGGGAGCAGAATGACTTCAGTGAATAATTTGGTAGCTGAGGAAACAATTATATATCAGCTTTATGCCCCGTCCCATGTAAGCTGCTGTGGGAAACATTCTCCTACATCCAGGGTACTGGGCTGGTCCTTCAACATGAAATAGTATGATGGCTAACAATAAGTCTCTCATTTATATGGACAAGGACAATGCACAAAAGAAGAGATGACATTTTCCTCAAGAATTAGTAGTAATATCAGAAAGAAAGTATACTTGCAAGAGGGATTAGACAGAAGCCTTCTAAAGTTAGTGAGGGAATGTTGTCATGATAATCAAGTGCTTATTTCTTCCTCTTGATGGAAAGAGTATCATTTTCCCAGTAGTAGCACCAGAGAAAGGTAAAAGCCTCTGGATGGGACTGAATAAAATGTTCTTTCTCTGCTTTATTGTACCTCTATACATGTACTTGTGTGTTTATATGAGTGTATATGTCTGTATGTGTATATTATTACATGAAGTTGTGCTTAATATATAATATATTATGAAGCTGTAGGTCAGTTTAGAAACTATGTGTTAGGCCAGCAAAAATCAAAATCCCCTGGAGAGCCTGTTACAGCATATATTGCCGGGTGCCACATCCAGAGTATCTAATTCAGTAAGTCTGAGATGGGGAGTCAGAATTTAACCCTTCTAACATGTTCCTGGTTGCTGCTACTGTCACTAGTTGGGAATCACAATTTGATAACCACTGTTTTGGGCACACTTGGCACAAAAATAAGTGGTGTTGATTGATTTCAGGTGGAGGTCATTGCAATCAGCTGTGTAGAGAACGTTTTTTACTGTGTTAATCTAATCTGTGGAAACAGCTTTTCTGAATATCAAAATTTAAAAAAATATGTTATTTTGTTTTGTGACTCAAAAGATGGGTAATATTTACATTTTTACATTCTAGCATTAAGAAATTTTTGCAAAATGTAAGAAACATACTAATGATTAATGCTATCAAAGATAAGAAATAGATTGATTTCCAGATTCACAGTCTAAAGAAATTATACTATGTCATGGTTAAGTCATGGCTTTATATAATCCATTTATAAAAGATGTGGTTGAAATCTGTTGATGAAATTACAGAAACATGAGCTTAAGCCGAATCCTGTGACAGGCATTCTGTATTTTACAAGGGAATAGGCTGAGAGTATTTCTCCAAGCATATAAATAGAAAACTCACAAGGGAAAAAAAGAGCTGTATAAGTATACCTTGTAGTCTTTAATTATGTTTTGGGTAATAGTTTTATTCACAGGTGACTATGTCCACAGAGTGGTAGGAATGGAAGAGCTATATTTCCGTGATTCGTTTCCTGTTGTTTGCTCAAGCAGTAGTGTGTAGATCTGTAGGTAGATAGCTAGAA
Source organism: Microcebus murinus (assembly GCF_040939455.1). Classification (NCBI taxonomy): domain Eukaryota; kingdom Metazoa; phylum Chordata; class Mammalia; order Primates; family Cheirogaleidae; genus Microcebus; species Microcebus murinus. The sequence continues at coordinate 72,948,423 of NC_134107.1, read as the reverse complement.
TCTCTGGCTCTTCTAGGGACAAGGGTGTCCTGCTTTGGTGCTGCCTAAGAAATTGCCCCACCTGGGAAGACGGGTAAAGGCTGGCTTCCACTTTGTTCTTGTCCCACCTTTAATCCCATCTTAATCAACTGTGACACCTGGGGAAGGAGGGAACCAATCTGGGAATTCCCCAGCCTACTAATAATAGGATTTGCTTAAATCTACATTGAGGTTCATCCCCTTCTAGGTAGGGCTTTTAGAGAAGGGACTTGCCTACCCAGATACAACCTTGGGAACACCTGTTGATCGTTTGGTAACATCCAAACATTTGGTAACATCCCCGACCTTCCGATATCCCTTCCCCAGAATAGGACAATAAAAGGAAACAACTCAAGAATTCCCAGAGAGTTAGTCAGTGAGTCAGTATGTCAGTCTGTCTGTCTCTGTTAACTCTCAGAGACAGACCTGTGTCATTTTATAATAAAGAGCTGCTCATGTGAAACTGCTTCCTGCTTGAGGTCACTCCTTAACATCAGTCCTGCTTGTATTTTTTTCTTTTTTTTATTCCAAGCAAGGAGCCAAAGATCTAGGATAACACTCCACCAAGAGGCTGGACACGATATTTTGGTGTATCTGGTAATTCTTTGGCCAAGAACATACCAAGAAGTAAGGGCAGACTGCTCTGAAATTTTGGTACCTGGCCAACGATTTCTCTGTGTAGGTCAATCAGCTCATCTTTTTCCATGAAGACATTCTGACTTGGGTGATTTTGGTTAGGAGGTGTCTTCTTTGTTGTGGCTGGCCACCCAAGGACCAGTGCTAGTATAGATAGCCAGGTTGTAATACCAACAGATATTGTCTTGGTGCTCAAAAGAAATGAGCAAGAGGCTTTTAAGTTTGAGAGGTCACACACGGCCCCTCTCCCTACAAATTGGAAAGGAGACATCTGGACTGATACTTTGGCAGAATGGCCTGGGTCATTACCTGGGATACCCAGCTCTAACTGACCCCAGCTGGCATAGTGTTTCCCTTCTGCCCTTCCCCATTTTTCTCCTTACTTTCTAGATGTGTGCAAACGGATCGCCAATCTCTCTTAACACGCCTTTGGGATGCATTCTTTCAAATGGGGACTAGTTTGATTCAGACACATTGAAGACAAATTGTTGAATCTTCTGTAGGACTATTACAAGCTGGATGACAAGGACAGTGGCCGAGACTCCAAATTACCCCACTATCTATCAACTGGACCTTTTTTGTAAAAGAGAAGGAAAATGGGACAAAATACTTTATGAACATTCTTTTATTTATGGGAAGATCCTCAGTAGTGCAGTGGGTATTCAAAGTCAAGTAACACTATGGTGTTAAAAGATCTTCCCCAGGTTCCCACCTGTTCTGATCTGCCCCCATCACCTGGGAGTCCTGAGGGGTTCCTAGAAAGGGGGAGCTCCTACCCTGGGTGGAAGTAGCAGGGGAGTCTCGACCAACTCTGTTTCATAAGCCTTCTGTTTAGTAGAGTTGAAACAAAGAAAGGGTCTGGGGAGCTACATCCATCCCCCTAATCAGTATGTGGAGACATTCCATCATTTGTGTTTATCCTGGGACTTGGCTTGGGAAGATGTACATGTTATTGTAAGCCAGACTTTTAATGATTTTGAGAAATCCAGAGTATTAATGGAGGCACAGAAGTTTGCCACCGGTTACAACTTTCAGATCCTAAATATCCAGTGGGTGAAACAGTGGTGCCTGTGACTGACTCAGGGTGGGATAATAACTTCCTCAAAGGAGATGTGTGAGAGAGAACATTTTTAGTAACTGTCCAAGCTGGCCTCAAGGTCACCAGACAAAAGGTGGTCAATTATTCTAACGTCTCCACCATAACTCAGGGGCCCAAGGAAAACCCTATAGCCTTCCTGGATCAGCTCCAGGAGGCAATAGAGAAGTACATCCCTCTTGATCTTAAGTCCTATGAGAGACAGGTGATATTAAAAGATATGTTTTTGACCCAAGCAGCACCAGATATTAGGAATAACCTCCAGAAACTTAAGAGTAAAGATTTGGCTGTGAGGGATTCACTGAATTAGACTAATATTCCTGAAATAAGAAATTTTCTTTCCTCATTTTCTGCCTGCCAGAGGTGGTAGGGGGACAGTGGTGAGCCTGTGACCCTTACCTTCTCTGTGAACTGTCCCTCAGGACTCCTGTAGTGAGTTGAGGGTGGAGAGTGCTTGATGGGAGGTAGGGTAGGAGCCTTAAGGAAATTACCAGACCTCCTATCCCTCTCCCCACTCTCAGAAGTCAGAAGTGTCCATTCCCACCCCTGAGAGTGGGTAGAGTCCCGTAGGCAGCAGTGTTTCTACATATATATGTAAGTCTTAGATTTCAATGAGACTTTTCTTACTAGTTTCAAAAAAGTGAAAATTAAAACTAGGAAAAAAAAACATTATCTATTTCATCTGAATGAGCTCCTCCATAGAATCGATGCCAAGTGGTGTCTGCATTTATTCTGGGCAGTAGCTCTGAATCCTTCCTTCTGCCTTGGATGCAAGTCAACCCCACCTTTCATATTCAGGATAGACAGAAAGATACATAGATACAGAAATACCTAGAAAGGTATAGACATAGGTACATGATCCTGTTTTGGTCTCTGTAAAATCACCAGTACCACATTGATTTAAGTTTGGTTAAAAGCTATGTCTACATATTTAATGATGCTGCCCTCTCTTTATACTTTCTTTCCTCTACTTTCATATTTTGTCCTCATGAATATTTGCATCAAAGACTGGCATCCTTTTATTTCCAGTGTTTTGAATGTTTTTGTTCCCTGATATGTTAGTGAATCATTTGTATTTCTGGTAAACAATTTGAGAAAACAATGGAAATATTTATCATTTTCATACCTCAACTTTCCTTCTCTTGTTAAACGTGTTCATTTAGAAAATCTAGAACAATATTAAATAATAGCAGTGATAGGTTCTTGTTTTGCTTCTTACTTTCAATGTAATGTTTATAGTCTTTGCAACAATAAAAATTATGCTGATATATACATTTGAAAAAATATAACACATTAAGAATATGCCAGATTTTATTTATTGGTTTTAATCCATAATGTGTATTTATTTTATCAAATCCCTTTAATCATATATCAACATAATTCTGCCTTAGTGTAGTATTTGTTAACATCCTCCAGTGACACAGCACAAACAGGAGATTTTATATATAATATCACTTATATTGAGGAATTAACTCACAAGATTCTGTAGCCTGAGAAATCCCATGCTCTTCCATCTGCAAGCTGGAAGCCAAGGAAAAGCCAGGGGTGTAATTCAGTCTGAATCTGAAGGCCTTAGAGCCAGGGGAGATGCTGATGTGAATCTCAGTCCCAGGGCAGCAGAAGATGAGATGAAATGTCCCAGCTCAACAGTGAGGCTTCCTCCTTCTTCTGTCTTTTTCCTCTATCCTCTATTCAGGCTGTCAGTGGGTGGATCAGATGACGCCCACTCATATGGAGGAAGGCGATCTACTGAGCCCACTGATTGAAATGCCAATCTCATCTTGAAACACCCTTAGAGACACACCCAGAAATAATATTTAATTTGGGTGCCCTGTGGCCAGTCAAGTTGAGGCAAATTAACCAACACAGTTAGCTATACTAATAAGAGTAATTGTGCTAACGAATTCCCTTATATTAAGCCCTGGACACATTCCAGAATTAAACTCATTTGGTTATGCTGTAGAGAAGGGACTAGAATTGAGGCATATTTTTTCACCCTGCCTTATGTCAGAAATATTGTATTTATGCATGGCTTCTGCATATATTAAATTTGCTACTTTTCATTTCTCATGATCTAGATTTGATTTTGTTTTTCCCCTTGGTGATAAGTCCTGGGGTGGGTTAGGGACAGAACACTTATTAACTAGTAAAGCCCACAGACTTCCCTCACTCCCTTCCCTAGAAAATTAAAAGAAAACATAGTTTGGGGAGAAGAATCTAGGGGAATAATCTCACCAGACTGTTTCAGACACACACTCTGGACTGGATTAACATTTATTCTCTTTCAGTTTTCTGAAAATTGGATAAAAATTGAATGGCAAAAATACAAGCGGTCACTTAGTTACTATAACTTGCACAGGATTATGAAGGGCAGAGGAAGGGCAGGTGTCCCTTCTTACCAGTGATGCTTGAGCTGAGTCTTCAAGGAACTAGTAAGTAAACGAAAAGAAATAACAATGTAGAATCATTTGGTTCATACGCTGAACACACACTGATTGGTTCTCATTCATCAAGATTTCCTTCTCAAGTACCCAAAATTCCTGGTTTTCCAACTTGGCCTTCTCAGTCTTCTTTGCTGCTTTCTATTTGTTGGGAACCTGGGTATTCTGATCTTAGTTTATATCCCTTCCCAGCAGGAACATATCATGCTCCATGTTTCTATCTATCATTCTTACACTAATGATTCCCAAATTGATATCTAAGTCCATATAAATCTACAGAAATTCAGATCACAAAGTAATTATCTCATAGATGTCTCCATCACATACCTCCTCTGGAATGCAGTCTAGAAATGTAAAAAACTCATATTAATCCTACTCCCCAAACCCGCTCCTTCCTTGAGCATGCTCTTCCTTGACAATAATGCCTCCAATCATTGAACCCATATCTTTCCCATTCTACATTCAGGTCTATTTTCCTGCCTCCTCTCCACATGCACAGTCACGAATGTGAGCCTCCAGAGGGTGCCACAGGCCTGCCCAGCTCTAGTACAATTCTGGTACATTTTCTTGTTAAATTTTCTCCAGACTTTGCCATTTCTTAAAGACAGAAAAATTAAGATATTAGATCAGCAAAAAAGAAAATACTAATCTATAATTGGTTACTTGTAATTTCTTTGACAACTAAAGAAAAGAAGAAAATATTTTCAATATGACAAAGGTCTTTGAAAGTTTTGTCTTAATTATATGGTACAGACTATTGAATACATTTTATGTTTTCTTTTATTAAAGCATATTTATTAAGGCCTATCTCTGATTGTCCCGTATGTTAGCAGGAGTGAACAAGCTGTATCATATACACAGGATGCTTGCAGAGTTTGCCAAAGTGACTGTGCCAATTTACATACTTTTCAGTGATGATTTCAGTGATTCTTTCCTCTGTTCTTTGACTAACACTCTTCATTATGAGTATTTTTTCCATCATCTGTTTTTATATTTGAATAATTTTGTGCAATTCACTTTGTGGTATAATTTGCATTTGCCTGGTGACAAATACAGTAGAACCCATGTTTTGGGTAGTTTTCTCTGCCATTTATATTTGTGTGTGTGTTTGTGTGAACTGCCATTCAAATGGTCTCCTCCCTCCTAGTTTTCTTCCAAATTTATTCTTTTTCTTTTTGACTTGGAGTTCTTTCTGGCTTTTTCATAGAGTCACTTGTTGAATATAGACATAGCAAATGTCTTCAGCCACTGTTGTCTTTTATTTTCATTAATGTCTGTTAAATACAAACCTGATGAATTTAAATTCATTGCAATTTAATTCCTTTGATGTTTAATGATTTGTATATCCTTCTTCAGAAAACCTCTACAAAGCTCTTTTATGAGTTGTTGTATTGTATGAGTTTTCATAAATTGATTAATTTTATTCTATTTGTATTCTTTTGATGTAAGTTTAATTTAGAAATAAAATTTTCACTATATTGTGTTATCTTTTAAAATTTCAAGTGATTCTGTTTGTTCACAGTAGTAATATGAAATTTTCATTTAAAAATAAATGTATCCAGTAATAAAAATGTAAGTGCAGCTATGGAAAAAATGTTGAATCAATAAATGTAGCCAATAAAGGACTTAGGTCCTCGGATCTGAAGAATCCCAGAAATCCAGGCCATGTGAGCATGGGCAGGAGCAGAGGGCTGCTCTCCGATGCCTGTGGCCTTGCAAGGGTGGAGAATCCTGGCCCCAGGCTGCTCCTCTAGTTCAAAGTTGCTGCTTGGAGATGGACTTTTCTGAGCCCCTGTTGGAAGTGGGAAGTTAGGCTCATTCTCTGGTTCAGGCATCTTCCTGGATACAGAGACCCTGAGCTACAACCAATGCTGAAGGGGTGGCTCACCTTCAGAGCTTCAGTTTCGTTCCAAAGAAACCTGCTTTCCTTGTGAGAAATCCGTAGGTTTTCACAATGGTGGCGTGCAGGGGTGCCTGGAAGCTTCCAGGGAAATCTGCAGATGGATGGGTGCCTGTCGCAGACAGGATGGAAGTGCTGGCCTGAAAGAGAAGCTCCAGGAATGGTGTCACCTCAGACACCAGGCTCCTAGGAATGTGGAGAGTCCCAGCTTGGTGCTGTCATCGCCATGTGCCAGACCCCACTTTCGTGAATGACCACAGGCTGTCTTGGGCCAGCAGTGGCCCAGGCCCTGTAGGGAGTCAGAAAGGCGAGGTGGGCAGACTGTCGTACCCCTGGTCTTTAAGTCGGCTGCTCTCAAGAAATCCAGAAATCTTCCTTTAGTCCAGATGTGCCTCACAGTGCCAAGGAGTCCTGGCTGTCCTTTACCATACTGGGCACCAGCGGGAGGCTGTTTGAGTTCAGAACAGAGGCTGGACCTGTGGGCTCCATCTGCCAGTGACGGTGAAGATGGTCCCGGAAACACTGGAGAGAAACCTGGGAGCCCCAGGAGCATTCGGGAGAACTTTTCTGTTGTGATCTCTGTGCCCCCTAACTGGATTCAGCCCCTGTAGCTTGATGGCTCTGCAGGCCCCTCCCTTGAGCTGGCTTCTGATGGTGGTGGGTGATGGGAGGTGGACTGGAGGCCTCAAAGGAGTCAAGCGTCCTGCCCTGTGCTTCCTGCCTGGGAATGCTCCCAGTGGGAGGGCCAGCCGCAGTGCAAAGTGCTGGCTGGGCCTGGCTGGCCAAGGGGACCTGGGCGGCCCCAGCTCTGCTCCAGTATCTTCCCCTGAGAGACCAGGCATTTGTGTCCCTCTCCTCCAGCATTCCCAAACCCATGACCTGGTTTAGGGGCACTCTCGGACAGAGTGGCTGTGGCACTCAGCTGGGCTGAAACCCTGAAAGAGCTGGTGAATCTTCCATCTTTCCAGAAACAACAGCTACAGTCCAGAGAGGGCAGTTGTCAGATTTCCATGAGCTGGAAAAGTGGCACCTGGGTTTCTCACAGGGTGGCAGAGGAAAGTCCAGAACTCCAATCTGAGGGGAAAAATATGGAAACCTGGAGCTAGATAAAGCCTACTGCTGAATCCCATGACAAATAATAGAAATGACCCTGAGGCAGGTCTTCGTGGTCCCTGGCTACATTTTTGTTCCTAGGAAGGAAATGGGAGAACTCTCAGATTGTTTTTGTTTTCTTGCCCTCTTTGGGTGAGTTCCTTCGGTGAACCAGTATTTCCTTATATTGTAGAAAGTCTGTCTTTGATAGCATGAGGGATTGTAAGGAAAGAGCTATGGTCCAGCAGGAAAGGGGCCAGGTCCCAGGAAGTCCAGTGGGAAAAGGAGGCAGGAACCATTGACCAGGTGGGTGATCAGCATAGAAAAAGGGGCAGGGGTTGGGGGCTGCAGTCCCAGCTACTATTCCATCTACGATTGTGTCAGCACATTCAATAATGTTTACAAAATGGCACAATTGCCTAAGGACCCATTTCTCAGACAATATCCTCATAGTTAAGTGAAACATGACTGTATCTAAGATGTGTTTTCTTCTCTTTTTTATTTTCTAAAAATTTCTTTTCTTTCTTTTTTTTTATGGCTTAGTAGTGCTCCATGGTATGTTTTCTTCTTAATTTCTAAGTTTATTTATCACAAGTCATCAATATAAACAAAATAAATCAGTGTGCTATCACCATGATGAAAATCACCAATAACCATATTTTTCAAATGAGCAGGATGATTGTTTGTCTGTAGATGACAAGGTAAATATATAGTGCTTTTAATCAAATAATATAAATAAATAAATTTTATTTTATTTTATTGGTGAAAACAAATTGTTTCTGCCTGAAATTACAAATTAGGGTTCACGGAAAAAAGTGTTTTCTCTGCCAATATCTACAGTGTATTCCTCCTGGGTCTAGGTTTCCAGTTCCCCAAGGCTGCGTCTGTCCCAGAGGACAAGGGGCCACTGTGCTTCCTGAATTTCCCCTTTCCCCCACCATAAATACAGGGGTTTGAAGTCAGGAGCCAGAAGAAATTAGCTTTCATTCCTGCATCCTTCAAGGGTAGGGATTAAACACACACAGATAAATGCACCCATCTCAGAACAAAGTAGTCTTTCTCTATAAGAAATAATCTTTAGGAAACACTGGACACAGTGTACACAGCAGCAAATATGTAGGATTAGTAGGTTGGGATATCTAGTGTAAATCACGGAAACTTTAGTTAATAACAGTGTGTAGTATTCAGGATTTTGGTTAATTGATTAAATTACAGCTGCTGCCACCAAAGAATATTAGCAAGTTAAATAACTTTATAATACATTTTATCTTTTTAATTTGGGTGGGGATTTTGTGTCTCTCAAAATTTTTTGTTATTTAATTTCCTAGTCTCAATTTTTCTTATTTGTCTACATTTAAAATAATTTAGATGATATAAAAATAAAGATGCCAGTGTGGATTGCCCATCGTGAAGATGCAATCACTTCATGGCACTGGGGCTCTATGAGAACTCCACAGCTCTCCTTGGCTGGGTGTGGAGGCTCACACCTGTAATCCTAGCACTCTGGGAGGCTGAGATGGGAGGATCACTCAAGTTCAGGAGTTCGAGATCAGCCTTAAAAAAATATAAAGAAATGAGCCAGACAACTAAAAATATATAGAAAAATTAGCTGGGCATGATGCCGCAGGCCTAGAGTCCCAGCTACTCTGGAGGCGTAGGCAGTAGGATTGCTTGAGCCCAGGAGTTTGAGGTTGCTGTGAGCCCAGGAGTTTGAGCTAGGCTGACGCCATTGCACTCACTCCAACCCAGGTAACAAAGGGAGACTCTAAAAAGAAAATAAATAAATAAAAAAGAGAGAACTCCACAGATCACTCTCTGAACCTCTGAACAAGCCCTAAAAGGAGAGCCTGGAGCAAACTGTTGGCTGACTTACACTGTTTCTGACAAGAAGTCTTTTGATATCTTTCTCTTTTTTTTTTCAACATAAGGTCTTTTTCTTTTCTTTCTTTCTTGGATTGTTTTTCTTTGTCATTGATTTTGAGCAATTAGAAAAAAGTTTCTTCTTTTCTTTTTGGTTTATAAAGATTCTTGGATCTATGCATTTTTGGTTATCTAATCTGGAAAATTTTTTGGCCAATATTTCCTTTTCTTTTTGAGACAGAGTCTCGCCCATGCTAGAGTGCTATGGCATCAGCCTAGCTCACAGCAACCTCAAATTCCTGGGCTCAAGCAATCCTCATGCCTCAGCCTCCCAAGTAGCTGGAACTACAGGCATGTTCCAACATGCCTGGCTAATTTTTTCTATATAGTTTTAGTTGTCCAGATAATTTCTTTCTATTTTTAGTACAGACTGAGTCTCACTCTTGCTCAGGCTGGTCTTGAACTCCTGACCTCAAGAGCTCCACCCTCTTTAGCCTCCCAAAGTGCTTAGGATTACAGATGTGAGCCACCACGCCCAGCCTTGGCCCATTATTTTTTTAAAGATCTTTTTGCCCTCACTTTATTTTAATTCAATTTAATGTATTTTTTTAACCTTTGTAGATTTCAGCAACACTCATATTAAGCCACTTGAAGTTGCCTATGGCTCACTGATATTCTGATCATATTTTAAAATTCTTCTTTCTCTCTCATTTTCTCAAAACAAAGCATTGTATTTAATGCTTTCTCCTTACATTTACTAATCTAATCTTATTCAATGTCCAATTTCTCATTAATCCCAGTCAATGTATTTCTCATTACAGAAGCTGTAGATTTTATCTCTATAATTTGTTTTTTATGTCTTCTATATCTCTACTTACTTTACCTGAACATATGAAATATGGTTATTTTAAATGTTTTAACGTCTTTGTCTGCTGATTCGAATATCTGTGTCAATTCTGGTTCATTTTGAATGATTACATGTTTTCCATTTTCCTGGTAGAATTTTTCTGCTTCTTTGCATCTTTGATAACTTTTTATGGAATCCCAGATATAGTGAATGTTTTAAGTGGTGTTGTATGGTTTTATTTTCCTAGTACTATTTTAAGTGCTATTTGGAAGCACTGCTAACTTATTTGGAAATAGTTTGATCCTTTTGCATCTTCCTTTTAAGACATGTTAGCCTGGACTGGAGCAATGTTCAGTCTAGAGAAAATTACTCCCCGCTGCTGAGGCAAGGCTTTTCTGTGTACTCTACCCATCATCACAGAGAAGAGTTATGAACAGTTATGAATAATACATATTATTTTATTAATAAGTACATATTTCTGTACTTCTCTGAGGAAAAGATGTTGTTAAAATAATCAGTGAACAACAAACAAACATACAGAAGACCTTGGGAGTACTTACAAAAATCATGGGCCTCAGAAGAGATTAGTGTTTTTTTCAAATCCAGAGTAATTTTTAAAAAGCAATAGCAGAAACTTAACCACATCATTCATCTGAAATATGTATGGATATAGTAGGGAAGGTTTGGAGAATAGGTAATAATTCTCATGCCTTTAAAAAAACTTTTTCTTGTTTTTGAGCAACACAGTCCAAAGCTATCAAACCTCTTTATGGCCAGAGCTAAAGCTTAAGGTTGGGAAAGCTTCAGGAAAGGGAGACTTCCAGATTGGTTTATTAAATTTTGGGGGAGTTTGGATATGAGTTATTCATTGAAAAATATTTTCTGTCATTTTCCACTATGGTCACATTTTTGTTACAATGCAATTTTTAAACTAAATGGCAAAGAAGGAAAAAAACTCACAATTTTCAAAGAAGTCAACTTGGAAACAAGCACTGCGCTGGGAAGAGGTGGGTGTCAAAAGAACCTTTCAGCAGGACTTTTCCACGGGTATCTTCTCACATTTGTGAAGCCAGGGCAAGAGAATAAGTTGAGGTCCACATAGCAAATGTCTAAATGTTTAAAATGTATATCTATAGTGAAGAAACTGTCAATAAATATTTTTTGTCCTTTTGCTTTGAGAGACATTTTATACCTTCATGACATGGAAAGCCGGACTGGAGTTTAGAATTGTCAGACGTATGCATGGAGCCAATGTCATCTTGTCTACTCTGGGAAAAACAAACTAGAAAGAAAAACCAGGGAAGCTCCTGATTCACACAGGGAATTTAGGATTTAGAAAACCAAGACTCTAGGTGCCAGAAATCCTCCCAGATTTCTCTGCATCTGGGGTAGCATGGGGTGATTTTGGAGAAGCCATAGAAAAGTGCTCTAAGCCGGGTGTGGTGGCTCATACCTATAATCCTAACACTCTGGGAGACCCAGGCGGGCAGATTGCTTCGAGGTCAGGAGTTTGAAACCAGCCTGAGAGAGACCTTGTCTCTACTAAAAATAGAAAGAAATTAATTGACCAACTAAAAATATATATATATAAAATTATCCAGGCATGGTGGCACATGCCTGTAGTCCCAGCTACTTGGGAGGCTGAGGCAGCAGGATCACATGAGCGCAGGAGAAATTGAGGTTACTGTGAGTTAGCCTGATGCCACAGCACTCACTCTAGCCTGGGCAACAAAGTGACACTCTGTCTCAAAAATCAAATAAAATAAAATAAATATAATAAAAAGAAAAGTGCTCTAGTGTTTTGGCCCCAGAGCAAGAGTAACTCTTTCATCCTATACTCTTTGTTTCTGAAACTGAGACCGATGCTCTGTGCAGTGAACATTAAAAGTCACCTCTGTTTGGAGACTTTTTGATAAAGGCCATTCTCACTGAGTTAAGTGATATCTCATTGTGGTTTTGATTTGCATTTCCCTGATGATTAAAGATGTTTAGCATTTTTTCATATTCAGGATTTGGGAGACCTATTGATGAGGTAAGTTTGGCCTTCAGTGTACATTGGGGTTCCATGAGGAGTATGAGAGGATATAGATATATATCTATATCTATAATATAGATATATTAGATTATAGCCTTAAATTGTTCATATATCCAAGTTTTTTGTGTGCTGTACTGAACATGTTTTCCTCTGCTCCTTTATTACAAGTTAGTCTTGATCCTAGGTATGTGTTGAAGAGCTCAAGCAGAAGTTTCTAGAAGGCAGCTATATATGTTTCCAGGATTAAATCATATATATCTTGAGATGCATGAACTAGAATTTCCCATATAGTAGTTAATGGCAAGTGCCTCTGAGAGTCAGGAGGTGGAAGCAGTTAGGCCAAGAGACAGTAAGAAAGATTCCCTGTGAATGGTAGAATCCTATAAGAGGTTTGTGGAGGTGGCTTTGATTTTAGAAGAAGTTTTTCATGAAGCATTTTCCATTGAATATTTATGTCTTTTATATTATATTTTTTATTTTAAAATACAATGACCCGGAGCCACGGCCAGCAAGCTTTGATCAAGTGGACTCCTATGTCTTTGCTTAAGAAGTATGATAGAGTGTTTGGCTCCCAAAATGTTAACTGAGTCCTTCCTCTTCCAGGAGTGAGTCGGTGCAGCTGCACTTGTGCCAGCCTGTCCATCCGGAGCTCAGTTTCAGACCCATCACGGGCCTGATCCACAGACACAGGCGCTTTCGAGGTGAGTGTCAGCCTGTGGTGTGACTGGGAATGTGCAATGGCCCCTGCGGCGATGTTTTTCTGTAGCCAGTGTTTCTTTCTTTATTGACCTTTCATTTAGGAGAAAAAACAATCCTATTGATAGGATAGAAGTTTATACTCTCATGTGTTTTATAGTAATGTGGACAAAATACACAAAAGCTGGTTAAAAAAAATACAAATCCAAAGAAACAGTGAGAATCAGGGCGCTTGAAGACTAAAATCATTCTTAGAGAGCTTTTCAGTTTAATGAGTCATGCAGAACTGCAAATTTATTCAGGACCCTCTAATTTCTAATTATTAATAAATGCATTCAGTGATAGAGATAAGATCCTGCATTTTTAAGTATGTTTTCTTTAAAATTTTGTATTAATTGAATTGTTAATAATGTGTATTTCAATTGATATTATCATAAAAATGCATGAATAAAGTAAATAATCACATGCAGACAGACAGTAATATTTTATGAACAACAAAATTAAAGTTGGTGGTTCACAAAGCAGGACCTAGTGTTCCACTGCACATCTAAACCTAGAGGGTAGCCTAGCAGGCAGAGGAAGATGAGGCACTAGAGAAAACCAGGTGTGAAAGGGATAAGGTTCCTAGTAGGAAGTCACTTTCACAAGGGCATGTTTAGTTTTTTTTCTTAAGGGTACATTAACTAGCATAGAATAACACTGGAAAAGCAATCACCATTTTGATTGGTCTAAGAATCTTCTCCTTTCCCCACCCCAGGAAGGGAAATGAAGGTAAGTTGTATTGCTATGGAACTACAGCTATGCAGAGATCTCGAGTTTTTCACTTGCCATGAGAAGTAACCAGGAAGACATAGGCATGGCCTCCCTCTTCATAATCTCTGAATTTTAAGGAATTTTTTTCTATGGTGATGAGGTACTTCTTTGTGCTGCAGGTTTGTAGGTAGCATATGAATCTGATATTTTTTCAGCCAGAAATACCTTTGTAGTCTTGGACTATTTTTTCCACTGATGATCTAGATTAGGGGTCCTCAAACTTTTAAACAGGGGGCCAGGTCACTGTCCCTCAGACAGTTGGAGGGCCGGACTATAGTTTAAAAAAAACTATGAACACATTCCTATGCACACTGCACATATCTTATTTTAAAGTAAAAAAACAAATGGACAAAAACACCCGCATGTGGCCCGCGGGCCGTAGTTTGAGGACGCCTGATCTAGATAGACTTTCTTATCACATAGGTCATTTATTTTTAAAAATAGATTTTGACTGAAATATTCTCTCCTTTCCACAGCGGAGGTTTCCTTCAATACCGAAGTAACCAATCACAACATGTTTGACGATGTGAGAGAGAAACTTCAGGTTTGAATCTTACAATCAAGATGCATCTTGGCATTCTTACAGGTCTCTCTATTTTGCTAAGTGTGGAGCCAAGAGCTTCACCTCTGGGAAACATTACTGGGAGCTGAGTGTCAACAACTCTTGGGACTGGGCTGTAGGAGTCTGTAAAGATTCCTGGATGAGCAGTCTTGACACGATGTTTGAGTCTGAGGGTGTTTTTCTTCTTTTAAGTGTGAAGGAGTATAATCACTACAGTCTCTTGACCACTTCCCCAATGATTCCTCACTATGTGGAGAAACCTCTGGGCAGGGTTGGCGTGTTCCTTGATGTGGACAGTGGAAGTGTGAGTTTCTTGAATGTTGCCAGGGCTTCCCTCATATGGAAGTATCCCCCTGGCTCCTTCTCTTTCCCTGTCAGGCCTTTCTTTCTCACTGGCCACAGATGAGCAGGGACGAGTCAGGAACCTGCCTGCAAGGCTGGCAACTCCATGTGCTGGGGAGCCCTTCTCAGTTGAGGGAAATCAATCATACTTTACTGTCCTCTAACTTTTTCTACTTTAATGTAACCTCATTATGTTGTTATTAAACGAGAAGATAGTGTGAAATGCAAAATGTGTTTGGTCCATTTTCTTTCAATTAAACACATGTCTTATGGTCTATTACCTAAATATATACTGTGCTTGTTCACCTGTTTTGTGAACTTCCTGGGGTTCTGGAAGTCCATGAGTGTGTGATTCCATTGATTGAACACAATTTGTACATCCTGGACAGTTCAACCTACCTCACAGCAACCTCAAACTCCTGGGCTCAAGGGGATACTCCTGACTCAGCCTCCCAGGTAGCTGGGACTACAGGCATGTGCCACCATGCCTCGCTAATTTTTTCTATTTTTAGTTGTTTGGCTAATTTCTTTCTGTTTATAGTAGAGACGGGGCTCCCTCGTGCTCAAGCTAGTCTGGAACTCCTGAGCTCAAGTAATCCTCCCGCCTCAGCCTCCCAGAGTGCTAGGATTACAGGCGTGAGCCTGGGCGCCCTGCCAACACAGACAGATTTACTTGGACCCAAGGTGCTCATGAGGTTGTGGGGGGAGACAAACAATCAAGAAGTCAAAATATAAAATTTTGAAAGAGTGATACATGTTTTAGAGAAAAATACAGCAGAAAAGGTATATAAGGAAATCATCTTTGACAATGTGACAAAATTGAGTTTTATTAATAAATATAGTAGTCAAAAGAGATAGGCTGGGCGTGGTGGCTCACATCTGTAATCCTAGCACGATAGGAGGTCTGAGGCAGGCGGATTGCTCAAGGTCGGGATATCAAACCAGCCTGAGCAAGAGCGAGACCCCATCTCTACTAAATATAGAAATAAATTAATTGGCCTACTAATATATATGGAAAAAATTAGCCGGGCAGGGTGGTGCATGCCTGTAGTCCCAGCTACTTGGGAAGCTGAGGCAGTAGGATTGTTTGAGCCCAGGAATCTGAGGTTGGTGTAAGCTAGGCTGATGCCACGACATTCACTCTAGTCTGGGCAACAAAGCGAGAACCTGTCTCAAAAAGAAAAAAAAAGATACAGTGTGGAAGATCATATTTGGAAATTAAATATTACTGATATATTTGGAGACCAAAGAGATGTGTTATGTTGCCTTTGGGCTAGGGCACAGGCAACACTTTGACCCTGCATTGCTTATTTCTGTAGTTAAGAGGACAGACTGTTCTGTCCAGTGACCTGGACAGAAAAAGTCTCCTCCTGTAACTACTAGTTTCTTACTTCCCTTCTTCCAGAATTCCATGGGCCCACTCCTCTTCCTTATAACTGGTTCTGTGCACTGCTGATGGAATCAGGAGAATTGGGGGAGCTTGTGGCTCCTAGAAGTACTAACATATATTCCACTTTACCCACACCAGGCCCTGTGAATGGAGGCTTCAGCTTGACTGGGTCACCTTCTCACAAGGACAACCTCTTGCTGAGTCTCTGCTCTCTGCCTGTAGAACCAAATGGCATCTACTCCTTTCCTAGCCTGGATGAGAAACTCCCTGATCTCAGAGGAGTCAGGCAAAGGGATGCTGGCCTTGTGGGTGCTGAGTTTCTTAGAGCTATCTGGGGCAATCCTGGAATGTAGGTCTCCTTCTTCCCTGCTCTCTGGAAGTTCCTGATGCTCCTCAGGGCCTTGGTCTGTCTCTCACCCAGTTCAGACTGAAGCTGCTGCTGCTGGGCCCAGAGCTCTCTGCATAGCCAAGGTGGTTCTCCAAGGACTCCTGTCTCCACAGGGTCTGGGATGCTTCTCCAGAATTCACAGCTTGGTTTTCCATGACTGCATGAAGGCTATCTGGAGCCAGGGGTAACTGGGAAGATTTTCTCAAGGGTCCCACATGGCTCCCAGGCAATGGAATAAATGCATTGAGCTGTAACCTTGACATCATTACTTTCTCAAGTCAAAATAAATGCCAATTTACATGACTTCAGCATGTTTTATGCTACCCTAACCCAGGGGTCCCTAGCTGCTGCTTCCTGGCTTTTCTCTGCTGTAGCTCAGGAGCTGGCTTGGGCAGCATCAGGGGATATGAGAGAGAATCCTGTGTTCTGCATGAGGCCCCCATTCTGGAGTGTGAGACAACAGTGTTCTTAGGTTAAATTCTTATATTAAAATACAAAAAATAAATAAATAACATAAATCACCCCTACATGACAGAATATAATTAAACATTGCACAATATATATCAAAGTTTTCAACATCTGCTAAAATAATGAACTGATAAAATCGTCTACATTTTTAAGTCAAAAGTAAAAGTGTTTCAATCTCAGGCCTGTGATCTTAGCACTCTGGGAAGCTTAGGTGGGACTATTGCTTGAGGTCAGGATTTAGAGAGCAGCCTGAGCAAGAGTGAGCAGCCCTCTCTACTTAAAATACAAAATCTGCCCAGGCATGGGGGCATGTGCCTGTAGTCCCAGCTATTCTGGAGGCTGAGGCAGGAGGATCGCTTGAACCCAGGAGGAGTTTGAGGTTGCAGTGAGCCATGATGATGCCACTGCACTCTACCCAGGGTGACAGAGCAAGACTCTGTCTCAAATAAATAAATAAAATGAAAGTAAAAGTCTCTGATCTCTCAAAATTTTGACATAAAGTGTGCCTCAGTTCATTTGCTATCAGATTAGTGGGCATTGATGAGATAATGTTTGTGAAGGTTTGTTAATAGGGATTAGTCAAAGGTGTTAAATCAACACTTCCCTGTTTGGAAGAAACTTCATCACCTCTAATCACACCCACTGTCAGACCACCCAAATGCAATCACTTGAAAGAGATGGGTGTGGTCTTCAGGGACTCATAAAAGGACACTCCAGGAGCCCAGCTCCCTCCTCTCCAGAACCAGCAGAGAGCCTTTGCAGCTCCCTGTGAAGACTCGGAAACCTAAGGCCACCACACTTTGAGGTCCTGGTCCTGAACTGACTTCATAGTATTACTTCTACAGGAAACATTGGTGAGACCCTTGAGATAATTTTTAGGTGAGTACACTATTTATAGAAGAGAACTTCCTGTTTCTTCCAAGCTGCCCATCCGGAAAAAATACCCAATTTTCTGAACTTTAATGTATCTGCAAACTGAGAGTCTTTTGATGAAATGATCCATTTCTTTTAACCTATTCAAAATATATTCCTTGTTTACATACAAAGACTCAAAAAATAGTGTCTATATAAAATGTGTAATTTTTTATTTAGGGTAGATTCTATAAATGGGCCCTGGGCATTTTATTTTAGTGGCATAAATATATTACGTTCTACTATACAAGTAGTAATGTATACACAGTAAAGAAAATATAGGAATTCAATTTTTGAAAATAGATTCAAAGGCAATAGAAAATAATGCTGGCCGGGTGTGGTGGCTCACACCTGTAATCCTAGTACTCTGGGAGGCTGAGGCATGTGGATTGCTGGAGGTCAGGAGTTCCTAAACCAGCGTGAGCTAGAGCGAGACCCCATCTCTGCTATAAAGATAAAGAAATTAATTGGCCAACTAATATATATAGAAAAAATTAGCTGGGCATAATGGCACATGCCTGTAGTCCCAGCTACTCGGGAAGCTGAGGCGGGAGGATCGCCTGAGCCCAGGAGATTGAGGTTGCTGCTAGCTAGGCTGATGCCATGGCATTCACTCTAGCCTGGGCAACAAAGCAAGACTCTGTCTCAAAAAAAAAAAAAAAAAAAAAAAAAAAAGTAAGAAAAGAAAAGAAAAGAATGCTATATCCTCTTGTCCTTAAATTTTTTTTGCTTTTTCTTTTTTAATTCAGGAGTGTGGATAAAAAGCATAGGAGAGCAAATGTAAAATCTTCATACAGTTGTCCCTTGGTATAGGCAAATGATTCCTTCCGGGTACCCTTGTCCTTGGCCCCACACCGTTCTCAGGGCAAAACCTGAGTACATGAAAAGTTCGCCCTCCATACACAAGGGTATCTTCTACCATGAATACAATATTTTGGACCCGTGTTTGGTTGAAAAAACCCATGTGTATGGGGAACATGGCAGTTCTATGCCCTGTGGTTCAACGGTCAACTGAATATTTCTATAAAAAATTTTATTTGAAATTTGATCCGGTTTCACAAACTTTATTCTATTTACACTTTTGTATTTACAAATTGATTCTGAGTGATGGTTTGATTGAGATAACACAGGATATCAAGGGGAGAAGTTTGGTTTTGTGACTAACTCTTGCATATGCACATTTTTCATGCATTTTTTATCAATGCTACAATAAAAACATTTTTTGGATCATCAATGACAGAGAGAAGATATACAGATAATGGGATTTTGGACACTTCTGCATTTTATCAACTGTGTTTTGTTTTTTTTTTTTTTTAACTTTTATCTATCTCATAAAGATGTTGTAATTAACTGCTATATCTCAAATGGACAAAAAATTCCTGGAGTAGCAAACATACTAGAAGATGCTTGTTGATTGAATTAGCATAGCTGCTTAAATAACAATAGTTGGTTGATTTGCCAGTGCTATTTTAGAGATGGAAAGCAAACTCATTTTAATTTTGGTCAGAGGTATGAGTAGTTCTGCTCCAACACTGACACAAAGAATGCCTTTGGAAAAGTCATGATTGGATGATTGCAATAATTAAAAAAAAAAAAATGAAAGTAGATAAGCTTCATTAGCTGCCCTTCCCTAACCCAATCACTGGCAAGTCACAGTGTGATTGATTTCCAGACCAGTCAGGACTCACCCCTTGGATCTGGAGGTTGGCTAAATCCTTGAAGCCCAAGCAATTTGGGAGACACTGACATCTCAGAATATCTGAAGACCTTTTTACAGGAAAAAAGGGTTTGGGGAGGTGGATGTGTGTTGGTGAGACACCAATGTATTTATCTACAAAGTGTGATCTTACTTTTTGTCTTAGTTTTCTTTCTTTCATCTGCAAACTAAAGCCTATTCTGCTATAAATTGAAGAATATTGTTGAATCACACAGCCTGATTCCAATTTTGCTTAGATATTTGTTTCTCCAACGTAGAAAATTAAATTCTTCTGTTTTCTTCCCTCAGAAAAATGGACTCAGACTCACACATCACAGAAGTCTTCCAGAGAGAACTCACGTGTGCCATCTGCCTCAATTGCCTTATAGACCCAGTCACCATAGGCTGTGGACACAGCTTTTGCAGGCCCTGCCTCTGCCTTTCCCAGGAAGAAGCCCACACTCATGTCTCCTGCGCAGAGTGTAGGAAGCCATTACAACAGAAAGACTTCAAAACCAACATTACTCTGAAGAATCTAGTGTCCATTGCCAGAAAGGCCCGCCTGTTGCAATTCCTGAGCTCTGAGGAACAGATGTGTGGGACCCACAGGGAGAAGAAGAAGATGTTCTGTGACGTGGACAAGAGCCTGCTCTGTTTGCTCTGCTCTAACTCCCAGGACCATAGAGCTCACAGACACTGTCCCATTGAAGTGGCAGCTGAGGACCACCTGGTAAGTGACACCTCTGAGAGCACTTTAAAAAAAGAACAGGAAGGTAGACAGTGATCCGGCACCTCTTATATTTTCCTGCATTGAACTTGAGCCCATTATCTGAAGTGAGATATCACAAAATTGGAAGAATAGGCTCCACTTGTATTCCCAATCAAATTGGCACTAACTGATTACCACTATGGTACTCACATGGTAGTAATATTCTCCGGGGATTAGAGGGTGGGGGTAAAGTCACAACAACAGGACACAGTGAGCATTGTAGAGGAGAAGGGCATGCCTCTAACCCTCACTTGGGTGAGGCAAAGACATAAAATGTAACCAAAATGTTTGTACCCTCATAATACCCTGCAATCAAAACAAAACAAAAGAAAACCACAAGGTAGTAGAGTTAAGAGACTGGAAGGAAGATGAGGATCATGAGGATGATCATTCCATTCTTTACAGAGTTTCAGATACCATTCTATGTATGAATGGTGAAATATTGAACAGTGCATGCTAGTAGATCAGCCTTCCTGGAATTTGCTTTCAAAGGGAGGGTGATTAAATTGTCATTTTTATTTTTTAAGCATTAATATATAGTATAAAGCTTAGGGCACTGTAAAGTTAGAAAGCCTACAAGCAGTCAGGGATTTATTTTGGAAACATATTTAAAATACTGCACAAATAAACAGAAAAACAGTGCACTACAATGGCCGGGCACTGGCATCAGTAGAGGCAGGTCCTGAAGCAGTGTGCTTCCCTGAAAATGACCCACATTACATGAAATCTTCTTTTGTCAATTTCCTACATTACTCCATATTATGAAATCTCCCAGAATTGCTAACTATTATCAAGGACAAGCAGGAAAATACTTGATTGTCCCACCCTCCCTAGTGTACTTATATCTAAATCCCTTGCGTCTCTATAGTGGTCAGGGACTGAAATCTATGGTATTTCCTTCTCTGCTGCTCAAATGTATTGTTTCTTTGCAGGAGAAGATCTTAAAGCAAATGAGCTCTTTATGGAAAAGCATGCAAGAAAATCATAGACATCTACAGGAGGAGAAAAGAACAATCCTCTTCTGGGGGGTGAGTATGAGGACATTGCTTCCTGACAACCAGTTTGAGAGCAACATGCTAGAAAATATCCATTAAAAAGTGGGACTGAAATTTTCATATGACACAAGATTCTGTGATATGTTTATTCATAGGAAAAACTATTTGAATTTTTAAAAATAATCCGTTCAAGTGTTCAGGAAATGTTTCTGCAGATAAATTTAAAATCATCTGAATGCTAAAGAACAAGTGTTTACAATCCATGGTTATTTCAGGCAGATATTTCTGTATGAGGTGAATTCCACAAATCAAAGGGTATACAGTTGGGACTGAAGGGGTTTCATAACGCTTAAAGCAATGATGGGCAGAGGGAGGAGGGGGTGTGAAGAGTCACTGAAGGAGTGTGGCTGTGACGCTGATCTCTGATAGCACAGGGTCCACGTGATGCTGCAGGTTCAAGTGGGAGAAAATTGAACATGCTGAAAAGCTGTGGAAAAGTGGGGGGAAAGAGACTGGGGGGAGTGAGAGAATGAATAGATAAATATTGGGAAGATTGACACAATGGCATGAGGATTAATGTTCTCAGAATGTCAGGGCACTACAGTACTTGTGACCTTAGATAGCAGGAAGAAAGAAAGCAGGACAGAAGTCAGTCTGAGGGCTTGGCTAAACATTTTACTAAGTTACCCTTTGAGTGGCAGCTTTTTATGCTGAATATAATGCATGCGTAGCTTTTCTGCTAAGGCTGATTATTGAGGCTGTGAATTCAGGAGGTTTGAGACTAGAGACTGATTAACAAGTATCAGATATTATATTAGGTATAATGATGTACCAATGAATCAGAAATTTCAATTGCTTTCACGTGGTAGTTCAGATTTGTGAGGATATATATAAAATATTTTAAACCTGAAAGGCATCAGTTGTTGAGGAATTTATGAATTTGATGAATGTTGAGGGAAGGGCTTGTTTATCTCTTCATATTTTTAATATAGAACAGAAAATAAGTGAAGGAAGGAGCAGGATGAATGTGTTGATTCTAAGAACTGGGAGGATGTGAATGAGGGTGTATGTAGCTGATTAGTAGAGAACATGATTCAGAGAGAAACTGATGGAGTTTAAGTGGAGGAGGATGAAGCTGGCCTGTGTGTGTGATCAGAAATCCCTGTCCTGCAGTGCTATGTTCATCTACGGGAAAAGATGATCCGAGATGAGTACACTAAGCTGCCTCCAGCTCTCCAAGAGGAAGAAAAACAACATATAGAGAGACTGACAAAGGAAAGCCGAGAGATTTTTCAGCAACTTAATACAAGTGAGGCCAAAATGGATGAAAAGAGGAAACAACTAAAAGAAATGTACAGCACACTGATGGAAATGTGCCAGAAACCAGATGTGGAGCTGCTCCAGGTAGTAAGCGATGATGTGCCTTGAAACACTTTCTATTAGCTGACATTTCCATCTTTGCCCTCCACTGTTTCTTTGGTACTGAACAAATTACTCAGGGAAATTCAATTTTGTCTCCATTGGGAAATGAGTAGAATTTTGGGAAAAGCTAACATTTTCTTTCTCCTCCTGTGTGGAAGTCCCCAGTTTGCAATGCGCTTAATTTGAGGCAGGCTGCCCTTTGGGGACAAGCCCTGGGAAAGACACTTGCAGAGGCGGGTGGTTTGCAGCAATGCAGTCACTGCCCACGTCTTCCTCCTCATTCCAAGGCAGGCTTCTGAGTCTGTCAAGAATTTGGATTCTGTATCTATGTTTTCCTGGGATCATTCCTATGAAGACAAAGGTGCATTTATTAATATAAGGAAGGTTGGGGTGATAGTTTTGGTATTTTCTGAACTTTCCCATACCCAAAGCCTAGATGGGAAGAATAACTAATATCTGAAGATGCCTCAACTTTTCTTTTCTTTTCTTATTTTTGTAGGATTTCGGAGATATACTGACAAGGTATGGTTCACCTTCAATATGAGTAGGGCTCCCAAGGGGGTGATTATTACATATATCTTGTGTTTTCTCACAAAGTTAAAACATAACTAATTAATAAATCGAGTCACTGTTTGTGTGCTATGTTTAATATTTTCTCTATGCCTTTGTATCACACGTTAGTGTCCCTCAGCCTGCCTATGTGTCACAGGGTTATGTGTTGAAGGGCTGAGTGGAGATGTTACTAGAATACAGTGGCCTGTGTTTTTTAGGATTCAGAGACAGGAACATACAGAGATAAATAAACCACATAGTTACCAATAGTACCAGAAAGAAGCAAGTCATTTTTCTGAGGCAATTTTTTGTGGAAACAGAAGGATTTCCTAAAAATGCCGCAATGCATCCCAAGATTGTGTGCACTGCAATGTCAGTAAAGGGATTTGATGAAGCTGTCTCAGTTGGAAACTATTACTATTTAAACATGGGGACACCAGACAGATGAACTAACTGAATTGCCTCCTTGCAGGAGTGAGTCCGTGCACAAGCACATGCCCCAGCCTGTGAACCCAGAGCTCAGTGCAAAGCCCATCACCGGACTGCTGGACAGACTCAACTGCTTCCGAAGTGAGTGTCAGCCCATGGGTGGGACCACCAAGCAGTGTCTTCAATGATGGTTTCCTGTGGGCTAGCTTGCCCTCTGCAATGACCTTTCATTGAGAAGAGAACAGCCTGTGATGAGGCATTTATAGTCACAGTTGTACCATCACCATATGGGCACAACTAAATGAAAGCTGGTGAAAGGTAATGAGATTCAGCCCAGTAATAAATTACATAGAAAACAGAAAACACACAAAACAAAAACTCCTGTGGAACATAGAACCGTTCTCTGATACAATGAGAGTTCAATGAGTTATACAGAACTGATTATTAACTCAGGGCATTCCACTGTCAAATTAAGTGCAGTTAATGATTGTGGTAGAATGGCTAGTCTTTTATTTTTAAATGTATTTCAGTTAAAGTTTCATTGTAATTGAATTTGTAGTAATGTACGCCTTAATTGATGTAATGAAAAAGACCTAAATGATTTTCTATAACTAAACGTAAAAACTGAGAGCTTACAAACAACAATAAAGTGACTGGGTGGTTGATGAAGCTTAGTATAGAGCTCCGTGACAGACCACAGTTAGTCCTGCAGGAAAAAGATGAGTAGGCCTGAGTCACGCATAAAAGCCACATAATGCTTAGAAGGAAATCACTTCAAGTAACATATATTCAGATTTTCTCTTCATCTTAAGTATCAACTTCCTGGCTAAACTGGCAGAGTTTAATATCTCTGGCAAGGTGGTACCCTCCTGTTTAGAGCTAAGAAGTGCTCTCTTCCCCTACTTCTCTGCCCCAAAAGAGAAAGAGCAGTGGAGGCAACTTGTAGTGTTGTGGACTACATGCACAGGCTTCTAGATTCTCAGGTGTTAGGAAAAGCTGTCAACCAAAGGAGGCATCACCTCCTTCCCATTTATAATGCCTAAATTTTTAGGAATTGTTTTACTTGGGGTAGGTATTTCCTTCTGCAAATATTCTGGAAGCCTTTGAATCCAGTACTTTTCCCACCAGAGATTTTTATAGAAATTTGACATGTTTTTTTTCCAGCGAGACTCTACATCAGTGATCTCATCTCCTATATTTAACTGAAAAACTGATTTTTACTAGAATGTTCTCTTCTTTCCACAGTGGAGATCTCCTTCCATAATGAAACAACCAATCCCAATATCAGGCTGTTTGATGATGTGAGAAGCTTGATACTTAGACCTGACCAACCAGATGCATCTGTGAATACTGGCGAGTCTAACTGCTTTGCTATGAGGGGAGTCCAGGCCTTCAGCGCTGGGAAACATTACTGGGAGCTGGATGTGGACCACTCTATGGACTGGGCTCTAGGGGTCTGCAAGGATTCCTTCATAAGGAACAAGGGCACACTGTTGGAATCTAAGGACGTATTTCTTCTTTTATCTGTGAAGGAGGATAATCGCTGCACTCTCTTCACCACCTCCCCAATAATTCTTCACTATGTGGAGAAACCTCAGGGCCGCATTGGTGTGTTAATCGATTGTGAGAGTGGAAGTGTGAGTTTTTTGAATGTTGCCAGGAGTTCCCTGATATTTAAGTACCCTGCTACTTCCTTCTCTTTCCCTGTCAGGCCTTTCTTTCTCACTGGCCACAGATGAGCAGGGGTGAGTCAGGAACCAGACTGCAGGTGTGGGAACGACTCCATGTGCTGGGGAGCCCTTCTCAGTTGAAGCAAATCAATTATACTTGACTGTCTTCTACATTTTATGTGCTTTAATGTAACTTAATTTCACTATTATTAAAAGTGTAATGCAAAACATTTTTGGTCCGCTTTCTTTAAGTTGAAATCATCTCTTGTGGCCCATTATCTAAAATACATAATGTGATTTTTTTTCCTTGCTTTGTGAATCTATTGGGTGGAGTTCTGAAAATATCAAATGTGTGTTTCCAAATTAAAGGTCTAATGGAAGAACACAGTGTGAACATCATGGACAAACCTGGTTGTTAAAATGTACCTGTCAGTCTAAGATCTCTGTCCTTTTGATCTAGTAAATCCTACACATCCATTCAGCTTTAGGGGGAAATTTTTTATTTTACGTGAGTTCTCTACCTACTTGGACTTTGGAACACAATAGACATTCTTTACAATCATGTGTCTTTTAATGACAGAAATAAGTTCTAGGAAATGCATCCTCAGGCAGTTTCTTTTTTTCTCAAAGCACAGAGTGTGCTTATACAAACCTAGATGGCATAGCCTACTACACTTAGGCTATGTGGTATTGTGTACTACTCCTAGGCTACAAAATTGTAAAGCACATCACTGTACTGAATAACAAATTCAATTGTAACACAATGGCTAGTATCTGTATAACTAAACATATATAGACAAAGAAAAGGTACAGTAAAATCCAATACTATAATCTTAGGAAACACTACCATATATGTGGTTCATGACTATACATGATTTAAGAATGGCTATCTCTTAGAATAGTATAAATTGTAAAAGATATAGGAAGTGCCTCAGGATTAGGCTATATTTTCAGCAGGTCACACAATGTCTAGGACATAATGAGCATGTAACAATATTTGAATCAAAAGCCTAATGTGACAACTGTCTTTTCAATAGTTTTCCTTTACACTGGATTGCTCTGTAATCTCCATTATCGTGTCACATAAAATGTATCTTCACTGAATGATATTACTGAGAGGAACACATTTACTTCCCAAACAGTATGGATTCAAAGATTTCTCTCTAGTAATATAGAATAGTAATACAAATAAATGGTATAAAACATTAAACAGTCTCTGAGATACAGGGTAAACCAAGTGGATAGGAAATGTTAAGGGCAATCTGGAATAAATAAATGATGGAGGCTATGGGTTCTCAAACTTTGCTTCCAGTTCCAGCAGCATCAAGTATCACGTGGAACTTGTTATGCATGTAAATTTTCGGCCCCAGCCAATACCTAATGAATCAAAAAGTATGTGCATAGGGACTGCAATCTGTGGTTTAACAAATCATTTGTGTGATTATGATGAAAGCTGAAGTTTGAGAAACACTGATACAAGCTGATTTACAGGTGCAAAGCCTCAGTATATTTCTTACAGCCTGGAAGCAAAGTTTCGCTAGATTCCATTTGATTCAGTAATAGTGCTTATGTATTTCTCAGTGAAAAACCGTAAGACAGGTTAAGATCGTCAATAGAATGTTTAGGATCCTAAATAGAATGTTGATAGGGCAATCATTTTGAATAATAGATTATTTTCATCAAAATGCATACATTGTTTTAATTTTTGAGTCATTTACTTACCACACTAGAGGAAAACTCTATTCTTCAGGTTGGAGAATGCAGATAATAGCCAAAAATTAAAAATCCGATGTAAGAAATTAATGACTTTGATTTGCCTTTCTGATTAATAATCATAAAAACTTTGCATTCAGATACACACTTCTGTTGTATTTTGGATTTTTGAAATGTCTGGTAATGCCATTGTATGATGAGAAGATTCCAAGGGCTTGCTGCATACATGTAAATTTTCTACTTAATGTGGATGTCAGCAATGTTAGAGCAGTGTTACTTCATGGAGGAAAATATCAAATATGTATTATGGCATATCAGTGTCAGATTTCATTGTCTCAGGACAATGTATCAATTAAGCCAAGGGCTTTTGGTATAGCAATAAAGACCCCACAAATCAAAGGACAAGGCCTACACTCCTCTAATGTGTAGATAATGATTCCTGACTGAATAGCTTACACATTGAAATTATGTGTCAAAATGAAATCTAAATTAAAAATATGCTCTGATATTTATTTAATGCTATCCACAATTATTAATTTCAGCTGCACTCCATTCAATGTTTAGGGCAAATTGATCATTTTTTAAAGTGAATATTAAAAAGGCATTTTTTTTTTGAGGCAGAGTCTCACTTTGTTTCCCAGGCAAGAGTGAGTGCCCTGGGTGGCATCAGCCTAGCTCACAGCAACCTCAATCTCCTTTTTCAAGTGATCCTCCTGCCCTAGGCTCCCGAGTAGCTGGGACTACAGGCATGCACCACCATGCCTGGCTAATTTTTTCCATATATATTTTTAGTTAGTCAAATAATTTCTTTCTATTTTTAGTAGAGACGGAGTCTCGCTCAGGCTGGTTTCAAACTCCTGACCTCGAGCAATCCACCTGCCTCAGCCTCCCGGAGTGCTAGGATTATAGGCATGAGCCACCGTGCCTGGCCTAAAAGGGCATTCTTGAATTTTTTATTAGAGAAGGGGTCTTTCTATGATGGCCAGGCTGGATTCAAATTCCTGGACTCAGATGATCCTCCCACCTCAGCCTACAGAGTAGCTGGGACTGCAGGGACTTCACACTGCACCCAGCTAGAAGAATGTCCTTTTGCTCCAATGTTAGAAAGTGATTTATTTCTTTCTTTTTTTTTTTAATTTTCAAACAACCCTAACATATGTGACACCTCGTCTAAGATGGCTTCTTAGACTATTACCAGCTAACACCCCCACTGCGGAACTTTCTATGGATGTGAGACAGAGAGAGGTACTTCTAGAGGGCAATGAGAAGAATGGAAAAGACTGTCAAAGAGGAAAGTGAAAGGATGAAAGAGATAAAATTCTTACTTCCTTGTTTTGCAAAGTGCTTATAGGAATACTGTGCCTTTCTCACCAGGGGGGTGAACGCGCCTCAGTAAATTCTTCCTGTCCTTTTTGTTAAAGTAGATAAATTAAACCTGCGTTCTTGTGATTGCCATTCAGTCCTTCACTCATGAGAGTTAGCGAAGAGTTTACCCCTTTTTCATAGTCCTAAGACATGTTTCTAGTTTACGACTAATTATTTCTTCCATTCTCTAAATTCATATTTTTGCCTCCCTGCACAGTGTGGTATTTCTTCCTGTTATCCATAGCATGTAGTAAACTATTTGCTGAGTGACTAAAATGTCCAAGGCACCCATTTCGGCAATGCGTGAAATAGAAACAGGTGTCTTAAAACAGTAATGACAAACACGACCTATCCCCTAGAGGAGAGGAGACAGCATTCTGGTTGGGAAAGTGGGACAGAGAAGAACACTGAACAGCACAGTGTGACAGAAATGGCGTGGACACCAACACGAGGCAGCCCATGAGACAGGCCATAGCCGAACAGGTGGTGAGGGTTTGGCAGAAAGTGATTTGTTAAAAAGAAATGAAAAATAAAAAATTAAGTAAGGGAAAGGGTGATCTAATTCTGGAAATCACCAGACAAGGCAGGGTTATAGTGGACCACAGTGATGGTGATCCTGGAACTCCCTATTTCCTGCCTCAGTTCCTCAGTATTGACCTAGAAGTGCTCTCTTCCCACTGGGTACTTCCCATGGGAAGTGATTGGGTGGTACTTATCCTTTACACACCCTTTAGGAGTCTTACTCCTCACAGTGATCCAAGTGCCTTGGCAGGTGTCCTCAAACTAGGGCCCGAGGGCCACATGCCGCCCGCCTAGGATATTTATTCTTCCCGTCTGGTCTTTTTGCCACTGCTGCCTGTCCTGCTTAGCAGCCAACTCGTGCAGGGCCCACAGTGCACACTCTCCAACGCTCTGAGCGACACTGAACTGGCCCCCTGTTTTAAAAGTTTGAGGACCCCTGGCTAGAGCCTACTTTTCAAAATAAGATAGGATCATTTACCTCAGCACTACTAAAATGTGGCTTACACAATTTATTCAGCAAAATAACCATCTAGCAAAGGCCAATGTGGATACATGGTAACCTGCAAACAGGGTAAGATAAGAAGGGTGAGAGAGAAAGATGAGAAAGAAAGATGACAGGCTGGGCATGGTGGCTCACGCCTGTAATCCTAGCACTCTCGCAGGCTGAGGCGGGAAGATTGCTCAGGGTCAGGAGTTTGAAACCAGCCTGAGCAAGAACGAGACCCCATCTCTACTAAAAATAGAAATAAATTAATTGCCCAACTAAAAATATATAGAAAAATTTAGCTGGGCATGGTGGCGCATGCCTGTAGTCCAAGCTACCCAGGAGGCTGAGGCAGGAGCATCGCTTGAGCCCAGGAGTTTGAGGTTGCTGTCAGCTAGGTTGATGCCACAGCACTCTAGCCCAGGCAACACAGTGAGACTCTGATTCAAAAAAGAAGGATGACAAGACTTTCTAGAGTGATGGATGTGTGTACTGTCTCAATTTGGCTGATAGTTTCATATGTGTATACATATGCCAAACTTATTAAATTGTACATTTTAAATATGTGAATCTTTTTGTATATTATATATACCTCAATCAAAATGATAATAAATGGCACTTTCTGTGCATTGGGAGAGCAGAAAAATCTGTAAATCAAACTCAAGATTTAATAGAGTTTCAAATGTTAAAGATAATTGAATGTCCAGTGGAAGTAGTTCAATTATGGGACAATATGGGAGCCTGATGATCCTCACATTTGCCTGGATTCCTCTAGAAATGATGGTTGCTACAATTTCTCTGGACCCACAAGACAACAGAGATCGCCCACCCTTCCTATCAAACCTAGAATCCCTGTGGAAGAAGACTCTGCAGAGGTTTCTCTCCTATGTGCCCCTAGGGAACTTCCTCAGGGTCTGCCCAGACCTCTCCCAGCTTCCTTAATCTCAGCAAAATCCAGCCAGGATGACATTGGGCCTCAGTGGGAATGAGATACTATACACCAATGTGGTGGGGGTTGGGGGGGAATAATACAGCATGTACTTGTGGGGTTAGTGGGAGACCCCTTAGGAATGGATCTTAAGGGTACTTAATCAAGGAAATCACAACACAAAATTGAAAAAAAAAACAAAACAAACCCGAGTTTCCTGGCTTGAGTACCTGTCCTCCAGATATAACACTCTGACAAGGACATCAGAGGAAGGGGCACACTTGCTGATTGGTGGCTCCAATGGGCCTGACAAAATCAGTGGTCTGTGCTAATCACACTTGAAGGAGCTAAATGGCTGTGTCATATGGAAGAGGAGAGGATTATAGGCAAAGGAGCGTTTGCATGTTGGAAGAGATACGAGTCCCAACAATCAAACAAGCAATACATTTTTCTGGAATTCCAAGAAGGTACATCATTCAACATGGTCTTCAAGAAAGTTCTGCTGAGAAGGAACTTGTGTCATTAGGAAGTTCAGTGGAAGCCACCCTCTCCTGGGCTCCAGTGGTCCTGCTGCCTCAGCCTCCTGAGTAGCTGGGACTACAAGGACATGCCACTACACCTGGCCAGTATTTCTATTCTTTGTAGAGATGGGGGTCTCACTATGTTACTCAAGCCAATATCAAATCCCTGACCTCAGGAGGTCCTCCCACCTAGGCCTCCCAAATTGCTACAATTGCAGGTGTGAGCAATATGTCACTTTCAATTATGGCAGGCGCCATCATTTTAAGTCTTATTTTCTCTTTCCCTAAAGCTTTATAAAGGATCTTCATCTTTCTTTAGTTTATAATGATCATGCAGGGTAAATATCAAAATCACCACTATGAAGTAAAATTATGCTATAATTATTTTAAGCCTCAAAATAATGAAATTTCCTGAGGCTGTGAATCTGAAATTTCTTTAGGCTTTGAGTCTGAAATTCAAGCTAAGTTTGTTTTTTCTTGACATTATCAAATAGTACTTTTTGTCCTTTTATGTTAGCTACAATTTGGAAAATCTTAATTCTAATATTTTTTATATTAACTCATTCATTTATTCATCTGTTTATTCACCTCATATGCATCCTGCACTATCTTCTAAATATTGCATTGGATAGTGGCAATATAATAGCAAATATAGCAAATAACTGTGCTTATTATCTTTAAATTTATAGTCTGTTAGTGATAAGTAACTACCAATTTGATGAAAGTTTGTTGAATATTATGAAATAGTATAATATTTCAGTCTACAATATAATAGACTGTGTCATAATAGAAATTAAGGAAATAAACTACCGATCTATGGAGTCAAGGAGGACTTCTCAGAAAACCCTGTGTTTGGACTAAGAAGTGATCAATGACTAGGAATTAGGGAAATTTTAATCTGTGAGAGACTTGGATCTACCGATCTAGGTCTGAATTGAGGAGAAAATTAAGAATTCTTTACTTGTTTTAGTAATCTGAGATATTTATCACTTCATTCTTCTATCCCATCCAGGTTCAGATATGTGACTAAAACTCATCGTTTAGCATGTAGATGAATGAAAGACACAAGACACAAAAGGCAAATATTATATTATTTACTTTGTGTAGAATGTCAACCACCCACAAATCCATGGAAATATAAAGTAGATAAGGGGTTGCCATGTTGGGAAGGGGAGAATGAATGGGATTAGCAGGATTAGGTATTAAAGGCAGTGAATGGGGGAGACAATGTTAAAGGATATCGGATTTCTTCCCAGGGTACTGAAAATGTATTGAATCAGATGTTTATGATGGATTTGCAACTCTTTATTAAAATGAAATTTAATAAATAAACTTACAGACTGAACATGGTTAACCCATTTCATAATCATACATTAATTAGCTTTCCAAAAGCTACACTGAGCTCAAAAACAGTAGTGCATAGTCCTGTTGCCCCACATGAGAAGGTCTCAGGATTGAAATTTCCTCAGACATGGGAATGCATCAATACATTATCATGACACCTGACTTTTCATGCAGACTCAAGGCAAAAGAAAGGCGTTAGAAGGGAAGAGAGAGGAAGGAAAAAAGAAAACGATACATGAGGGAACATTTACAAACATCCCAGAAACTCACAGTTGCATCGTCATAATCCAGAAGCACCCCAACCCAGCCCAGATGTTCTTGCACACACTAAGCTAAAGGTGGTGAGTTGGTGGAGAGACTACAAAGATTGCTCCTCCTTGAAGGAAATAGGGAAAATGCCTCCTCAAAATCAAGAATGTTATTGGTATCTCTGGTCCAGGAATATTTACAGACTCCCAGGAATCAGCTGGAGGAATATGTCACGTCCACTTCCCAGCAATGCCTGCCAGAGGTGAAGGCCTGAGCTCCCCATTCAGCAAAGCTCTTGGAGGTCTCAGACTCCCTGGGTGTCCCAAAATGGTCATCTCCAAATATCACACATGGCCTCTGAAAGGCTTATATAGTCACTGTCCATCTACTTACTCAGAAGATTTTCTACCACAGAAAGAGGCAAAAATCAGATCACCATGTGCCCTGAAGAGTGAAGACTCTCTGCCTCATTAGTCAGTTTATTTGCCTCTCCTCCACAGAAAAGCAGAATTGAGGCAGCAAAGAGGGTTCAGATTCACTTATCTATGAAGATCAAGGCTTATTACCACCTATACAGCACACAGAAATCCTTTCCATTATATGGGAAATCAAATAAACAATCTCAACATAGTATGACTGTGTGAAGACATGATTTAATGTCTACCTCTAGATAGTTTGTTTCAGGACACATCTACAACGTTCTTTTTCTTTAGTGGAAAACTTCTCTGATATTGTTTGTCATTAATTGCAAAAATAAGTAAATGTCACATTGCTATGATGCAGGTATGTCTTGGTATATAAGCTGTGTCTGTTGTATTTTCAAATATCAAAAAATTTCATGAAAATTTGTATGTGCAATTTAGAAGTTTCTGAACAGAAGGTTCTGGCTTTACACTATTTGTTCAGACCCCCCACATTCAATCTAATCTTGGATTTAACCTTCTGCTGCCTAGTATGTCCCTAACACCATTAGGCCTTGTTCACAGATCCTCTGGCTTTCAGTTACTTTGAGATATATCTGACAGCATTTGAATTGTCCTGCTTAGTGACTTAAATGGCATCTTTGTCATTTTTTAGGTTGGTCAAAACTTTGTGATTGTATAAGTAATAAATGTTATTTATACAATGCATGAAAAATGCACACTGAATTTAGAGCCAATAAAAAAAATCAATGCCAACTCTAAGCTTTAAAATTATAGTAAATGGAATAAGCACAAAATGTTAATTGCTACTCAGAGAACTAAGCGTTGTATCTCTTCATAACCACTTGACTTGAACTCTTTTCTTACTCTGCTTGTGTCAGGTAATACTAACATGTCTACATCTGTTTCTTCTTTTGCATTTTCAGCAAACTATAAATCAAAAAGTTCGGCTGGGTGTGGTGGCTCACGCCTGTAATCCTAGCACTCTGAGCGGTGGAGGCAGACGGATCCCTCAAGGTGAGGAGTTTGAAACCAGCCTGAGCAGGAGCGAGACACTGTCTCTACTAAAAAAAAAAAGAAATTAATGAACCAACTAAAATGTATATAAAAAATTAGCCGGGCATGGAGGTGCATGCCTGTAGTCTCAGCTACTTGGGAGGCTGAGGCAGGAGGATTACTTGAGCCCAGGAGTTGGAGGTTGCTGTGAGTCAGGCTGATGCCATGGCACTCTAGCCTGAGCATCAGAGTGAGTCTCTGTATCAAAAAAAAAAAAAAAAAAAAAAAAAAAGTTCAATATTATCATTGTAATATGACTATACAGGGAGAGCAGTTACACAAGTTTTGGAAAAATATAGATCACCTTTATGGAAGAACTAAATGTCAATGAGAATTGATTCATTCAAGAAACTCATAAGGTTATTGAGACCTGACTACCAAACAGCTGACTCTCACCCCTGAAGCTGTTCAGCCAGTGTAGGATTCCAGTGATGTGCCAGGAAGTGAGCTCCGGATTCACTGGCTGGGGCTTTTGCACCTGCACCAACTCAGTTCTGTAAAGAATGGCATCTGTTACCCTCCAGGCCAAAGTTAATCACGCATCATTACAAAGATACTGGTTTTCAATACAAGGCATTTCATCAGAATTCCCCCATTTTTAGTGAATTGGCTATACATTTTATTCTACACTCTTGGGGATATAAGAAATATTACTTTTTATAAGAAATGTTATTTTTCCTAAATTTAACTTAGATCCTGCATATCTTACAGAGAGAAGAAAATTCAGGCAAAGCCTTTGGGACTTCAGTCAGCAGGAGTCAGTCACTAATGAAAAAAGGCAATATCTAAAAAGAATGTCCATTATAAAAAATTAAATTCATTAAAAAATTAAACACAATATGTAAACAAACAAACAAACAAAATGTCCAGTGAGCCAGAAGTTTTTGATCTTTTCTACCAGCAAGGAGATTTAATTCCAGCCTGCCGGCCTGTGCTGAGGATCCTGAGGGCAGACATTGTCCTCTGTGGTCCTGCCTAAACCAGGGATGTGCTGTGATGGAGCAGGGCAAGGCCATGGCTACTCGTGGGACCAAAATTTCACTCCCTTTCTCACCTTAGGGACTCTCTCTCTCTCCTCTTGCCTTTGTCTTTTGTCACCTTCCATCTTTCTAGAGTAGGGGGCTTGTCTTGGATACTGTAGAATAGTCCAGAATAGCATGTTATCGTTAAGTTTATTTGAATTCAACTACAAAAGAAGGAAATTTCTGAGATTAAAGAGGAAGCCCTCAGTGTCTTGTTTGAAATAAAATGGATAATAGGCAAAAGAACAATGTTACTAGAATGGCTCAAAGCAAATACAGTTGACTCATGAACAGGGTTGGAACTCTACAGATTTTCTTCTGCCTCTGCCACCCCTGAGACAGCAAGACCAACCTCTCTTCTACTTCTTCCTCCTTGGCCTCCTCAGTGTGAAGACAGGGAAGATGAAAACTTTTATGATGGTTTTCTTCCATTTAATAAATACTAAATACATTATCTCCTTCTTATGATAGCATTCTATCCTTCTTAATAGCATTTCCATTCTTTGAGTTGATTTTTTGTAAGAATATAGTACATAATATATATAATATACTAAATGTATATTAACCTACAGTTTGTATTATCAGTAAGGCTTATAGTAGGCTATCAGAAGTTAAGGTGTTGAGAAGTCAAAATGTTTTCTCTGAGGATGTTGGTTCTTTGAGACAGGAGTCTGCCAAATTCCTCATTTCCTAGCAAATAGATATCTCTTCTTTCTTTCTCCTCAAAGCACTTGTGTTTGTTCTTCTGATGTGATCTCAAGAACAAGTATAGAATCTTCGGTAATAGATTTTGACATCCCTGGGTGGATCTTATTGTTGCCCACGTGGAATCACACCACACGACTGCTGGAAGAGGCAGGAAGCAGCCCCAGGTCAAAGCATCCCAATAAGAATGGAATGAGATGAGGCATTCATTATTACCACCCATGTTCAACACTGTTCTTAGATGTCCTAGTCATGTAGTAGGACAAGAAAAACAGATAAATATATAAGTGTTGGGAAGGAATAAAGCTAACATACTTTGAATTATTACACTAACATGCCTGTATGCTTAGAAAATTTCCTCAAATCTAGACACTATGAGATTAATTAGTAAAATTAAGAAGATATCTAATCAAGCATATTGTTATAAACTGCAATGAAAAGTGGAAAATGAAATAAAAATGCATTTAAAATATCAAAAATATCTAATACCTAGAAATAAACATAATACAGTATGTACACCTCTATGCATATAAACTATAAAGCATTGTTGAAAGACAAAATTGAAAATATATAAGTAGTGTGTGTGTGTGTGTGTGTGTGTGTG
This sequence comes from Microcebus murinus, assembly GCF_040939455.1. Taxonomy (NCBI): domain Eukaryota; kingdom Metazoa; phylum Chordata; class Mammalia; order Primates; family Cheirogaleidae; genus Microcebus; species Microcebus murinus. The sequence continues at coordinate 72,912,459 of NC_134107.1, read as the reverse complement.
TGTGTGTGTGTGTGTGAATTGAGAAGTTGATTTTAAAATATGTATGTGTGGCTGGGGCTCCTTGAAGACATTTTATTTTATTTTTATTTTTTTTGAGACAGAGTCTCACTCTGTTGCCAGGCCTAGAGTGCCATGGCCTCAGCTTAGCTCACAGCAACCTACACTCCTGGGCTCAAGCAATCCTTCTGCCTCAGTCTCCCAAGTAGCTGGGACTACAGGCACACACCACCATGCCCAGATAATATTTTTCTATATATTTTTTTTAGTTGGCCAATTAATTTGTTTCTATGTATAGTAGAGACGGAGTCTCCCTCTTGCTCAGACTGGTTTCAAACTCCTGACCTTGAGTGATCCACCCACCTTGGCCTCCCAGAGAGCTGGGATTACAGGTGTGAGCCACTGCGGGAGGCCTTGAAGATGTTTTAGACTTGAGAGAATTAGGAAGAGACAGACCACAACACCAAAGAAGAATTAGTCCTGCATTAACATTCTCATTAACACAATTCTTTCCATATTTAAAGACACAAATGAAACTGCTACTGTACCGTGAGGGGAACGGCATTTGTAGCATAGAGGTGATAAATTCTACTAGAAACAGGGCATAAAGGTCTGTCTTAAAAGAGCCTTGTCAGCTTTTCACTCCGTCCAGTCCTGAGTCTGAGCTCATTTCGAATGAACATGGTGGATTTACAATCTGTAGTAGACCGACATTCTCAGTAAGTGACAATTGTATTCATTACTCATTCCCACCTCATGAAACTATTTCTAGATTTAAAAGATAATGAGATCCTTTTTAATCCTCAGAAAACATGGAAAATTTAAAGAGAACCACCAAGCCTTTCCCAAGTCAGAAAGCATCTATCCTTCCCATTCGCTGTCCCACCTCACTCTAGCTAAGCCAGGTGTCTTGAGTGCCTCTGAAAGATTAGCACTTTCACACTAAAATATTTTAAGCTAGATCCCTAGCAAGATAGTAAGCAGTACCTGCATCCCAGACATGCTAGGATATATGCTGTGTTTTGAAGAAGGCTATGCTATACAAGACTTTCAAATGTACATTAGAAGTCTCTTTCTGACAGACCTGTGGCTTCTGCATGCAGGTTCTCGCTGTCCAGGGTGCTGATGATGCCAGGCTGAGAACTGGCTGTCAGGTCTGTTTTTCCTCTAAACCTTCTGCTTAAAAGCTACGTTAGGCAAAAAGCAAATGACCAGGTGAGCCTGATTTTGATGTTTTTCCTAAGCAAGTGTTTCTAAATGTCTAAGTAGCACTGACAGCAATTTATAAACTCTTTATCCAGCTTTCAGTAAGGTGACTCTCCAAGTCTATCCCACCAAACACACTGCTGGGAATCCTGGAATTCATGACTGTCAATAGAGAACTCGTGCTGTGTCACATAAGACTTTGAGATGACAAAATTTAATGGGCGCCTGACACCAATCTGACACATGGAAAATCCATGTAAGAGTCCAGAAGGATGTGTTACTGCTAATGCCCTGGCTTCTCATAACGTCCTCCATCTGTCTCAGGCCCTGTTAGTGAGAAGAATAAACTACAGGGCCTGTATCACCTACCTGCTGCCAGCTGATCTTCCATGGGAATGTCTGGGGCTCTCAGACTCTGAGTGTTCTTTTGAAAATAGTTTTGGGTCCAATTGTACTTTGTTTCCTGATTGCCTGTTATTTATGACATCAATATTTCCTTAGCCTCAAAAGTATATGTTTTTTCAACTATCCATTTTTAGATTTATGTTCATATTAGATTTATATCAAGCTAAGCCCATATACCTTGGTGAATTTACATCTGCCACATATTCTGAAATTAGCACTTGCTAAAAGAGTAGATTTTTAAATTACCTTTGATAGGCGTAGTGGTACCGTAGCACGGATGCAAGCCTTTTAAATCAATCTTTTTGGGGTCTTTTACTATGGAATGATTAGGGAGAGAGAGGGAAAAATCTCAGGTATATTTAGCTACTTTGCTTTTCTGCAGTTGTAAACAGTCAATTCTTCCTTATTAAAGACTTTATAATTCTTTAACCTTATAATATATGCATTCACCTTCCCTACGAAAGTATAATCATCAGATCCTAATGGTTTTGTCTTACTTATCTATGAAGACTGGGTTTAATGGGAGTAGAAAGAGAAGTTAGTATGGCATGTAGAAAAACTCAATAAGGCTCACAACCACCTAATTGCTGTTATTTTTATCTTTGTGATAGAGCTGAGGTCACAGAGCTTGCTTTATAAAACTTTTAAATAATGTGTGAAGCCATCCCAAGCCTGGAAATAATGGCGCAAGAAAATATGGGACAACTCCCTCTCATAGGAGAGCACCATTTAGTAGCACTAAAGGAGGCATCCTACACAAATAATCATTTAATTTTTATTAATAAGTGAAAAGACTGGAAAGTCTTTCCTCTTTAGACTTATGTAGATGATATACAACATTTTAAGAAATGTTCGAAACAGTTTTTGAAGAATGAAAAGTCCTCACCTATGTTTCTATGTTAACCTTTCCTTAATCTCCTAAGGATATGCATTTGAAGTACAAGGAGGGTCAAATGAAACTTCAGAACTCATGTTTATTTACAACCCTATGTCTTTAGTAAAAGGAGGACCACCTCTTCCTAAGTAATACAAGGAATTTCACCAACTATTATACATACAATTATTTAAAATACAATTGAGGTCCTTGGTGCACTTTTTTAGATGAGAAAGTTACACAGTACAGATGTGCTGGTTATCTCAGTTAATGTCTCATTGTTGGGCATATTCACACAAATAATGACTAAGAACTTAACAAGAAATTATAAATTCAAAAAATAGAATGATGAACTAATCCTAGCACTCTGGGAGGCCTAGGTGGGTGGAGAGCTCAAGGTCAGGAGGTCAAGACAAGCCTGATCAAGAAGAAAACCCCGTCTCTACTTAAAATATAAAGAAATTAAAGGCCGGGCGAGGTGGCTCACGCCTGTAATCCTAGCACTCTGGGAGGCCGAGGCGGGCGGATTGCTCAAGGTCGGGAGTTCGAAACCAGCCTGAGCGAGACCCCGTCTCTACTAAAAATAGAAAGAAATTAATTGACCAACTAAAAGTATATATACAAAAAGTTAGCCGGGCATGGTGGTGCATGCCTGTAGTCCCAGCTACTCGGGAAGCTGAGGCAGTAGGATTGCTTTAGCCCAGGAGTTTGAGGTTGCTATGAGCTAGGCTGACGCCATGGCACTCACTCTATCCTGGGCAACAAAAGTGAGACTCTGTCTCAAAAAAAAAAAAAAAAAAAAAGTCAAAAGAAATTAGCTGGACAACTATATATGTATATAATTAGCTAGGAATGGTGGTGCATACCATTCATCCCAGCTACTTGGGAGGCAGAGTTAGGAGGATGGCTGGAGCCCAGGAGTTTGAGGTTGCTATGAGCTACGCTGAGGCCAGGGCACTATAGCCTGGACAACAGAGTGAGACACTCTGTCTCCAAAAAAAAAAAAGAAACATAGCAGAAGAGTCCAAATGTTAAGAATTGTGAGGTCATACCATGTAGAATAAAAAATTATTTAGTGAAATAATTGTTTCAGTGAGAGTTCTTTGAACAACATGTATCACCTCAAGTTTCTTGTATCTCACCACAAACACCTCTGCATTATGGTAGGCTCTTAGCCTCCAGGTGTGGTTTTCTATCCTCTTTTAATCTAATTAATCAATGCCACACCTTCCCAGGTAACTTAATCAAAAGCTCATAATCCTTCTGGAAGCAGTAGTCAATCACAGGAAGTGGGTGTGGTTTTAGGTGAGTCAAATCATATAAAAAGCCCACTGGTGCACACTTGGAGACACTTCCCCAGAGAAGACCCACTGCATTAGTCGCTGCTGGGCTTTGGAGAGCCAAGAGTTACTGCTGACCTGGAAATTGGTAGATTCTTCAGAGTTTCCAGAAGTGAGACCACCGACAATAGACTTTGGTGAGTATGGAATTGAAAGTCAAGCTCTTGTTGCTTACTTTCTCTTATAACATTTTCTTTTAAATTTACAATGAACATAGATTTGTTGGCTTACAATTCTGGAGTCTGGGAAGTCCAAAAATCGCTAGCATCTGTCAAGGGCCTTCTTGCTGCATCATCCCATGGTAGAAGAGCAAAGAGGTGAAAAAGACTCTTATAACATTTATATTTTACTTTAACTTGACCTGTCAGCTGGCTCAAGTTTTATCCCAACAAACAAGTGGCTTTCATAGTTAGTAAAAATGACATCAAAATAAGTATCTGTAACTAGAACGTTTGTAATGTATTGGTTTGTCTTAAATTGTTATTTGATCATTTTTATTTGACTACTTTCTCTATTGACAGATATTTTAGGTTTTGGGGTTTTTTTTTTTTTTTGTTGTTGTTGTTGTTGTTTTTATTTGTTGTCAAGGTCTCACTCTAATGCCCAGGCTAGAGTGCAGTGGCATCATCATAGCTCACTGCAACCTCAAACTCTTGGGCTCAAGTAATCCTTCTGCCTCAGCCTCCTGAATAGCTGGGATTACAGGCATGCACCACCATGCCTGGCTAAGTTTTCTACTTTTTGTAGAGATGGGGTCACGCTCTTGCTCAGGGATGATCTCAAGGACCTGGCCTCAAGTAATCCCCCTAATTGGCCTCCCAAAGTGCTAGGATTATAGCCATGAGCCATTGCATCCAGCCTTGATTTTTCATGTCTTAAAAGATATATTTTCACATGTTTTAAGCAATTATGGAGCCAATAAAACACCAAAAATGTTCAATATAATTTACACATTTAGTAATTTCTATAAACATCAAAGTAAAAGATAAATATGTTGAATTAATTGAAAAAGACTTCTTGTAAAGGTACTATTTTTTGTCCCTTTAAAACGTTCAGTGTGCAGATGAGATTTTAAAAGTGTTCAATATAGATTCAACTAACTGGTAAGGACTCCCAAGAAGTTTCTTGGTCATTATGGAGAAATATTGGAAATAAGCAAAATTGTCAGTCACATTTCCACTAACTGCATCTCTGGCTTCTATAGTGTAGAGAGAAAAGCTCAGTGCTTATCTTCATTGTTTTGTTTTGTTTTACAAGACAGTTGATTAATTGTTGCTAATCATTGTAAGCTGAAATATTCCCCATTTCAGAATGTGAAGTTGTTCTCCCTAGTCATCTCCATTGACTTGGGAAAGACTTTCCTAAACTCGGATTAATAGATAATTTTTCCATTTCATCTCTTGAAAGGAAGAGTTTTGACATTGAACTTAGAAGGATAAATTCAACTGTTTATAGTTTTAGAAGTTGAAAGTTGAATTTAATGCTAATAAATTAGTGAAGCTTAGATGAGACCTGTCAATTTTAGCTGTCTTCAAAAAGTCCATCACTGAATTGGTAGGCAGGGAGCATATACTAAGTGTCTTTTGTATGTTCCAATCATGGAGTCATTGAGAGAGAGAGAAAGAGAGAGACAGAGATATAATGAATGTGCTTCTGCACCAGTCAGCTAATATAAGTAACTCTGGAATCTTCCCCACTTTTACTCTCTGCCCAATCTTTAAACTTGTCCATAATTTAGGTATGATTGAGAACCCTGCTTGTTTTATCAAAAAGAACCCCAAGGACTCCCTTGTCTCCTTTTGCCCTTTGTATCACGGTACAGTTGACCTTTTTACCTATAGGCTCCACATCTGTGGATTCAACCAATCACAGATCAAAAATATTTAGAGGAAAAATTTCTGTACTGAACCTGTAGAGACTTTTTGTTCTTGTCATTGTGCCTAAACAATACAGTATGACAACTATTTTTTTTTTTATTTTTTGAGACAGAGTTTCACTCTGTTGCCTGGGCTAGAGGGCATCAGTCTAGCTCAAATTCCTGGGCTTAAGTGATCCTCCAGCTTCAGCCTCTGAAGTAGCTGGGACTACAAGGCATGAACCAGCATGCTTGGCTAATATATATATATTCCAACTAATTTCTTTCTATTTTTTCAGTAGAGATAGGGTCTCCCTCTTGCACAGGCTGGTCTCGACCTCTCGATCTCAAATGATCTGCCCTCCTCAGCCTCCCAGAGTGCTGGGATTACAGGCCTGAGCTGCCACACCCAGTATATAACAACACTTTACATAGCGTTTACATTGTATCAATAGCAGAAGTAATCCAGAGATGATGTATAAAGCATGTGGGAGGATGTGCCTAGGTAATATGCAAACGTGAGTCCATTTCATATAAAGGATGTGGTATCACAGAATCCTGGAACCAACCTTCCATGGCTATTGAGGGATGTGTATATAAATCCGGCCTGTCTAGGTTTACCATGTCCATGTTTTTACTGGGGTTGGGGGGAAGGTAATAGGTAGATTGAACGGAGCTCAAGCAGAACTTCCCAAAACCTTTTTTCCCCCTTTATCTTAAGCTCATCATGACTGAAGAGTACCTCTCTTCCTATCTTTCTTACTTTCTGATTTTATTTTCAGAAACATGGATTTATACAGCTTTGAAACCTTCCAGAAGGAACTAACCTGCGCCATCTGCATGAACTTCTACATAGACCCTGTCACCATAGACTGTGGGCACAGCTTTTGCAGGCCCTGCCTCCGCCTCTGCTGGGAGGAATCCCAGACTCCAAGGCGCTGCCCTGAGTGCAGGGATATATCGGAGAGGACAGACTTCGAAACCAGTTTTGTACTCAAGAATCTGGCTTCCCTTGCCAGGAAGGCCAGACCTCACCAGGGCCACATCTCAGAGGAGCAGATCTGTGCGGCGCACATGGAGGTGAAGGGGCTCTTCTGTGAGACTGAGAAGACGCTGCTCTGTGGGCCCTGCTCAGAGACACCAGAGCATGCGGCTCATGGCCACTGTCCTGTCGAATGGGCTGCTGAGCAGTGCCGGGTAAGTGATGCCCCTGAAGACATTTGGAATCTACAGGATCCTAAATCAGAGAGAGAGATGAGGGCTTATAATGAAGTTGAGAATAGAGACAGTGGGGATGGAGATTTCTAACTGTGAATGCCAAGATTTAAATTTGTCCTTAAAATATTTTGACCAATTTGACACTCCGATCATACTGTGCTGATCCTACACTAAGGAAGTTTCCTTACTTGTCAAATGTACTCAGTTGGTACAGGTGTGGCTCAGGTGACAGCACTAGGAACAGTGACTTCTGCTGTAAGCCAGAATGCTGCATAGCTACGGTAGAAAAATTAAAACGAATTTCTAAGAAATATAGATTGTTTTATCCATAGGGTCCCTGTGAATTTTCTATTAAGGTTTCTGTCATCTTTGATACCCCACATTTTAGAATCCAGTTTGGTTAACATGGAAAATTCTGACCATTCCACTTTAACTCAAAGTTACTGTTCTCCCAACTATAGCCTTTTCTCATAGAGGAGGGGATGAAATCTGCAGTATCATCTGTATTATTGCTAAAGGTCCTGTTTACTTTGCAGGAGGAACTTTTAAAGACAATGGAATCTTTATGGAAAATGACTCAGGAAGCTCAAAATGATCTAAATGAAGAAACTAGCAAAACTGAGTTATTAGAGGTAAGAATGAAAATGTATTTTTATGTAGATTGACATATGGCTGTTACATCTCTCCCCAAGCAAATAAAAAGAAAAAAAAAGAAATTAAAGAAAAAAAAGATTGACATATGAGTGGCTGATACATTTTCAGCTAAATTCATATTACCAGTTGTACACTTTGATAGTGATTTCTTCCCAGGAAAAAGTAGTGATTTCAAATGATGAATCAGGAATAAAAAATATGGAGGCTTACAGCAAGGCTATCTGGATTTCATAAATCTAATCAGAAAAAATATACAGGACAACACAAACCAGTGCAAAGAATGCTGATACGGACAGGGTATGATGAGTGTTCTTAGCAGAAATCTGAAGGTTTGGAGAAACCCTCTCAGACACTGAAGATAAGACAACATTGAGCTAAATTTGGGTGTGAAGAAGAGGAGAGAAAAAGATGAGTACTTAGAATAAAAATATAGTAAACTTTTAAAATCTGTATCATATGGTGTGTGCCTAAATATTTCTTAATATTTAGGAAAATCAGGCAAGGTAACAGTAGAAATGGAAGAAGATTCAGGTAAATCAGGAAATAATTAATGTAGTAAAAACTTTGAGAAGTATCACGGGGAGAAAACTAAGACCCTTTAGACACTTTGATATAAACAGGGAGAGAGAATAGGGATGTGGAAATACAATGAACAGAAAGAACTAGAAAATATTGAAGACTGTTTGCAGGGGTGAGGCAAAAATTTTACAAATTACTAGATTGATGATAGTAAGGAAATAATTTGAAGTTTTAGGTTTTCTGTTGAGAGTGAGGGCATGTAATCCTTTGAATTGAATATCCTTGTAGGACTATGTGGCCTTGAGGAAGGTGGTAATCAACATCCAGTATCAGAAGATGCATGAATTTCTCCATGACGAGGAGCAAAGCCACATGGAGGCACTGGAGAGAGAAGCGCAGGAGATTTTCCAGGAACTCAGAGACAGTGAAGTGAGAATGGCCCAACAGAAAGAAAGGATGAAAGACATGTACAGAGAGCTGACTGAGATGTGCCACAAGCGGGACGTGGAGCTGCTGCAGGTGCGGGGGGAGGGGCCATCCTGAGACAGGAATCTTTGCTGGGCGATGTGGCCAGGATGTTGAAATGCTACCTGCTGATACCAGCACTCAGCTGAGTGACACATGCTCCTTGACTCCCACCATTCTGTTTGTGGGATTCACTTATTTCTACACAGTGTCCCCATCTTTTTTTTTTTTTTTTTTTTTTTACCATTTTAGTAGATAATATAGGGTAAAATTCTCATCAGTGTCATGAGGAATACTATGCACACTGAAGAATTATCCAACATGAGTAAAACTGTTGCCAGGGAAGTTAACTTTGTTGGGGTAACACTCAGTTGATGTCACTAATCCACCATGCTTTCTGCTGCCCCACACAAAAGCAAATAGCTGAAGGTATTGAGTTTTTGCCCCTTGCCCAGGCAAGGTTTGTGGAATTTGGGAATGGATTTCAAAGAATTCTGTTTTTCATATGGTTCCTTGGTTTGTTTTAATTGCTATATGTGGTCAGCCCTCTCCTGGGAATAAGACTGGGAGAAGAGTGACACTGGGAACCGAGATCTCCTCGAGTCACTGCACAGCCTCTTCCTGGGCTCCTTCCTTCCTGTGCACACTGAGGAAGCCCTTAATGGCTCAGTGCAGACTCTGTGGTTAACATAGCCTTCCTTGGTTTCTTAGAGGGGAGTAAGGAAAAAAAATACATTGTTAAAAGACAAAATCAACAAAACAAATGTACAAAGAGGGTTCAATAGAATATATTCTCATGATTAATAACTTTTTGTTTTCTTTGCAGGACTTGGGAAACATATTGGAAAGGTGAGTTTCCCCTAAGAATCTGCTATTTCTGAGAAAGTTGCTCTCTTCTTAATGAAGTAGATGCAATGTTTTGGGTTATTAATGTTGTTCTCTGTGGCTAATTTCTACTTTGCTTTAAAAGAGGTTCTGAGGCCTTCTCCTAAGTTTTGGAAGTTTCCTTCTTATGTGGCTGAAGTCAAATATACCTAAACACAGTTTGCTATTCTGGGCTTTGTTCTAATCATTCCCCCAATCCTCTCCAGCCCTGATCAATAAACCTTCATAAGGGGATTATTGTAAGGTACCACAGAGAAGCCCCCTCTTCTAGAAAGGTGGAAGGTGAAGAAGACAGGAAAGGGGAGATTCCCTAAGGCTGGGAAGGGAGGGAGGTTTTGTTCCCATGAGTAGCCGTGGACAGTCGCTGCTCTGTCCCAGCACACCCCTCAGGCAGGATCTGAGATGACATTGGCTGCCTCAGGACCATCAGGACCAGGCTGACAGGCTGGAATTACATTCCCTGCCTGGTAGAAAAGATCCAAGCCTTCTAGCTCAGTCGCTATTCCCTTTTAGATACTGACTTTGTCATTGGTGACTGCTACTGGCTCAAGTCCCAAAGGCTGTGCCTCAGGGTTCTTCTCTCTATGAGATACTCAGGATCTTTGCATAATCCAAGGTGGTGTGATGGGTAGGAGGAGGGAACAGCACTCAAAAATTTTAGAAGTTGAACGTTATCTGAGAAGATTGTGGAAGTTGGACTGTGATTAAGTTAAATTTTTAAAAAAGTAAAATTTCTTATATCCCCAAGTATGTGGAGTAAAGTGTTTCTCTGGTTAATGAAAAATGAAAGAATTCAGATGAAAGATTAATATCTTAGACTGAAAACCAGTATGTTTGTGATGACGGTGTGATTACCCTCACCCTGTGGTGTAACTGATGCCATTCTTTGCAGGACCCAGTCAGTGCAGGCGCAAAAGCCCCAGCCGGTGAACCCAGAGCTCACTTCTTTGCGCATCACTGGACTCCTCGACATGCTGAACACGTTCAGAGGTGAGAGGCAGCTGTTTGGCAGTCAGGCCTCAATTTTTTTTCTTTAGTAGGTGTTTGGGTATGAGCTCTGTCCTATTTAAATTTTTTCTTACATGAAGATGGTACATGATTTTCCAAATTTTCTATCTTCTCTCTCTGAGTAGGCATAATGATAGTGACTGAACTTTTTGACTTAGATTTTGCTGAAAATGCAAAAGAAGATTCACATTTTAGTTATAGATGACGTAGGCAGAGTAAGAGAAGAGTATTCAGGTCATGTGGTTATGAAGAGATACAATGCTTAGTTCTCAGAGGAGCAATCAATTTTTTTTTTTATGCATTTACTCCAACTTTGAAGGTTTAGATTTAGTATTGATCATTTTTCATTTCTTCTATATTGCATTTATCATGAATTCTACAAAGAATATACAGTTATAAAATCACAATGTTTTGATTGACAATTAAAATGATGAAAATGTCTATGAGCAGAAAAACTGTAAGTAAATACCTCTAACAATTGTAGATACCTCTCAAAACAGCTGTAAGAGAAAGGAACAGGTTTGTGAACAGGGTTCAACACAGTAGGCACTACTAGGCAGCAGAGGGCTATAGCTAGGATTAGATTGAATGTGGCAGAATCTGAACAGATAGTGTGAAGCCAGAACATTCTTTTCAGAAATTTCCAAACTACACATTTCAACAAATTTTTTGATGTTTGAAAATGTACCAGGTACAGTCTATATCTTAATAAATACCTACACCCTACAAGTTAATACCTATTTATTGCTGCTATTCAAGACAACACAAGAGGAGTTTTCTACTAAAGTTAAAAAAAAAAGCTTAAGTGTGTCCTGAAACAAACTATTCAAAGGTACATATTAAATCACTGTTTCCCACAGTGATATGGCCAGGGATTTTTCTTATGAGAAGAAATTTTGTGTACTGTAGAGGTGGTAATAACCCTTAATCTTCACAGATTAGTGAGTCTGAACTCTCTTTGCCCTTTTTATTCCATATTTTCTTGAAGGAGAAGCAAATGAAGTGACTAATTCAGCAGAAATCTTCTGCCTTTCAGGGAATTTGCTGATCTGATTTTTGCTTCTTTTTGCAGTGGACAATCTTCTGATTATGGAAATGGCCAGTTGCTATATAAGCCTTTCCGAGGACCTGAGAAGTGTGATATTTGGTGATGAAGATCACAGAGCACCCTGGGAACTCGAGGCAACCCAGAGCTTTGCTGCATGTGGAGCTGAGGCCTTCACCACTGGCAGGCACTACTGGGAAGTGGATGTGACACACTACTCCAGCTGGGTTCTGGGAGTCTGCAAAGATTCCCAAACACAAGATAACAGCAGGATTATTGATTTTGAGGATGCATTTTTGCTACTTTCTTTTAAGGGGATCAATGGTTATAGTCTGTCCACCAGCTCCCCACCCTTAGTTCAGTGTGTGCAAAGGCCTCTGAGTCGGGTTGGGGTGTTTCTGGATTATGACAACAGAACAGTGAGCTTCTATGATGTTTCTAAAGCCGCCCTCATATATAGTCTCCTTCCTTCCTCTTTCTCTTTCCCTCTGAGGCCTTTCGTCTACCTATGTTCTTCATGAAAATTTAGGATTCATGATAATTTACCAGTGAGATTTCATGCCTGATGAAATTATGTTTCTGAGACCTCATGGGAGGCAACAGGGCTGTGCAGCAGTGTCTTTGAGCTCATTGTAACTTCAGGAAGTATAATTACTGTATGGTTATAAAATGGGATAGCCACATTAATGTATAAACTTGTTTATTAAATTTTACTTTGATACCAATTTTTTTGGAGTATTTACTAGAAAAACAGTAATGGCTTTTTTCCTTTTTTAAATAATACGTTTATGGAGAGAAATTCATATAATCTGAAATTTACTTTCTAAATTATTTAATTCAGTGAAATTTTTGTACATCCAGCGTAGTATAGACATTCATATCTAATTCTCGGGTATTTTCATCAGCCTCAATAGAGACTTATTACTCATCAACATTTCTTCTCCATTCCCTGGGCAACGTTTAATCTACTTTTCATGTTTATGGACTTATATCAATGGAATCATATAATATATGTCTTTTTTGTGTCTGGTTTCTTTTACACAACCCGTTTTCAACTTTCCCCTTGGGTTGTAAAGAATGTGTTTTAACTGCATATATGAACCTGGTTACAGTAGAAGTAAGAAGTGTTATACATCTAGCTTACTGAACAAAAGGCAGAGTGATTCTTTTTTCTTTGAGCCTGACATCATTGAGTAGATGCAACTATCTGACACACTGTCATTTCTCTAAATCCTAATCCTTGGCACATTTCAGATTCTCTAAATCCTTTTCTAAATCCTCTAAATCCTTGGCACATTTCAGCTCAAACACAACAGTTTTTCAGGAAAATCCTTTCAGACCCTATAGACCAGGGTAGTCCTATTATATTCTCTCTCGGCATATTATAATATTTCATCACAACAGTCAACAAACTCTTATTACAATCTATGATACTTAGACACTTATTACTAATATACTGAAAATTCCAAGTGGGTTAAGACAGTATTTATGTAATAAACATGAGGCAAATAAATTGATAAATAAATGAATAAAGGACTTAATATGAACAAATGTTATTCTAGCATTAAGAAATTTTAGCAAAATGTAAGAAACATACTCAGGATTAATGTTATCCAAAGATAAGAAATAGATTGATTTCCAGATTCACAGTCTAAGGAAATTGTATTATATCATGGTTAAGTCTATGAAAATATCCAGACCCCAAACTGACTCTGTGGAGGCCAGAGTTTTATGTGACCAAGAGAACAGAGTTCATCAGAATTATGAGAAATGTTAGGGAGGGCACTGGATTGGACTATCGTCTGGATGAATAGTTTTGAGCCAAACTTTTGTATTTATTAGGGAGCAGAGTGACTTCAGTGAATAATTTGGTAGCTGAGGAAACAATTATATATCAGCTTTGTGCCCCGTCCCATGTAAGCTGCTGTGGGAAACATTCTCCTACATTCAGGGTACTGGACTGGTCTTTCAGCATGAAATACTATGATAGCTAACAATGACTCTCTCATTTACATGGACAAGGACAATGCACAAAGTTTTTTCCCCAAGAATTAGTAGTAATATCAGAAAGAAAATATACTTGCAAGAGGGATTAGACAGAAGCCTTCGAAAGTTAGTCAGGGAATGTTGTCATGATAATCAAGTGCTTATTTCTTCCTCTTGATGGAAAGAGTATCATTTTCTCAGTAGTAGCACCAGAGAAATGTAAAAGCCTCTGGATGGGACTGAATAAAATGTTCTTTCTCTGCTTTATTGTACCTGTATACATGTACTTGTGTGTTTATATGAGTGTATATGTCTGTATGTGTATATTATTACATGAAGCTGTGCATACTATATAATATATTATGAAGCTGTATGTCAGTTTAGAAACTATGTGTTAGGCCAGCAAAAATCAAAATCCCCTGGAGAGCCTGTTACAACATGTATCGCCGGGCCCCACATCCAGAGTATCTAATTCAGTAAGTCTGAGATGGGGTTCCAGAATTTAACCCTTCTAACATGTTCCTGGTGGCTGCTACTGTCACTGGTTGGGAATCACAATTTGATAACCAGTGTTTTGGGCACACTTGGCACAAAGTAAGTGGTGTTGATTGATTTCAGGTGTAGGTCATTGCAATCAGCTGTGTAGAGAACGTTTTTACTGTGTTAATCTAATCTGTGGAAACAGCATTTCTGAATATCAAAATAAAAAAAATCTGTGTTATTTTGTTTTGTGACTCAAAAGATGGGTAATATTTACATTTTAGCATTAAGAAATTTTTGCAAAGTGTAAGAAACATACTAAGGATTAATGCTATCAAAAGATAAGAAATAGATTGATTTCCAGATTCACAGTCTAACGAAATTATATTATGTCATGGTTAAGTCATGGTTTTATATAATCCATGTATAAAAGATGTGGTTGAAATCTGTTGATGAAATTACAGAAACATGAGCTTAAGCCCAATCCTGTGACAGGCATTCTGTATTTTACAAGGGAATAGGCTGAGAGTATTTCTCCAAGCATATAAATAGAAAACTCACAAGGGAAAAAAAGAGCTGTATAAGTATACCCTGTAGTCTTTAATTATGTTTTGGGTAATAGTTTTATTCACAGGTGACTATTTCCCCAGAGTGGTAGGAATGGAAGAGCTATATTTCCGTGATTCGTTTCCTGTTGTTTGCTCAAGGAGTAGTGTGTAGATCTATAGGTAGATAGCTAGAATCTCTGGCTTTTCTAGGGACAAGGGTGTCCTGCTTTGGTGCTGCCTAAGAAATTGCCCCACCTGGAAAGACGGGTAAAGGCTGGCTTCCACTTTGTTCTTGTCCCACCTTTAATGCCATCTTAATCAACTGTGACACCTGGGGAAGGTGGGAACCAATCTGGGAATTCCCCAGCCTACGAATAATAGGATTTGGAAAGTGATCTGGAGTAACCTAAAGCTTATTATTCTGTAGTTAGCTTAATCTACATTGAGGTTCATCCCCTTCTAGGTAGGGCTTTTAGAGAAGGGACTTGCCTACCCAGATACAACCTTGAGAACACCTGTTGATCATTTGGTAACATCCAAACATTTGGTAACATCCCGACCTTCCGAAATCTCTTCCCCAGAATAGGACAATAAAAGGAAACAACTCAAGAATTCCCAGAGAGTTAGTCAGTGAGTCAGTATGTCAGTTTTTCTGTCTCTATTACCTCTCAGAGACAGACCTGTGTCATTTTATAATAAAGAGCTGCTCATGTGAAACTGCTTCCTGCTTGAGGTCACTCCTTAACATCAGTCCTGCTTGTATTTTTTTCTTTTTTTTATTCCAAGCAAGGAGCCAAAGATCTAGGATAACACTCCACCAAGAGGCTGGACCTGACCTTTTGGTGTATCTGGTCATTCTTTGGCCAAGAGCATACCAAGAAGTAAGGGCAGACTGCTCTGAAATTTTGGTACCGGGCCAAAGATTTCTCTGTGTAGGTCAATCAGCTCATCTTTTTCCATGAAGACATTCTGACTTGGGTGATTTTGGTTAGGAGGTGTCTTCTTTGTTGTGGCTGGCCACCCAAGGACCAGTGCTAGTACAGATAGCCAGGTTGTAATACCAACAGATATTGTCTTGGTGCTCAAAAGAAACGAGCATGAGGCTTTTAAATTTGAGGGGTCACACACGGCCCCTCTCCCTACAAATTGGAAAGGAGACGTCTGGACTGATACTTTGGCTGAAAGGCCTGCGTCATTACCTGGAATACCCAGCTCTAACTGACCCCAGCTGGCAAAGTGTTTCCCTTCTGCCCTTCCCGACTTTTCTCCTTACTTTCTAGATGTGTGCAAACGGATCGCCAATCCCTCTTAACACGCCTTTGGGATGCATTCTTTCAAATGGGGACTAGTTTGATTCAGACACATGGAAGAAAAAATGTTGAATCTTCTGCAAGACTATTACAAGCCGGATGGCAAAGACAGTGGCCGAGACTCCAAATTACCCCACTATCTATCAACTGGACCTGTTTTGTAAAAGAGAAGGAAAATGGGACAAAATACTTTATGAACATTCTTTTATTTATGGGAAGATCCTCAGTAGAGCAGTGGGTATTCAAAGTCAAGTAACACTATGGTGTTAAAAGATCTTCCTCCGGTTCCCACCTGTTCTGATCTGCCCCCATCACCTGGGAGGCCTGAGGGGTTCCTAGAAAGGGAGAGGTGGCTCAGCTCCTACCCTGGGTGGAAGTAGTAGGGGAATATGGACCAACTCTGTTTCATAAGCCTTCTGTTTAGTAGAGTTGAAATAAAGAAACAGGGTCTGGGGAGCTATATCCATCCCCCTAATCAGTATGTGGAGACATTCCATCATTTGTGTTTATCCTGGGACTTGGCTTGGGAAGATGTACATGTTACTGTAAGCCAGAGTTTTAATGATTTTGAGAAATCCAGAGTATTAATGGAGGCACAAAAGTTTGCCACCGGGTTACGCCTTTCAGATCCTAGATATCCAGTGGGTGAAACAGTGGTGCCTGTGACTGACTCAGGGTGGGATAATAACTTCCTCAAAGGAGATGTGGGAGAGAGAACATTTTTAGTAACTGTCCAAGCTGGCCTCAAGGTCACCAGACAAAAGGTGGTCAATTATTCTAATGTCTCCACCATAACTCAGGGGCCCGAGGAAAACTCTATAGCCTTCCTGGATCAGCTCCAGGAGGCAATAGAGAAGTACATCCCTCTTGATCTTAAGTCCTATGAGAGACAGGTGATATTAAAAGATATATTTTTGACCCAAGCAGCACCTGACATTAGGAATAACCTCCAGAAACTTAAGAGTAAAGATTTGGCTGTGAGGGATTCACTGAATTAGACTAATATTCCTGAAGTAAGAAATTTTCTTTCCTCATTTTCTGCCTGCCAGAAGTGGTAGGGGGACACTGGTGAGCCCGTGACCTTTACCTTCTCTGTGAACTGTCCCTCAGGACTCCTGCAGTGAGTTGAGGGTGGAGAGTGCTTGATGGGAGGTAGGGTAGGAGCCTTAAGGAAATTACCAGACCCCCTATCCCTCTCCCCACTCTCAGAAGTCAGAAGTGTCCATTCTCACCCCTGAGAGTGGGTAGAGTCCCACAGGCAGCAGTGTTTCTACATATATATGTAAGTCTTAGATTTCAATGAGACTTTTCTTACTAGTTTCAAAAAAGTGAAAATTAAAACTAGGAAAAAAAACATTATCCATTGCATCTGAATGAGCTCCTCCATAGAATTGATGCCAAGTGGTGTCTGCATTTATTCTGGGCAGAAACTCTGAATCCTTCCTTCTGCCTCAGATGCAAGTGAACTCCACCTTTCACATTCAGGACAGACAGAAAGATACATAGATACATAAATACCTAGAAAGGTATAGACATAGGTACATGATCCTGTTTTGGTCTCTGAGAATTCACCAGTACCACATTGATTTAACTTTGGTTTACTGCAATGTCTATATATTTAAGGATGCTGCCTTCTCCTTCTACTTTCTTTCCTCTACTTTCATATTTTGTCCTCATGAATATTTGCTTCAAAGAGTGCCACCCTTTTATTTCCAGTGTTTTGAATGTTTTTGTTCCCTGATATGTTAGTGAATCATTTGTATTTCTGGTAAACAATTTGAGAAAACAATGGAAATATTTATCATTTTCATACCTCAACTTTCCTTCTCTTGTTAAACATGTTCATTTAGAAAATCTAGAACAATATTAAATAATAGCAGTGATAGGTTCTTGTTTTGCTTCTTGCTTTCAATGTAATGTTTATAGTCTTTGCAACAATAAAAATTATGCTGATATATACATTTGAAAAAAATATAACACATTAAGAATATGCCAGATTTTATTTATTGGTTTTAATCCATAATGTGTATTTATTTTATCAAATCCCTTTTATCATATATCAACATAATTCTGCCTTAGTGTAGTATTTGTTAACATCCTCCAGTGACACAGCACGAACAGGAGATTTTATATACAATATCACTTATATTGAGGAATTAACTCACAAGATTCTGTAGCCTGAGAAATCCCATGCTCTTCCATCTGCAAGCTGGAAGCCAAGGAAAAGCCAGGGGTGTAATTCAGTCTGAATCTGAAGGCCTTAGAGCCAGGGGAGATGCTGATGTGAATCTCAGTCCCAGGGCAGGAGAAGATGAGATGAAATGTCCCAGCTCAATAGTGAGGCTTCCTCCTTCTTCTGTCTTTTTCCTCTATCCTCTATTCAGGCTGTCAGTGGGTGGAACAGATGACACCCACTCATATGGAGAAAGTCGATCCACTGAGCCCACTGATTGAAATGCCAATCTCATCTTGAAACACCCTTAGAAACACCCCCCCAAAAAATATTTAATTTGGGTGCCCTGTGGCCAGTCAAGTTGAGGCAACTTAACCAACACACTTATCTATACTAGTAAGAGTAATTGTGCCAACAAATTCCCTTATATTAAGCCCTGGACACATTCCAGAATTAAACTCATTTGGTTATGCTGTGGAGAAGGGACTAGAATCGAGGCATATTTTTTCAACCTGTCTATGTCAGTAATATTGTATTTATGCATGGCTTCTGCATGTATTAAATTTGCTACTTTTCATTTTTCATGATCTAGATTTGATTTTGTTTTTCCCCTTGGTGATAAGTCCTGGGGTGGGTTAGGTTCAGAGCACTTATTAACTAGTAAAGCCCACAGACTTCCTTCACTCTTTTCCCTAGAAAATTAAAAGAAAACATAGCTGGGGGAGAAGAACCTAGGGGAATAATCTCACCAGACTGTTTCAGACACACACACTGGACTGGATTAACATTTATTCTCTTTCAGTTTTCTGAAAATTGGATAAAAATTGAATGGCAAAAATACAAGGGGTCACTTAGTTACTATAACTTGCACAGGATTATGAAGGGCAGAGGAAGGGCAGGTGTCCCTTCTTACCAGTGATGCTTGAGCTGAGTCTTCAAGGAACTAGTAAGTAAACGAAGAGAAATAACAATGTAGAATCATTTGGTTCATACGCTGAACTCACACTTATTGGTTCTCATTCATCAAGATTTTCTTCTCTAGTACCCAAAATTCCTGGTTTTCCAACTTGGCCTTCTCACTCTCCTTTGCTGCTTTCTATTTGTTGGGAACCTGGGTATTCTGATCTTAGTTTAATACCCCTTCCCAGCAAGAACACCTCATAGTCCATGTTTTTATCTATCATTCTTACACTAATGATTCCCAAATTGATATCTAAGTCCATATAAATCTATAGAAATTCAGATCACAAAGTAATTATCTCATAGATGTCTCCATCACATACCTCCTTTGGAATGCAGTCTAGAAATGTCAAAAACTCATATTAATCCTACTCCCAAAACCTGCTCCTTCCTTGAGCATGCTCTTCCTTGGCAATGATTCCTCCAATCATTGAACCCATATCCTTCCCATTCTACATTCAGATCTATTTTCCTGCCTATTCTCCACATGCACAGTGAAGGTGAAGCACTCTCTCCACACACAATCACGAATGGGAGACTCCAGAGGGTGTCATAGGCCTGCCAAGCTCTAGCACAATTCTGGTACATTTTCTTGTTAAATTTTCTCCAGACTTTGCCATTTCTTAAACACAGAAAAATAAAGATGTTAGATCAGCAAAACAGAAAATACAAATATATAATTGGTTACTTATAATTTCTTTGACAACTAAAGAAAAGAAGAAAATATTTTCAATACGACAAAGGTCTCTGAAAGTTTTATCTTAATTACATGGTAAGGACTATTGAATACATTTTATGTTTTCTTTTATTAAAACATATTTATTAAGGCCTCTCTCTTAGTTTTGGGTATGCTAGCAGAAGTGAACTAGCTGTATCATATACACAGGATGCTTGGAGTGTTTGCTAAAGTGACTGTGCCAATTTACATACTTTTCAGTGATGATTACTTTCTTTCCTCCGTTCTTTGACTAACACTCTTCATTATGTGTTTTTTTTCTATCATCTGTTTTTATATTTGAATAATTTTGTGCAATTCACTTTGTGGTATAATTTGCATTTGCCTGGTGACAAATACAGTAGAACACATTTTTGGGGTAGTTTTCTCTGCCATTTATATTTGTGTGTGTGTGTGTGTGTGTGTGTGTGTGTGTGTGTGTGTGTGTGTGTGTGTGAACTGCCATTCAAATGGTCTCCTCCCTCCCAGTTTTCTGCCAAGTTGATTGTCTTTTTCTTTTTCAGTTGGAGTTCTCTCTGGCTTTTTCATAGAGTCACTTGTTGAATATAGTTATAGCAAATGTCTTCAGCCACTCTTATCTTTCATTTTCAATAATGTCTGTTAAGTACAAACCTGATTAATTTAAATGCATTGCAATTTATTTTATTTGATGTTTAATGAATTGTATATCCTTCTTCAGAAAACCTCTACAAAGCTCTTTTATGAGGTGTGGTATTGTATGAGTTTTCATAAATTGATTAATTTTATTCTATTTGTATTCTTTTGATGTCAGTTTAATTTAGAAATAAAATTTTCACTATATTGTGTTATCTTTTAAAATTTCAAGTGATTCTGTTTGTTCACAGTAGTAATATGAAATTTTCATTTAAAAATAAATGTACCCATATACAGGACTTTGGGAACTTCAAAAGAATAAAATAAAAAAAAATAAAATAAAAAAAAAATAAATGTACCCAGTAATAAAAATGTAAGTGCAGCTATGGAAAAAAAGTTGAATCAATAAATGTCATCAATAAAGGACTTAGGTCCTCGGATCTGAAGAAGCCCAGAAATCCAGGCCATGTGAGCATGGGCAGGAGCAGAGGGCTGCTCTCCGATGCCTGTGGCCTTGCAAGGGTGGAGAATCCTGGCCCCAGGCTGCTCCTCTAGTTCAAAGTTGCTGCTTGGAGATGGACTTTTCTGAGCCCCTGTTGGAAGTGGGAAGTTAGGCTCATTCTCTGGTTCAGGCATCTTTCTGGGTACAGAGACCCTGAGCTCCAACTAATGCTGAAGGGGCAGCTCACCTTCAGAGCTTCAGTTTCCTTCCAAAGAAACCTGCTTTCCTTGTGAGAAATCCATAGGTTTTCACAATGGTGCCGTGCAGGGGCTCCTGGAAGCTTCCAGGGAAATCTGCAGGTGCATGGGTGCCTTCCGCAGGCAGGATGGGTGTGAAAGGGATGCTCTGGGAATGGTGTCACCTCAGACACCAGGCTCCTAGGAATGTGGAGAGTCCCAGCTTGGTGCTGTCACGGCCATGTGCCAGACCCCACTTTCGTGAATGACCACAGGCTGTCTTGGGCCAGCAGTGGCCCAGGCCCTGTAGGGAGTCAGAAAGGCGAGGTGGGCAGACTGTCGTATCCCTGGTCTTTAAGTCGGCTGCTCTCAAGAAATCCAGAAATCTTCCTATAGTCCAGATGTGCCCCACAGTGCCAAGGAGTCCTGGCTGTCCCTTACCATACTGGGCACCAGCGAGAGGCTGTTTGAGTTCAGAACAGAGGCTGGACCTGTGGGCTCCATCTGCCAGTCACGGTGAAGATCGTCCCGGAAACACTGGAGAGAAACCTGGGAGACCGAGGAGCATTCGGGAGACCGTTTCTGTTGTGATCTCTGTGCCCCCTAACTGGATTCAGCCCCTGTAGCTTGATGGCTCTGCAGGCCCCTCCCTTGAGCTGGCTTCTGATGGTGGTGGGTGACGGGAGGTGGACTGGAGGCCTGAAAGGAGCAAGGCGTCCTGCCCTGTGATTCCTGCCTGGGAATGCTCCCTGTGGGAGAGCCAGGTGCAGTGCAAAGTGCTGGCTGGGCCTGGCTGGCCAAGGGGACCTGGGTGGCCCCAGCTCTGCTCCAGTATCTTCCCCTGAGAGACCAGGCATTTGTGTCCCTCTCCTCCAGCATTCTCAAACCCAAGACCTGGTTTAGGGACACTCTTGGACAGAGTGGCTATGGTGCTCAACTGGGCTGAAACCCTGAAACAGCTGGTGAATCTTCCATCTTTCCAGCAACAACAGCTACAGGCCAGAGAGGGCCGTTGTGAGACTTCCATGAGTTGGAAAAGTGGCACCTGGGTTTCTCACAGGGTGGCAGAGGAAAGTCCAGAACTCCAGTCTGAGGGGAAAAATATGGAAACCTGGAGCTAGTTAAAGCCTGCTGCTGAATCCCATGACAAATAATAGAAATGACCCTGAGGCAGGTCTTCGTGGTCCCTGGCTACAGTTTTGTTCCTAGGAAGGAAATGGGAGAACTCTATCAAATTGTTTTTGTTTTCTCGCCCTCTTTGGTAGAGTTCCTTAGGTGAACCAGTATTTCCTTATATTGTAGAAAGTCTGTCTTTGATAGCATGAGGGATTGTAAGGAAAGAGCTATCATCCAGCAGGAAAGGGGTCAGGTCCCAAGAAGTCCAGTGGGAAAAGGAGGCAGGAACCATTGACCAGGTGGGTGATCAGCATAGAAAATGGGGAAGGGAGTGGTGGTTGCAGTCCCAGCTACTATTCCATCTACGATTGTGTCAGCACATTCAATAATGTTTACAAAATGGCACAATTGCCTAAGGACCCATTTCTCAGACAATATCCTCATCGTTAAGTGAAACATGACTGTATCTAAGATGTGTTTTCTTCTTCTTTTTATTTTGGAAAAATTTCTTTTCTTTCTTTTTTTTATGACTTAGTAGTGCTCCATGGTATGTTTTCTTCTTAATTTATAAGTTTATTTATCACAAGTCATCAATATAAACAAAATAAATCAGTGTGATATCACCATGATGAAAATAACCAATAACCATATTTTTCAAATGAGCAGGATGATTGTTTGTCTGTAGATGACAAGATAAATATATAGTGCTTTTAATAAAATAATATAAATAAATAAATTTTATTTTATTTTATTGGTGGAAACAAATTGCTTCTGCTTGAAATTACAAATTAGGGTTCAGGGGAAAAAGTGTTTTCTCTGCCAATATCTACAGTGTGTTCCTCCTGGGTCTAGGTTTCCTGATAAACATAAGTAGTTCCCCAAGGCTGCATCTGTCCCAGAGGACAAGGGGCCACTGTGCTTCCTGAATTTCCCCTTTCCCCCACCATAAACACAGGGGTCTGAAGTCAGGAGCCAGGAGGAATTAGCTTTCATTCCTGCATCCTTCAAGTAGGGATTAAACACACACAGATAAATGCACCCATCTCAGAACAAAGTAGTCTTTCTCTATAAGAAATAATCTTTAGGAAACACTGGACACAGGTACACAGCAGCAAATATGTAGGATGAGTAGATTGGGATATCTAGTGTAAACCACGGAAACTTTAGTTAATAACAGTGTGTAGTATTCAGGATTTTGGTTAATTGATTAAATTACAGCTGCTGTCACCAAAGAATATTAGCAAGTTAAATAAATTTATAATACATTTTATCCTTTTAATTTAGGTGGGGATTTTGTGTCTCCCAAAATTTTTTGTTATTTAATTTCCTATTCTCATTTTTTCTTATTTGTCTACATTTAAAATAATTTAGATGATATAAAAATAAAGATGCCAGTGTGGATTGCCCATCGTGAAGATGCAATCACTTCATGGCACTGGGGCTCTATGAGAACTCCACAGCTCTCCTTGGCTGGGTGTGGAGGCTCACACCTGTAATCCTAGTACTCTGGGAGGCTGAGATGGGAGGATCACTCAAGTTCAGGAGTTAGAGATCAGCCTAAATAAATATAAAGAAATGAGCCAGACAACTAAAAATATATAGAAAAATTAGCTGGGCATGATGCTGCAGGCCTAGAGTCCCAGCTACTTTGGAGGCTGAGGCAGTAGGATTGCTTGAGCCCAGGAGTTTGAGGTAGGCTGACCCCATTGCACTCACTCCAGCCCAGGTAACAAAGGGAGACTCTAAAAATAAAAAAAAATAAATAAAAAAAGAGAGAACTCCACAGATCACTCTCTGAACCTCTGAACAAGCCCTAAAAGGAGAGCCTGGAGCAAACTGTTGGCTGACTTACACTGTTTCTGACAAGAAGTCTTTTGATATCTTTCTCTCTTTTGTTTTTTTCAACATAAGGTCTTTTTCTTTTCTTTCTTTCTTGGATTGTTTTTCTTTGTCATTGATTTTGAGCAATTAGAAAAAAGTTTCTTCTTTTCTTTTTGGTTTATTAAGATTCTTGGATATATGCATTTTTGGTTATCTAATCTGGAAAATTTTTTGGCCAATATTTCCTCTTTTTTTTGAGACAGAGTCTCGCCCATGCTAGAGTGCTATGGCATTAGCCTAGCTCACAACAACCTCAAATTTCTGGGCTCAAGCAATCCTCATGCCTCAGCCTCCCAAGTAGCTGGAACTACAGGCATGTGCCACCATGCCTGGCTAATTTTTTCTATATAGTTTTAGTTGTCCAGATAATTTCTTTCTATTTTTAGTACAGACTGAGTCTCACTCTTGTGCAGGCTGGTCTTGAACTCCTGACCTCAAGAGCTCCACCCTCCTTAGCCTCCCAAAGTGCTTAGGATTACAGATGTGAGCCACCACGCCCAGCCTTGGCCCATTATTTCTTTAAATATCTTTCTGCCCTCACTTTATTTTAATTCAATTTAATGTATTTTTTTAACCTTTGTAGATTTCAGCAACACTCATATTAAGCCACTTGAAGTTGCCTATGGCTCACTGATATTCTGATCATATTTTAAAATTCTTTCTCTCTCATTTTCTCAAAACAAGGCATTGTATTTAATACTTTGTCCTTACATTTACTAATCTAATCTCATTCAATATCCAATCTCTCATTAATCCCAGTCAATGTATTTCTCATTACAGAAGCTATAGATTTTATCTCCATAATTTGTCTTTTTATGTCTTCCATATCTCTACTTACTTTACCTGAATATATGAAATATGGTTCTTGTAAATGTTTTAATGTCTTTATCTGCTGATTCTAATATCTATATCAATTCTGGTTAATTTTGAATGATTACATGTTTTCCACTTTCCTGGTAGAATTTTTCTGCTTCTTTGCATCTTTGATAACTTTTTATGGAATCCCAGATATAGTGAATGTTTTAAGTGGTGTTGTATAGTTTTATTTTCCTAGTACTATTTTAAGTGCTATTTGGAAGCACTGCTAACTTATTTGGAAATAGTTTGATCCTTTTGCATCTTCCTTTTAAGACATGTTAGCCTGGACTGGAGCAATGTTCAGTCTAGAGAAAATTACTCCCCGCTGCTGAAGCAAGGTTTTTCTGTGTACTCTACCCATCATCACAGAGAAGAGTTATGAACAGTTATGAATAATACATATTATTTTATTAATAAGTACATATTTCTGTACTTCTCTGAGGAAAAGATGTTGTTAAAATAATCAGTGAACAACAAACAAACATACAGAAGACCTTGGGAGTACTTACAAAAATCATGGGCCTCAGAAGAGATTAGTATTTTTTTCAAATTCACAGTAATTTTTAAAAAGCAATAGCAGAAACTTAACCACATCATTCATCTGAAATATGTATGGGTATAGAATGGAAGGTTTGGAGAATAGGTAATAATTCTCATGCCTTTAAAAAAACTTTTTATTGTTTTTGAGCAACACAGTCCAAAGCTATCAAACCTCTTTATGGCCAGAGCTAAAGCTTTAGGTGGGGAAAGCTTCAGGAAAGGGAGACTTCCAGATTGGTTTATTAAATTTTGGGGGAGTTTGGATATGAGTTATTCATTGAAAAATATTTTCTGTCATTTTCCACTATGGTCACATTTTTGTTACAATGCAATTTTTAAACTAAATGGCAAAGAAGGAAAAAAACTCACAATTTTCAAAGAAGTCAACTTGAGAACAAGCACTGCGCTGGGAAGAGGTGGGTGTCAAAAGAACCTTTCAGCAGGACTTTTCCACAGGTATCTTCTCACATTTGTGAAGCCAGGGCAAGAGAATAAGTTGAGGCTCACATAGCAAATGTCTAAATGTTTAAAATGTATATCTATAGTGAAGAAACTGTCAATAAATATTTTTTGTCCTTTTGCTTTGAGAGACATTTTATACCTTCATGACATGGAAAGCTGGACTGGAGTTTAGAATTGTCAGACGTATGCATGGAGCCAATGTCATCTTGTCTACTCTGGGAAAAATAAAGCAGAAAGAAAAACTAGGGAAGCTCCTGGTTCACACAGGGAATTTAGGATTTAGAAAACCAAGACTCTAGGTGCCAGAAATCCTCCCAGATTTCTCTGCATCTGGGGTAGCATGGGGTGATTTTGGAGAAGCCATAGAAAAGTGCTCTAGGCTGGGTGTGGTGGCTTATGCCTGTAATCCTACCACTCTGGGAGTCTGAGGCAGGCGGATTGCTTGAGGTCAGGAGTTCGAAACCAGCCTGAGCAAGACCCTGTCTCTACTAAAAATAGAAAGAAAGTAATTGACAAACTAAAAATATATATATAAAAAATTATTGAACACCATAGTTTTAGGCAAAAAAAAAAAAAAAAAAAATTAGCCAGGCATGATGTCACATGCCTGTAGTCCCAGCTACTCAGGAGGCTAGGATCTCCTACTCAGGAGTAGGATCGCTTCAGCCCAGGAGATTGAGGTTGCTGTGAGCTAGGCTGATGCCACAGCACTCACTCCAGCCTGGGCAACAAAAGTAGACTCTATCTCAAAAATAAAATAAATAAATAGATAAAAAAGAAAAGTGCTGTAGTGTTTTGGCCCCAGAGCAAGAGTAACTCTTTCATCCTGTACTCTTGGTTTCTGAAACAGAGACGATGCTCTGTGCAGTGAACATTAAAAGTCACCTCTGTAGTCTCTCACTTCCTTTCTTCAAGATTTCCCTTGGCTTTCCCTCCCACATTTGACTGGCTCCATGCACAGTTGTGGAGACTTAGGAGCTTTGTAGGACTTTGAGTTCATCAAGATTATTCCCCATTCTACTTCCACCCTGCCCCATGCATCCAGGCATCTGCCCAGCTGGTTCTCCTTCTCATAGGGATTCTCCTTCCCAAGTCCCTGCCTTCTGCCGCAGAATCAAACCTCCTGTCCTATCCCTGGATGGCTCAATCCAGGAAAACTCTCAGATCTCAGAGGGTTCCAGCAAAGACCTCATGGTGGAATCATCCATGTTGGCATGTGCACAAGGAAAACTCCCAGATCTCAGAGGGTTCCAGCAAAGACCTCATGGTGGAATCATCCATCTTGGCCTGTGCACAAGTGAGGAATGGTAGAAGGTAGGACTGCCTCATTTTCTTCTCTTTCTGGCAGTTGCTCTTCCAGCTTCTCAGAGTCTTACTGTATCATTCCACAGTCTCAATGTTCTCTGTTCAGCCAAGGAAGTTCTCTAAAACTCTTGTGCAGGGATCTGAGATGCTTTTTCCAAATTCACAGTTTGGCTCTCTCAGACTACATGAAAGGCATTTGGAGCTAACTGTAAGTAGAAGAGGATTTTCTTAAGACTCCAAGGTGGAATCTCCTCCCACCCCATAAGTAGTATACTAAATAAGTTGTGGGGAAAAGGCCTGTCTCCTGATTATATTGTGGAGTAGAAATAAACTCTGATTTACCTGGATACAACTTCTCTTCCCCTGCCTTGATTCAGGGATTCCCTGAACTGAAGCTCCCCAGCCTTTCTCTTTTATCCCCCAAGAGAGGGTTGGGGAGTGGCTGGCAAGGAATTCTATGTCTTGCTCTTGAGAGAAACCTTAGGTGACTTTCTGGAGTGCAAGGCGTAGGAGAAATCTCCATTCTGAAGTAAGGGCCAAACTTGTTGTTGTTTTTTTTTTTGAGAGAGAGAGTCTCACTCTTCTGCCCCAGCTAGAATGCAGTGGCATCAGCCTAGCTCACAGCAACCTCAAACTCATGAGTTCAAGCAATCTTTTTGCCTAAGACTCCCAAGTAGCTGAGACTACAGGCATTCAGCCACTATGCCTGGCTAATTTTTTCTATTTTTGCTAGAGATGGGGTCTCCCTCTTGCTCAGGCCTGTCTCCAACTCCTGAGCCCAAAAGATCTGCCAGCCTAGGCTTCCCAGAGTGCTAGGATTACAGGTGTGAGCTACCATACCCGGCCTCCTTACATTAAATTCTTACATTAAAATACAAAAATAAATCTATAAAAGCAATGAAACTCTTCCTACAGTAACAAAATATATGTAAGCCAACCTCAGGAAAAATATCCACGAAGTTTCCAAGATATTTGCCCAAATGACTAACTCATGAAACAATATTTCTACTCATTTTGTAAATTAACAATAAAAATTATCAATCCCAAATAAATTCTTTAGATACTAAGTCACTACTTGGGAGTTCATTTGCTACAAAATTTGTGATTTTTGATGAGATTATATTTGTAGAAATTTGTTTATAGAGATTAGCCAAGGTGATAAACCAATCTTTTCCTTTGTCTTCAGGAAACCTAATCATCCACTTTTTTGTTTGTTTGTTTGTTTTGAGGCAGAATCTCACCCTGTTGCCCAAGCTAGAGTGCCCTGGTGTCAGCCTTCCTCACAGCAACCTCGAAATCCTAGGCTCAAGTAATCTTACTGCTTCAGCCTCCTGAGTAGGTAGGACTAAAGACATGCGCCACCATGCCCAGCTAAATTTTTGTGTATATGGTTTTAGTTGCTCAGCTAATTTCTTTGTATTTTTTTTGGTAGAGAGACAGGGTC
Organism: Microcebus murinus; assembly: GCF_040939455.1. NCBI lineage: Eukaryota > Metazoa > Chordata > Mammalia > Primates > Cheirogaleidae > Microcebus > Microcebus murinus. Next base: position 72,883,917 of record NC_134107.1, on the reverse strand, counting down.
TCTAAATCCTGAGCTCAAAGGATCCTCCTGCCTCATCCTCCCAGAGTGCTAGGATTACAGGCTTATGCCACCAGGCCCTGCCCAGGTAACCTAATCATCCTTATTAACACCCATCTGAGGAGCCAGGAAATGCAATCAATTACAAGTTATGGGTGTGGTCTTCAGAGATCCCATAAAAAGACACTCAAGGAGCCAAGCTCATTCTTCTCCACAACAGGCAGAGTTAGGTTTGGAGCTCGCCTGGCTGCAGAGACTTCAGAAAGCTACCACCGCTTACTCTGTGAGGTCCTGATCCCTCAAGTGACCTCATACTGATTCTACAGCAAGCATTCGTGAGCGCGCAGATTCCTTAGGTGAGTACACAATCTATAGGAGTTCCTACTACTTCCTAACTCTGAAAGAAACAACATAATTTTAATTTATAAATCAGCAAACTAAGATAGTTTTTATAAAGTGATATGGTTTGCTTAGGTAGTAAAAGTGACTCCATGTCTATAACCTATTTATAAGTTAAATTATTTCATCTATCTTCTTTTGAATTAATCTGATAATTTTTTCTCTATTATTTTATATATTTCTTCATTGTTTACATATGGTAATATGAAAACAGTTGCCAGATAATTTGTAATTTTGTACTTTTTGTGGATCCCATAAATTGGCTAGGAACCTTTTATTCTATAAATAGGTTATATATGCATTACATTTTGCTTTGCATTTTGCTTTTGTGGTGTATTTATGTACACATAGAAGAGATAGTGAAATAATTGATAACAGAATTAGGAAAATATTGCCTTTGATTATGCTAATCTGGCCTCTTGAGAAGCTTCAGTTTATTGACTTAAATTCTAAGGAAGGCGGGAAATGTTTAAGCCAGGGAAAGGGTGACATTGGTGATCATGAGGAATCTCAGTAATAGAATCCCATCTGTATTCATCTAGTGTAGAAATGGGGGCCCCACTTTATTTTGCAGAATAAATTTTATTACACGATAAGTATAATTTTTTCACAATGCAAAAGTATATCTGTTAGATTTCAAAGACTTGGAAGATTTTCATACTTTCAATGCTGCAATTACTGGTCTGTTTGAATGCAGGATATAGCTAATAAAGAAGGAACAGTTTTGACAGCTTGGGGTATTCTTATATGAAGAGACTGGTTGAAGTATGATCCACTTTGACAAAATCAAGTTTAGCCTTTATTATTCTGATGAACTCAGAAGTTGATTTTGGAAAGGAATCTGTTTCAGACAAAAAAGGATATCAAGGAGAAACCTGGGTTTTGTGAATATGTCTTGTATATACATGTTTCTTATGCACTTTTATCAGTGGGTTTCATGAAAGTCATTTTCTAGAACTTGAGTGACAGAAGATATACAGATCAGTGGCATTCTGTATGTTACTGCATTTTATTTGTTTAAAATGTTTAGTTTGTTGAAACATTTATTATCTGTTTATAAGGATATTCTATTAAGAATCATTTCTTGAAGTTGATTGATAGTTTCCAGAAGAATAAATATACCATAAAATGATTGATTGAGAGAATGATAATAGATGCCTAGAAGATAATGGTTGCTTGGTTAACTGATTTTAATTTTGATCCAAAGCTATACCATTTGGGCCTGGCATGGTGACTCATGACTGTTATCCTAGCACTCTGGGAGGCTGAGGTAGGAGGATTTCTTGAGCTCCAGTTACAGACAAGCCTGACAAAAGGGGGAACCCATCTCTATTAAAAATAGAGATATCAAATAATTAACGTGGAGTCCTGGTGGTGGTGAGCACCTGTAGTCCCAGCTACTTGGGAGGCTGAGGCAAGATGATAGCTTGAGTCCAGGAGTTTGAGGTTGGTGTGAGCTATGATGGTATTGCCTACAATCTGCCTATGGGAACAGAGCAAGATTCTGTCTCAAAAAACAAACTACTAAACAAACACACACACACACACATAAACAAAGCTATAACTCTAACTTCTAGAGTGATGTTGGAGGAGTCACCAAGATAGGAGAGTTATAACAACTAAGTGCAATGATGAGATAAAATCTCAGTCTCTAATCCCATTGCCAAATCAATGCCTGGCAATGAACACTGACTGATTTTGAGATCCTTCCAGACCTCACCCCTGGAGCTACAGATTGGGACAAGCTCCTGCAGTTCAAGCCATTTGGAGGAAACTAACATCCCACAAAACTGGTACATTTATAGTGGAGAAAGAGACTTGGCAGAGTAGATAGATGCATGTTGCTTAGGCAACTAACAAAGTTATCTACAAAGCTTGAGAAATCTGCTTGTGCCTCAGTTTTCCATTTGTGTCATGCAAAGCCTATTCTGCTCTTGATACCACTTTTATATTCAGTCAAAACTTGAGTAAATTTTTGCTTAGACTTTTGTCTCTCCAGGGCAGAAGAATAAGTTCTTCTGATTTGCATTCCTTAGGAAAATGGACACAGATTTCCCACAAGCTTTCCAGAAAGAAGTCACCTGCCTCATCTGCATGAACTACCTTCTAGACCCAGTCACCATAGGCTGTGGGCACAGCTTTTGTAGACCCTGCCTCTACCTGTCCTGGGAAAAAGCCAAAAGTCCTGGCCACTGTCCTGCATGCAGACAACAGTCACAGCACAAAGACATCAAAACCGATACCCTTGTGAAGAAGATGTCTTCCCTGGCCAGAAATGTCAGTCTCTGGCAATTCCTGAGCTCTGAGGAGCAAATATGTGAGACCCACAAAGAGACAAAGAGGATGTTCTGTCACATGGACAAGAGCCTGCTCTGTTTGCTCTGCTCTAAGTCCCAGGAGCACGAGGCTCACAGACACTGTCCCATTGAAGTGGCAGTTGAGGACCGCCGGGTAAGTGATGCCTCTGAGAGCACTTTGAAAGCTGGAGGGCTGTAGAGTCAGAGAGAGTAGAAGGAAATGAAGCTCATGAGCATGGTGACCCCATTCTTTACTGACTGCCTAATATGTACTGGGTATTGTTCTAGGTATGGAAAACACAGCTGTGAATAAAAGACATAAGTATAGCTGCCTCCATGAGGTTTGCATTCCAATGTCATGATGATACAGTCAGTCAATTATTGTTTTAGTCATGCAGAATTACGCTAACAGCAACATAAAAACCTCATATTCAGAGACAACTGGCTATGAAAACTACATGGGCGAAGAGGCTTTTGTGAACATATAGGAAATATACTTAATAACACTAGACAAATAAGTTAGATTTAAGCACATTGTAATTAGCAGATGAGAAGCAATAGCAGATGGACATTATAAAGCAAGATGCTTATATGCAATTTACCCAGCTATATAAAATATTTGTTTTCCCTTGAGAATGATTACATTATTTGTGGTCTATGGTCTAAAATCTTCTAAAACAGATAGTTATGGAGTGTAAATAGGAGAAGATAATCCTTCCATTCTCCCTAAGGTACTTTTTTTGAACATCCTTTGACTTTCTGCATCAGCCAGTGTCAGAAATATATAATATTTGTTTTTCTGTTACTCACATTCATAATTCTCTTACAGGAGAAGCTAGTAATGGAAATGAGATGTATATGGGACAAGATCCAAGAAAATAAGAGAAACCTGAATGAAGAGAGCATAACAATTAATCACTGGATGGTGAGTGTGGGACTTATTTCCATCAGAATGAGCTTTATAGAGACATGCTAGAACCTCAGCCTTTAAGAATGTGATCCGAAATCACCTTCTACACATCAGTTGATTTATAGGAAAGATAATTGGGTTTTTCACTGTAGGGTCACATTGTTAGTATTTCTAGACCCTAAGACATCAGCAATTTCAAAAAACCCCAAAAACAAACAAACAAAAAACCAAAAACCGCAGTCCAAACAAAGTTCAACAAGTAGTAAGATGAAGGCACATACAGGGATTTGAAGAAATTCAGTAATCAGTGAGCTTTGCCAAAATTTCTCAATATATATTTAAACTTAATCTGAGTTCTAAGGGAAAAATAGCTGTTAAAAGTCCCTGGGTATTTCAGGCAAAGATTTATGTATGTGATGGGTTCCAGAAAGAAAAAAGCCTATAATTAGGCATTGTAGGCATTTCATACTGATCAGTGCAATGAGCCCTTGGGGATGGAAAAGGTATGAACAGGAATTTCAGAAGTGTGCCTGCCATGGTAAAAAACTGATAGCACAGCAGCTAGACAGTGATACTGGTAGGACAATATAAAACATTGTGCATAAAGCTTAAAAAGGACAAAACAAAAGCCAAAGATTCAGTGGAGTCAGAGAATGAATGCATGAGTATTGGGAGGATATGTAATGAAATGAAAATTAATGTTCTTAAAATGGCTGGGCAGTATGAGGCCTGTGGTCATGTATAGGAGGAAGATAGAAATTAGAATAACAGATATCCTTTTAAGGGCTTAGGTTTAGATATTTAAGAAATGTGATGCTTGTCTGATGACTTCTAATAATATATATTATGTACAATATTTCTTCTATCTGTAAGTGGTCAGTTTGCTGCGTGGGGAGATTAATTTGCTAAACAGATCAGAACATTTCATACAATGATTTAGTAAGAAACCATAAATTTCAACCATTTGAATGTAGCATTTCATATTTGAGAGGATATGTATTGAAGAGATTAACCCTGGAAGACAATTCTCCAGCTGTCTGTGAAACTTCTGAAGTAGATGGCAGTGATTTGAGGAAAGGATTAATTATTCTCTTTGTGTTATTAAACAGAGATAGCTAAGTGAAGGAAGAAGGAGAGATGAAGTGTGGATTCTAACAAGAGGAGGGTGTGGATTTAAGGTGTGAACAGCTAACGGGTGGAGGACAGGAACCTAATAGAAACCAAGGAGGTGTAGGGGCATGAGGATAAAGCTGGCCTGGAAATGTGACCAGAAAACCCATCTCTTTACAGGATTATGTGTCCCTACTGACAAACATTACCAAGAGTGAATACAGGAAGCTTCATCCAATTTTCTATAAGGAAGAAGAACAACATTTAGAGAACCTGAGAAAGGAAGGTCAAATCATTTTACAGCAACTCAAGAAAAGTAAAGCAAAATTGCATCAAAAGAGTAAACAGCTACAACAAATGTATGAGGAGCTGATGGAAACGTGCCACAAACCAGATGAGGAGCTGCTCCAGGTCAGAACTTTGTGTTAGCTGATGTCCACATCTTCAACCTCCATTATTTATTTGGTAGCTCAAATATATTTCCTCCATGTCTGGTGGGGTCACTTTCCAGCCAGGCATGATAGAGATGAACTAACTCCTACCCAGGAACGGCAAAGCTGTATGAGTTGTAGGTGGTTTTCCCAGAGAAATTTGTCTTCCAAAATACATATATAATTCGTAGCTAATTCTTGTTTCTAATAACCAGAATAAAACAAGTTGGGAGTTTCATTTTTGTCTCTAATGGACAATATGGAAATATTTAGGACATTGTCACATCATCTTCCTCATTCTCTGAGGATGTCCTAGATTGAATTTCCCTTATTTGGAACACCTTAGGCTTCAGGGATAACCCCTAGGACCAACACTTGGCAGATAGCTGCTGGTTACGGCAAGACATGGTGGCTGTGGTTGCCACCATGTCCTTCTCTCTCTTCATTAACCCTCAGGCTTCTGAATTGATCAAGAATTTGGAGTCTATCGATAGGCTGTACTGGGCTTATCTTTTTTTTTTTTTTTTTTTTTTGAGACAGAGTCTCACTTTGTTGCCTAGGCTAGAGTGAGTGCCATGGCGTCAGCCTAGCTCACAGCAACCTCAAACTCCTGGGCTCAAGCAATCTGCTGCCTCAGCCTCCCGAGTAGCTGGGCTACAGGCATGAGCCACCATGCCTGGCTCATTTTTTCTCTATATATTAGTTGGCCAATTAATTTCTTTCTATTTATAGTAGAGACAGGGTCTTGCTCTTGCTCAGGCTGGTTTAAAAGTCCTGACCTCGAGCAATCTGCCAGCCTTGGTCCCCTAGAGTGCTAGGATTACAGGCGTGAGCCACCGTGCCCAGCCTGGCCTTACCCTTTAGAGAAGAAAAAGTAAACCAGTTGATAAGATGGTTTAGGAAGTGGTTGTGATTGGTAATTTTCTTAACTTTCCCAAACCCAAAAACCAGATAGTCACAAAACTCAATGTCTGAAGAAGTCTAAGCTCCTCTCTTTTTCTCTTTCCAGAATTTGGGAGACCTATTGATGAGGTAAGATTGGCCTTCAGTGTACACCGGGGTCCCATGAGTATTATGAGAGAGATTCAGCTCTTTCTAACAAAGTGAAGCCTTTATTATATATATTAGATTATAGCATTACATTGTTCATGTATCCGAGTTTTTTGTGTGCTTATGAATATGATTTCCTCTGCTCCTTTACCACAAGTTAGTCTTGATCCAAGGTCTATGTTGAAGAGCTCAAGCAGAAGTTTCTAGAAGGCAGCTATGTATGTTTCCAGGATTTAAATCATATATATCTTGAAGTGCATGAACTAGAATTTCCAGGTAGTAGTTCAAGATAAGTACTTCTGAGAGTCAGGAGGTAGAAGCAGTTAGGCCAAGAGACAGTAAGAAAGATTCCCTGTGATTGGTAGAATCTTACAAGAGGTTTGTGGAGGTAACTATGATTTTAGAAGAAATTTTTGATGAAGCATTTCCCATTGAGTATTTATGTCATTTTTTTTTTTTAATTTTAAAATGCCATGACGTGGAGCCATGGCCAACAAGCTTTGATCAAGTGGACTCCTATGTCTTTGCTTAAGAAGTATGATAGAGTGTTTGGCATCCAAAATGTTAACTGAGTCCTTCTTCTTCCAGGAGTGAGTCGGTGCAGCTGCACTTGCCCCGGCGTGTCCATCCGGAGCTCAGTGCCAGACCCATCACGGGCCTGATCTACAGACACAGGCGCTTTCGAGGTGAGTGTCAGCCTGTGGTGTGACTGGGAATGTGCAATGGCCCCTGTGGCGATGTTTTCTGTAGCCAGTGTTTCTTTCTTATTTGACCTTTCGTTTCAGAGAGAAAATAATCCTGTCAATAGAAGTTTATAATCATATTTGTACTATAGCCATGTGGACAAAATACAAGAAAGCTGGTTAAAAAAAAAATGCAAGAGCAAAGAAACACTGAGAATCAGGGCACTTGATCACTAGAATCATGCTTAGAGAGTTTTTCAGTTCAATGAGTCATGCAGATCTGCAAATCTTTCAGGACTCTCCAATTTCTAATTATTAATAAATGCATGTAGTGATAGAGATAAGATCCCACATTTTTAAATATATTTCCTTTAAAATGTTGTATTAATTGAATTGTTAATAATGTGTATTTCAGTTGATATTATCATAAAAATGCATGAATAAAGTAAATAATCACATGCAGACAGACAGTAGTATTTTATGAACAACAAAAATAAAGTCATCATGCATGAAAAGGTCAAAGGTAAAAGAAAAAAACAAAAAAAAAGAAATTAAAAAAAAAAAAGAAAGTTGGTGGTTTCACAAGGCAGGACCTAGAGTTCCACTGCACATCTAAACCTAGAGGGTAGCCTAGCAGGCAGAGGAAGATGAGGCACTGGATAAAACCAGGTGTGAAAGGGATAAAGTTCCTAGTAGGAAGTCACTTTCTCAAGGGCATATTTAGTTTTTTTTTTTTCTTAAGGGTACATTAACTATCATAGAATAACACCAGCAAAGCAATCACTATTTTGATAGGTCTAAGAATCTTCTCCTTCCCACCCCTCAGGAAGGGAAATGAGAGTAAGTTTTATGGCTGTGGAATCACAGCTATTCAGAGGGCTCCAGTTTTTCTTGTGCCATGAGAAGTAACCAGGGAGACATAGGCATGGCCTCCCTCTTCATAATCTCTGAATTTTAAGGAATTTTCCCCATCATGATTAGGTACTTCTTTGTGCTACAGTTTATGGGTAGCACATGAATCTGATATTTTTTCAGCCAGAACTGCCTTTGTGGTGTTGGCCAATTTTTTCCACCGATGATCTAGATAGACTTTCTTATCTCATAGATAATTTACTTTTATTTATTTATTTGTTCTTGTTGTTCTTGAGACAGAGTCTTGCTTTGTTGCCCAGGCTAGAGTGAGTGCCCAGGCATTAGCCTAGCTCACAGCGACCTCAAACTCCTGGGCTCAAGCAATCCTCCTGCCTCAGCCTCCCGAGTAGCTAGGACTACAGCATGTGCCACCATGCCCGGCTCATTTTTTCTATATATATTAGTTGGCCAATTAATTTCTTTCTATTTATAGTAGAGACAGGGTCTCACTCTTGCTCAGGCTGGTCTTAAACTCCTGACCTCCAGTTATCCTCCCACCTCAGCCTCCCAGAGTGCTAGGATTACAGGTGTGAGCCACCACACCCGACCGGTAATTTACTTTTAAAAATAGATTTTCACTGAAATATTCTCTCCTTTCCACAGCGGAGGTTTCCTTCAGTACTGAAATAACCAATCACAACCTGTTTGACAATGTGAGAAACTTCGAGTTTAGATCTTACAATCAAGATGCATCTTGGCATTCTTACAGGTCTATCTATTTCGCTAAGTGTGGAGCCAAGAGCTTCACCTCTGGGAAACATTACTGGGAGCTGAGTGTCAACAACTCTTGGGACTGGGCTGTAGGAGTCTGTAAAGATTCCTGGATGAGCAGTCTTCACACAACGTTTGCGTCTGAGGGTGTTTTTCTTCTTTTAAATGTGAAGGAGTATAATCACTACAGTCTCTTGACCACCTCCCCAATGATTCTTCACTATGTGGAGAAACCTCTGGGCAGGGTTGGCGTGTTCCTTGATGTGGACAGTGGAAGTGTGAGTTTCTTGAATGTTGCCAGGGGTTCCCTCATATGGAAGTATCCCCCTGGCTCCTTCTCTTTCCCTGTCAGGCCTTTCTTTCTCACTGGCCACAGATGAGCAGGGACGAGTCAGGAACCTGCCTGCAAGGCTGGCAACTCCATGTGCTGGGGAGCCCTTCTCAGTTGAAGCAAATCAATCATACTTTACTGCCTTCTAAGTTTTTCTACTTTAATGTAACCTCATTATGTTGTTATTAAGCAATAAGATAGTGTGAAATGCAAAATGTGTTTGGTCCATTTTCTTTCAATTAAAATCATCTCTTGTGGTCTATTACCTAAATATATACTGTGCTTGTTCACCTGCTTTGTGAGCTTACTGGGGTTCTGGAAGTCTATGGGTTTGTGATTCCAATGATTGAACACAATTTCTACATTCTGGACAGTCTTGGTTAGCCACACTGCACTCATCAGTCTGATATTGTCTCCCTCTTGTCAATCTAGTACATTCTACATGTCAGTTCACCCTTAGGGAATAAATTTTAGTTTACAGTGAAATCTAAACTGAGCATCAGGAGGAGGATAGCCTTTGTATATATGAACACAGAACAGCTGGTTACTTTCTAATAGTATAAATTACAAAAGAGATAGAAAGTGTCTCATATTGTGGCTATATTGTCTGTAGGTAATGTCTAGGACATAATGAGCACTTGACAAATATTTGATGAGTGAATTAGTGAATAAATGAGTAAGAAAGCTACCTTCTTTTCAACAATGTTAGTTTACAGTGTGTTGCTCCAATCTCTCCTGTTACATGACAAACAGTATCTTTACTGAATTACATTTCTGAATGGAAGAAGGTTATGATGAAACATGATTCCTAAGGTTTCCAATTAATTATAGGGAATAGCAATAAAATAAATGCTATTAAATATTAAATACAGGACAACCAATTAGGTAGAAAATGCCAGGTACAATCTGGAACAAATAAATGGTTGAGGCTAGTGGTTCTCAAAGTTTGCTTCCAGCTCCACCAGCATCAGTATCACCTGGAACTTGTTATAAATGTAAATTTGGGGGCAACACTTAAGACCTAATGAATCAGAAACTAAGTGGGTAAGGACTGCATCTATGGTTAAACAAATCCTTCAGAGGTTTCTAATGAATGCTAATATTTGAGAAACACTGATATAAGCTGATTTACAGATGCAAAGCTTTAGTACATTTCTTATACCTGAGAACCAAAGTATCACTAGACTCAATTTGATTCAATAAGAGTGACTAAGTATTTCTTAGTGAAAAAAAAATATAATAGGAGAGATTAAGTACTTACCCAGAATTTTGGGGATTCAGAAAATAAGTCAATCACTTTGGATAACAGATTCTTTTCATGAAACATACATATGGTCTTTTATATTTTGAGTCATTCACTTAATATAATAAAGGAAAAATCTCCTTTATTCAGTTTAGAAAATATAGGAAAACTGTAGTAATCAAAAAACAATCCAGGCCAGGTGTGGTGGCTCACGCCTGTAATCCTAGCATTCTGGAAGGCCTTGGTGGGCGGATCACTCAAGGTCAGGAGTTAGAAACCAGCCTAAGCAAGAGTGAGACCCCCCCCATCTCTACTTAAAATAGAAACAAATTAATTGGTCAACTAAAAATATATGGAAAAAAATTAGCCGGCATAGTGGTGCATGACTGTAGTCCCAGCTACTCAGGAGGCTGAGGCAGGAGGATTGCTTGAGTCCAGGAGTTTGAGGTTGCTGTGAGCTAGGCATGCCATGGCACTCTAGCCCCAGCAACAGAGTGAGACACACAAAAAAAACCAACAAAAAAACAATCCAGATATATACAGACCAAAGAACTAGTGAGTTCAATTTACCTTCTTAAATAGTAGTCAGAGAAGGCATTGCACACAAATATACATTTCTGTCATTTTTAGAGTTTTTATTTTTATATATTTACTTATTTGGGGTAGAGATGGGAGTCTCACTATGTTTGGCTAGGCTTGTCTCAAACTCCTGGCATCAAACAATTCTCCTGCCTGAGCCTCTCAAAATGCTGGGATTACAGGTGTGAACCATCATGCCTGGCCTATTTTTGTTTTTTTTTTTTTTACCTGTCTGAAAACACCATTGTATAATGGAAAGATTTCAAAGGTTTGCTCTATGTTTAGAAATTTTTATGCACTATGAATATCAGGAATGTTAGAGCACTGTTCTTTTATGAGTCAAAATATCAAATATGTATTCTGAGAGATATCAGTGGCAGATGCTATGGTCTCAAGGTGCTGTTACAATTCATCCATAGGCCCGTGGTGTAGGGACAGTGAAGGAGGACCCCAGAAATCCAAAGACTTTCTGAGCTTGATATATGAATGCTGATTTATGACTGATCACTCAGGTATTGCAAATGGGTTTCAAAAGAACGGATTTCATAATACATGTGCTGTGATTCTGACCTGATATCCACAAAAATCAATTTCAGATATATTGGGTTAGTTCAATGTCATAGGCAAATTCATCATTTTAAAAAAGTCCATATTAGGAGTATATCCTTTTGACCTTATGTTAGTTAGAAAGCTATTTCTAAATACAGAACCAAAAAGCACAAAACAAATAATGTAGATAATGATGAGTTTAATTTGACTAGAAAAAAAAAAAAGCATTTCTTTAAGACACAAAAATGGAAAAGAACTGCCAGGAAAATACTATAATAGACAAAACCAACATAGTGTAAGTGTCCAGAATATATAACCTACAAACTAACAGGGCAAACACATACAGCTCTCTCTCCCAAGTACAAGAGTCCAGAGGAATTAGTTCGCCAGAAACAAAGTCTGAAATACATGTAAAAAGATGCTCAAACTCATTGATAATCAGATAACAAAAAGCATGAAATAAAAAGTTACTACTTTTATATGAATATTAAAAATATGTAAATATGAAGGTTTGGTGATATATGGAGAAACTCAAATTATCTGTTGATGTGGGAGTTTTATTCTTTACACATCTCTTTTGTACTAATCTCTAGTAAAGTTCATGTTATATACAATGAGACTCCCAATGAGTAGTCTAAACTAGAAGCACTGCTATGTCTGCCTGGTACAAACTGATCCCAACAACAAAATGCACAATCACAGATCTAATAACAAGGATAAAAACAAACACCTGGAATCAATCTCAGTTCCATCAGTGGTGGAATGGATGAATAAATCAAAGTACAATCCTATTAAAGAATATAGAGTGTAGTGAAAATTAGCCATCTACAGCTACTTGTTACAAACTGGATAAATCTAAAAAACACAAGCTTGAGGTATAAAAGAAACAAAGTAGAATTTGCAGAGTATGCGCTGCATGCTCAATAGCATATGCTATTATGTATGTTTCTATGCTTTTAAAACATGCGAAAAAGCAAGGAAATAAAACGAAGCAGGAGGTGACTGCCCTCCCTTTGTTGTGGATGACATCAATGACCTTTTCTGGGATGTTCTCTGTCTGATCCTTTAGGGTGTGAACAAAGGAGTCTGTGGAGCCTGATTCAGGATTCTCCTAAGGAAGCAGCCACCACCCTCAGTTATCATCTTCATCTTCATCCCCGATACTGAAGTCTGAGGAATTACTGTCTTCATCCTCTTCTTCATCTTCTTCCTTATTCCCTTTTGATCCCTCTGAGGGATGACAGACAGCCCAGATAGTCTCTGCTGAATCTGTCCCTGGAGCCTGCAGCCCCTGCTCCTCTCCACGCCCTTCTTGCAGACTCTGTGCTGATGGGCACTGCAGATCTCTGCATCTGAACTTGGGGTTCGGGCCTCCCGTCATAGGCATGTTCTTACGCTTAGCACATGTTGCTTCTCTGTATGCAGCATATTCTTCAGATGACAACGTCTTGAGCCAGAGATCCAAGTCCACCTTGTACTGTTTCTGCAGCTCCTCAGCCTGGCTTTTATAATGTTCCTTCAGGCTCTGTGGGATGCGCTGCCAGCGTCTGCCAATCTCTACCATGCGCTCCCTCAGGGACAAATGCTGCAGCTCCCTACTTGACCATGAATCTTCGTGAAACTTGTGGTATCCATTCATGGGAGGTTTCTTGGGCTCTCCATAAAATTTCATTATCTTAGAAAATGTCTCAGTTTTTGGAAGAGACCTTGCTTCTCTTATATTTCCCTGAAAATTCTTTTGGGCTTTCATTTGGCCCCGGGCCCTCTTAGAGACATTAGATTTCTTGGAGTTCTGGACTAGATCAGGGTGATCTTCCCTGAATCGTGCCAGTTTTTCCTCAAACTCTTGTTTTTCCTTCTGGAAATCCTGAATATATTTCTGCTTCACCTGCTCTGGCAGCTCCCTATATCTCTGAGACAGGATCTTAGTCAGTTCCTGGTTTTTCAGCCCAGGGTACATTTGGATGTACTGGGGCCGCTGCTCCTTGAAGAAACGGATATAGGCAGTTACAGGCTTCTTTGGGAAGTCTGGATGTTTCTTGTCTCGTTTGCTTTTGTTTGGATTTTTAACATGTTTCTTAGCTTCCAGGACTAGTTCTTTCAAAGTACAGGACTTGTTCAACTCATGAGAAATCTCTAACCATTTGAGTTTGCACATTTCTCCAGAAAAATTTTTAAAAGCTATTTGTCCCCAGTCCAGATGTGACTGAGTTGTTTGAGACATGTGGTTGTCATTGTATGGGAGATTATTCTCCATACACTCTAGTAACATCAGGATGTCCTTTTTGGACCAGTGGTCTTGGCTTTTAGGCAGTGCCATTTTGAGATCTTTGGGCCACTTATGAGGTCTCAGTTTTGTAGACACGTCAGCAAGAGCACAAAGCCCTTTACTCTCAGTACTCAGCAGATAATTGATTTTGGAAGTCTTGCAGTCTTTGTGATTCTATATTTCCGAGGAGAAAGAAAGAAAAGTTACTCTCCTTCATTGGGATTAATGAGAAAAATCACACTCCACTTGGGATATGTCCCTTGTATAATGTAATAAAATAAATGGAAAACTGTCTACTTCTGAATTAAAGTTTATGTTTGCCTTTCACATGCTACATTTGCAATATTCAATATCTCCACTGCCCACCCCAACCTGCCTTCTGGCAAATCTCACCAGAGCCTATCTTCAATAGCACTGAATAAGACTAACACCAGGCCGCTAACTCAAGAAGTCTAATATAAAAATAAGGGAAAGAGCATTCACTCTGTAGCTCCCTGAGTGTGGCCACTTTCTAAGTGCAGCCCATATGGCCATGACTAAAGGTGCAATTGAGAAGGTGGAGATTCAATGAGACAAGTCTAAGAGCTCCTTCAGACACACAGCTAACTGTGGTCTTTTTATGGGGGGAATATGAACCTATAATAAAAGACTGATTTGTAGATAAACCATTCTGCTTCTCCTTCCAAATAGCAAGGATGTAATGGGTATTATAAAACATTTTTTGCTTAATTCTTTGTCATATTTAAGGCTCAGTGAAAGTTTTGTCTCCTCCAGGAAGTCCCTCCATAATACCTGGCATTTACCGGAAATGTTTACTTGAAAACATGGCAGTCCAGATGGCTACTATTTTCTCATGAATTTTGTCTTGCCTAATGTAGTATCTCCAGGACACATTTCCTCACATCACTCCCCAAGTTGTCCTAACTCTTTCACTAGTCTTTTTAGGATAATCTTCTAAGACTAGCTCACAGAAGTAAAATTGCATACAAGTACATACAACATTAAACAAAACCAGATCTAACATTGAGGGTAAATAAGAAGTATAACATGGGGCCTTTGGGAGGCAAAAATATGCATAAGAAGGGAAAAATGACATACTTAAGAGGCAAATGGAGGGTGAAATTCTGAGAATAAACTTTTGAATATCTGCAAAAAAAATTTTTTTGAGAACTATTTTTAATTCTCAGTAGAGTGTAGAATAATATAGCCTTCAAATGACATTAGAAAATTCACTGGAAGAGTGAAGATTTTAGTGGTTATAATAATGTCACATAAATAATGAATGTATCAGAAAATGATAGATTAAAATATTCTAAAAAATTAAAAGCATAATTAAAGTCTATATTTGAGGTGGAAGAGAGAATAAATAACAGCCCAGATATTAGACTCCATGATGTGGAAAAGAGTTTTGAAAAGTACTTCCATAATAAATGAAGATATAAATAAAACAGAATTAAAAATCGCAAAAGAGGCCAGGCGTGGTGGCTCACGCCTGTAATCCTAACACTCTGGGAGGCGGAGTCGGGCAAATCGCTCAAGATCAGGAGTTCAAAAATTGCAAAAGAATGAAAGCTTTAAAATTAAGTGTGAAGGACTGAAAAGAGAATAAACTTGAAAGTTATTGAATTTTTAATTTTAAAAATCAGACAAAATACTATTTTATCAGTGTCCTAAGAAAAATGAAAATAAAAACAAACAATAATAAAACAGAAAGAGCCATTATGAAAAAAGTAATATTCACATAAGAAGGAAGAAAAAAGAATGAGGAAATAAATAGTTCCACACATTGTGTTTATGTTCACAACTTACTCTCAAGTGGCTCAGGGATAAAAATTTGTCTTAAACTTCCAACTGTTTTGTAAGTAATGATTATTAAAAACAAACAAAAAAATGTAAGATGTATTCTAATTTCGAAAAATGAATTTTTTCAATATAATTATAAAATTGACATTAGAAAAGAGATATAGACTATTTGGAATCTGCATCTAGGGAGGAAGAGTTACTGTCTTTCCAATTCTAAAGGTTAGGATGCTATGTGTTGAGCAATGGAAGTGCAAATACAGTTGTTTTTGTTGTTATGTGGCTCTTTTATGAGTCAAGCATTTTTTTCAAATTGTAGTCAGTTGAATAGTGAGCCCCCAAAATGTACGTCTAAGTCAGGGGTCCTCAAACTTTTTAAACAGGGGGCCAGTTCAATGTCCCTCAGACCGTTGGAGAGTGCGCACTGTGGGCCTGGGACGAGACGGCTGCTAAGCAGGGCAGGCAGCAGAGGCAAAAACACCAGGAGGGCCGGATAAATGTGCTAGGCTGCTAGGCGGCTGGCATGTGGCCCTCGGGCCGGGCTGTAGTTTGAGGACGCCTGGCTAAGTCCTAACCACTCAGACCTGTGGATGTGATCTTCTGGATGATATCCCAGATGAGATCATTCTGGATTTAGGGTGGGTCTGAAATCCAATTACTGGTGTCCCTATGGGAGAAAGAACAGGAAGATTTTATTTTCTTTTTTTTCTTTCTTTTTTTAATTTTATTTACATTTTAATTTAATTTTTTTCTTTTTTTTTTTCCTGTCTACATTTGAATTTCACGTTGAAGAACAGGAAGATTTTAGACTTGGAGACACAGGGAAGGCCATGTGAAGACAGAGGCATAGATTGGAATTGTACTGTCACAAATCAATGAAAGTCAGGGTTGCCAGCAGCCACAGCAGCTAGGAGAGAGGCAGGGGGAGGTTTTCCCTCAGAGCCTCCAGAAGGAACCAATTCTGTCAACACCTTGATTTTTCAACTTCAGGCTTTCAGAACTGTGAAGGAGTAAATGGTTTTAAGCCATTCAATTTGTGATAATTTATTGTGACAGCCTTAGGAAACTAATACGTGAATGTTATACATTTATTATCTTATTTTTCTCCTCTCATCTCTATGAGAGGTGATTTTACCATTATTATTCCATTACATAGATGATGAAACTAAGAAAACTAAACTGGAGTCCCTTCTACTAAGTGAAGTATCACAAAAATGGAAAAACAAGCACCATTTGTACTCACCATCAAACTGGTATTAATTCATCAATACTTACGTGCACATATGCACTTATGTACACAGTTTTTCAACAGTAGAACGAACTGTTACATTTGGGACTGGACAATTCTTTGTTCTGGGAGGCTGTCCTGTGCCTTGTAAGATTTTTAGCAGAATCCCAGTTCTCTACTCACAAGATTAAAATAGTAACCACCAGTTGTGACAACCAAAAATGTTTACAAACATCAACAAATGTCCCCAGGAAGGAAAAATCACCAGCAGTTGAGATCACTGCACAGTTATTGGAAAAAAATAAATATGAGGTATTTATAAGACCTTAAAAATAATTTAGACATGCTACCTGGTTCTTAAAATCTAGATGAACTTGTAAGGCAGTAAGTAACAAGTCAGGTGAAGATTTCCTTATAAATACATATATCAGGGAATAAATAATATCGTGAAAGAAAATTATGAACCAATTAGTAACAATCTAGGCACTCAATTCACAGGGAAAGATACAATTTTTTGATATATACAGAATTACAGACAAGTGTTAAAGGATAGGATGTAAGGGGAAAACAATAGTATCTACAGTCTGTTCTTACCTGGGATTTGAAGAGGCTCTTTAGAAACAGTCTCAATCTTCCATGCACGATGCTACAAAAATCACAGGAATTTTCCTTGCTGATACTTTTCTGACCCTTGCAGGCTGCCTCCTTTCTATTATGATTTTTTTTCTTAATAGGGTTAGGATAATGTAGTTTGCATTGTGGGTATTTCCCAGATAGCATTAGAAATAAATCTAAGCTGAGGGAAGAGACTCAAAACAGAATTCCAAGTGGCTGGGAACATGTGAGAATATAAAGGATCATGTGAGAATATAAAGGATCTTTTTTACAAGATTGGATTGAATAAAACAATCACCATTAATCTTTACACATTGTAATTACTTTTCCCTCCTCTTCCAGTTTTCTCTAGATTTTCTGCCTATCTTTCATATCCTATTTTCTAAAATAAGAAAATGAATTTAAGGTCCCCCTTTAAAACAAAAACAGGAGGCTGGGCGTGGTGGCTCACACCTTTAATCCTAGCACTTTGGGAGGCTGAGGCAAGAGGATCGCTCAAGGTGAAGAGTTTAAAACCAGTCTGAGCAAAAAGAGACCCCGTCTCTACTAAAAATAAAAAGAAATGAATTGGCCAACTAGAAATATGTAGAAAAAATTAGCCGGGCATGGTGGCACATGCCTGTAGTTCCAGCTACTTGGGAGGCTGAGGCAGAAGGATTGCTTCAGCCCAGGAGTTTGCGGTTGCTGTGAGCTAGGCTGATGCCATATATATTTTGTACCTGCCCTCAGCCATTTTAATGAATCCTCAGATGAATATCAAAGGTGGAAAATTAAATCTTACAACATCATAAAAATTTGAGACTTAAGATGTTAAAAAGCAATTCTACCTCTTTTTTTTTTTTTTTTTTTTTTGAGACAGAGTCTCGCTTTGTTGCCCAGGCTAGAGTGAGTGCCGTGGCGTCAGCCTAGCTCACAGCAACCTCAAACTCCTGGGCTCGAGCGATCCTTCTGCCTCAGCCTCCCGGGTAGCTGGGACTACAGGCATGCGCCACCATGCCCAGCTAATTTTTTTTTTATATATATATATCAGTTGGCCAATTAATTTCTTTCTATTTATAGTAGAGACGGGGTCTCGCTCTTGCTCAGGCTGGTTTTGAACTCCTGACCTTGAGCAATCCGCCCCCCTCGGCCTCCCAAGAGCTAGGATTACAGGCGTGAGCCACAGCGCCCGGCCAAATTCTACCTCTTAAATAAAATTTATAGGAGCCCATTGTTTTGTTCTGAGCTCTTGCAGTAGACCCCAACAGACCATATCAAAACAGAGTCACTGAGGCTAAAGTTCTGTTAGGTAGATAGCAAGGGAGACTCTACTAGGAGCAAAGTAGGTGTCTTGCCTAGGGCAGTCCTGTCTTGGCGCAGCCCCACCTTAATCCTGCCCTGAGGAACTGCCACACTTGGGAAGAAGGAGGAAACCCTGCTAAGCTGCAAAAGAATGCAGGACATCGCCTAGCTCACAGGCCAGGCAGCCCAGGCACAACAGGATTTGGAAAGTGACCTAGGGTAACCTAGGCTAATTATCATGTCGTTAACTGTTCATCAAAGTGGTTCCATGGTGATGTCTGAATCATGAGGAGGGGGCAATCTGGACAGTATAAAATAGGGTATTCAGAGCTTTCTTTTTGTTACAAGAGGCCTGATCACCATTTTGCACGGAAGATATCTTCCTTTTTTTCTGTAAACCTATCTTGTCCTTTCTCAATAAACCTCTTTTCACACTTGCTTTTCTTTTGGTGTGTCTTTTCTCTCTCTCTCTCTTTTTTTAATTTAATTTAATTTAATTTTTTTTATTTTAGCGTATTATGGGGGTACAAGTGTTAAGGTTACATATATTGCCCATGCTCCCCTCCCCACTCGAATAAGAGCTTCAAGCGTGTCCATCCCCCAAACGTTGCACATCTTACTCCTTGTGGTTATATACCCATCCCCTCCTCCCCCCCCCCACCCTCCCGACACCGGATAAATGTTACTCCTATATGTCCACTTAGGTGTTGCTCCGTTAATACCAATTTGCTGGTGAGTACATGTGGTGCTGGTTTTTCCCATTCTTGAGATACTTCACTTAGTAGAATGGGTTCCAGCTGTATCCAGGAATATACAAGAGGTGCTATATCACCATTGTTTCTTAAAGCTGAGTAGTATTCCATGGCTTTTGGTGTGTCTTATCATTCTTCAGCCAAGAGCACACCAAGAACTGAGAACAGACAAGATTATTGATCCCAAACCCTGACAGTTTTACATCCCTAAACCAAATCTAAATTCTTTATCAGACTTTCTAAGAAATCAGGAGAGAGAGATAATAGCCAAATGCCAGAACAGGATAGTCTAACAAGCATGATAAAGATGTCCTCTATGCTTTAATCTTTACAAGAAGTGTAACCCTCCAAAGGGACCACAAGTAAAAAAAAATTTTTTTTTTTTTTTTTTTTTTGAGACAGAGTCTCGCTTTGTTGTCCAGGCTAGAGTGAGTGCCGTGGCATCAGCCTAGCTCACAGCATCCTCAAACTCCTGGGCTCAAGTGATCCTCCTGCCTCAGCCTCCCGAGTAGCTGGGACTACAGGCATGCGCCACCATGCCCGGCTAATTTTTTATATATATATATCAGTTGGCCAATTAATTTCTTTCTATTTATAGTAGAGACGGGGTCTCGCTCTTGCTCAGGCTGGTTTTGAACTCCTGACCTTGAGCAATCCGCCCGCCTCGGCCTCCCAAGAGCTAGGATTACAGGCGTGAGCCACAGCGCCCGGCCAAAAAAAAAAAAAAAAAAAAAAAATTTTTAAGAAAAAATATATATTAAAAAAAGGCTTCATCCTGAAGCCTTGATCACTAACAATGAAAGGACAGATGATAGGAGGACATCTGGATAGACATTCCTCTCTGCAGCCTCAGTATTCTCAGCTATACCCAGTGAAAATGACAAATTTTGTATGTAATGCTTGTATGTAACAGCAAGCATTCCATTTATGCTACTATAATGCATTGCTTTATTTTACTACACCCAATTTTCTTTTTTCTACTACTTTTACTAACTCATCTTAGGTCTTTCATGGTCTCATATTCCTTAAAGTGTCCTTTTTTGGTTTTTCCAGGTGAAGGAGATGTCCCTGGGTCAGATTGGCCGAGACCCAAAGTCAGCAAAACGGGAACACATTGCTTGTTCCCACAATTAGCAGGAGGTGACTTGTGGACCAGCAGAGAGAACTGTTCCTCCAGGCAAATGGTCAAGGACCTATGGTTTTGCACTCGAGCCAAGGTTGTCTGTTGTCCTGCACATGGGACCAGACGTTGCAAGCGGGCCTCAACACCAGGATTCTATCATTGACTATGTTCTCTTCCCATTTTGCACATTCTCCCTTTCACAATTTCAACTCTTTGGTGTTAACTACAGTTATTATATGTTCTTTATATCAGTTTTTATTTTTATATAGGATGTAACTTCTGCAAAAAAAAAAATGTGCAGGTAAATTAATCAATAATCTCTTTTGGGAATGAGAAGAAAGAAGTTCCAGACCTTTGATGTAACTGGTGAAAGTCCCAGTGGTGTCCTCTCAATTTCATTTTTAAATTGTAAGGATATACCAGATTATAATTCTAATATAGATCTTTAAAACTGAAAGAGGATCACCAGCTAGTGGCTCATGCCTGTAAAACTACCTACTCAGAAAGCTGATGCAGGGGATGGCCTTAGGCCAGGAGTTTCAGGTTGCAGTGAGCTATGATCCCACCACTGCACTCCAGCCTGGACAATAGAGCAAGACCCCCATAATATCCTGAATTAAAAAGAAATCAATCAATCAAACAAACATACACTAAAATGGAAACACACACACATACAAATATGAATATCAAAGATAGGAAATCAAATCTTATAACATCATATAAATTTGAGACTTAAAATGTTAAAAATCAATTCTGACTGTTAAATAAAATTTACAGTAGGCCATCAATTTGGACTGAATTCCTACTCAAGGCCTCAAGGGACGAAACCGTGCCTAAAGTCCTGGGTACTTGGGAGGCTGAAAAAGGAGGATCCTACTGGTTCAAGATTAGGCATATGGCACACCAAACTACGAGATGTATCCAGAAATGATGAATACACAGTATTCATCCCATCCCAGTAGGATGGGAACAGAAATGCTGTAGAAAACATCAAGTCATTCCCTTAAAGTCAGGTTCTCTTGCTCAGGATATTTATGGCTGTTGGGCTTTGGAGAGCCAAGAGTTCCAGCTGACCTGGATATTGACAGATATTTCAGAGCTTCCAGAGATGAAATCACTGATAGTAGACGCTGGTGTATATGAAATTTAGGTTAAAGCATTTCATGCTTACTTTCTTGTGTAAAAATACTTTATGTTAACCTGCCAGCACACTTGAGTCTTGTGAAAGAAAATAGATAGCTTTCCTAGTTATTTAAAATGACATCAATGTAAAGTATCTGTAACGAGAGCATTGGTTTGTGTTATATTATTGTTTGACCATTTTTATTCTACTACTGAATTAGTAGATATTTTAGGTCTTAAAAATTATATTTCCACCATTTTTATGCAATTATGGAATGAACTTGTACCTAAAATGTCCAATATAATGTGTACATGTAGTAATACTCTTTATTGACATCAAAGTTAAATGTACTGAATTAATCCACAAGCACTTGTTGTAAAGGCCCTATTTGCTGTTCCTTTGAAACCTTCACATTGCATACTAGATTTGAAAAGTGTTCAAAATAAATCCGACCGACTGTTAATGGCTCCCAATAAGTGACATAGGTCACTATGGAGAAATATTAGAAATAAAGATGAACTGGTTGGTGGTCACGCTTCCATTAACTGCATCTCTGGACTCTTTAGTGTAGAGGGGAAAGTCCAGTGTTTACGTTCTTTTTGTTGTTGTTGTTTTAAAAGACGATTGATTAATTTTTGATTAACTGTTGCTGATTATTGTAGTTTGAATATTCACCATTTCAGAATGTGAAGCTGTTTTCTCTGATCATCTGAATTGACTCTAGGACAATTACTTTTCTCAACTAGAAATAGATAATTTTTATATTTTATTTCTTGAAAGTAAATGTTTTGATATTAAAGTTAAAAGGATAAATAAATTTTAACTGTTTATTGTTTTAGGAGTTGACAGTTGATGTTAATGCTGATTAAATTAATCAACTTACATTGAACCTAATTAATTTCTAATTGTCCTCAGATAAGTCCATCAGTGAGTTGAGAGAGAGGGAGCATAATCTCCTAGAGAAGAGAGTAAAGCTTTTAGTGTGCTACAATCATGGAGTCATTGAGAGAGAAAAATACAGGGACAGATTCTGGATGTGCTTCTGGACCAATAAGCTAATACAAGGAACTCTGAAATCTTCCCCACTTTTACCCTCTGCCCAATCTTTAAGCTTGTCTAAGTAATTTAGGTATGATTTAGAACACTGTTTGTTTTAACTAAAAGGATCCTGAGGACTCCCTCATTTAATTTTCTCTCTCATATCACAGAACATTTGGCCCTTCCATGGATTCAACCAACCTGGGATTCAAAATATCTGGAGGAGGAAAAAGACTATATACTAAAAATGTACAGATATTTTTCTTGTTATTGTCCCTAAGCAATACAGTATAAAAACTATTTGTTATATGTAGCATTTACATTGTATTAGGTATTATAAGTAATGTAGAGATGATGTAAAGCATCCAAGAGGATGTGCAAATTCTTAGCCCTTTTTATCTAAGGAACTTTAGCATCCTTGGATTTTGAAATCTTGGGGAGTCTTGGAGCCTATCTCCTATGGCTACTGAAAGATAATTGTATAAATTCAGCCTGTCTACATTTACCATATCTAGGTTCATACTTGGGTTAAGTTAATAGGTAGATTCAACATAGCTCAAGCAGACAAGTAGAACTGTACACAGGATTTTTTCCCTCATTGATGTAAAAATATAACTTTTGCACTTTTTTTTTATTTTCAGAAACATAGATTCAGGCACCTTGCAAACCTTGCAGAATGCACTCACCTGCGCCATCTGCATGAACTAGTTGATAGACCCTGTTACCATTTGCTGTGGGCACAGCTTTTGCAGGCCCTGCCTCTGCTTCTGCTGGGAGGAATCCCAGAATCCAAAGTGCTTCCCAGAGTGCAGGGAAATATCAGAGAAGCCAAACTTCAAAATTAATTTTGTACTCAAGAAGCTGGCTTCCCTTGCCAGGCACGCCAGATCTTACCAGGTCCACAGCACAGACGACCAGATCTGTGTGGCACCCGTGGAAGTGAAGGGGCTCTTCTGTGAGACTGAGAAGACGCTGCTCTGTGGGCCCTGCTCCGAGACACCAGAGCATGCGGCTCATGGCCACCGTCCAGTAGAATGGGCTGCTGAGCAGTGCCCGGTAAGTGATGAGTCTGACGCCATTTGGAATCTATAGAATCCTAAGTCAGAGAGAAGATGAGAGTTTAGGAAAGTGAAGTCGTTAAGAATGGAGATAATGGGAGTGGTGATTTTTTTAATGTAAATCTCAAGATACAAATATGTTTTTCCAATGTTATTGACCAATTTGACACTCCAATCATAGCTGTGTTGAGCCTTCACTAATGGAAGTTTCCTTGGAAACATTGTTAAATGTGTGGATTTGATGCAGCTGTGGAGCAGGTCGCAGCACCAGGAACGCTGGCTTCTGCTGCAAGCTTGCCTGCTCCATAGCCAGGGTAGGCATAAGCCAATTTCTTTCTTTCTTTTTTTTTTCTTCCTGAGACAGAGTCTCGCTTTGTTGCCCAGGCTAAAGTGAGTGCTGTGGCATCAGCCTAGCTCACAGCAACCTTAAACTCCTGGGCTCAAGCAATCCTACTGCCTCAGCCTCCCAAGTAGCTGGGACTACAGGCATGCACCACCATTCCCGGCTAATTTTATATATATATATAAAATATTTTTTTTTCCTTCGCAGGACTTGGTGGTGGGTTTACACTAATGATCTCCTATTTCTGACAAATCCATTCCCTTATTGACAAAGTAGATGTACAGTTGACCCTTTAACAACCTGGAGTTGGTAGCAACAATCCTTCCTATAGTCAAAAATTGGAGAATACATTTTTTTTGAGAAAGAAAGAGTAGTTTATTAATTTTCTGGGAAATTAGGAGGTTGACAGACTAGCCTCTCAAAGTACTCCTGCTTCTGAGCAGAAGTACAGAGATTTTAAAGATTCTGATTCATTCCATCTTTGGCTAGGATAATCTCATCACCTCCACTCAGACAATTCCCTTGAGCAATCCCATGTGGCACAAAGAACAAAGGACACTCCCCTCCCCCTCGCGACCACTGGCCTGAGGTAGGAATAAAGCTTTTATTTCTCAAAAAGGGTAAGGGGGCTTTGAAGAGACAGAAAACAGGCTGGTCCCAGTACAGTGGTGTTCACAAGTAATTGATGGTAACCACACAACAAGTTACAGGTTCCTTTATTTCTTCTCCATTCCTACTGCTTCACTTGACTAGCCTAAAGAAAAAAAAAAAAAAAGGAAGAGACAGAAAACATTTTTACCCTTTTCCAGGCCATTTTCTCTGTTACATCATATTTCACAGTTTCAATTTTACCCTTCTATATGTATGGGATGAGGGGCAATGTAGTCATCAAGCTACTTCCTGCTGAATTAGGGCAATGTTTTAGACAGAAGGTACAGGTACAGGTGAAAAAGGGCATAAGCAATAACTATAGGCGTGGGGATTGACAAGGTGAAATGGACTGTCACCTTCCATGCAATATCCACACAAGCCTGGGTTAGAAAAGAAACATGGGACTTCTGAGTAAAGAGATATTAGTAGGCGATCTTAAGAGTCTGGACTCTGCAAATTTAGAAATCAGGTACAGAAATACTTATATCAAATGAGGTTTAAGATAACATACCCAGCAGCAAGACAGATCAACAGAGGAGGATAGCTCTGGGAAATCCTCACTGAGGAGTTGTTCCTCTGTGCTACAGACAGAACCAAAACAATTAGTGAAAATATCAACATTTTCATTTTTTTCTCATACAGATACTTTAGATCATCTAAGGGTGGCCCCTCTGCTGGGGGCTACCTCTCTTTACTTAGGTATGATGAATGCAAGGTTTCACTTCTGACAATTTTAACAAAATGTGAGTTGTTAGATGTGTGTTTAACAAGATGTTAGTTGTTAGTGGAGGAGACCTCAGAGGTAACCTCCACTTCTCTACTTCCAACTGGGGCAGGGACCTGAAAAAGGCAAACTCATGGATAGTGGTTAGCACCTGACTCACTCATGTAACATGTTGTTTAACTCTGTTGTCTTTTACTTATGGATATATTATCATACTCACCTTGGGATGTCAGGAAGCGTCTTTTATAACCTATTTTTTTAAGCATTTAAGCCTGCTTATAAAGGGCTACCCTTATCCAGTAGGGAAAGCAGCAATACCCTATCTCAATTAAGGTTGGTTTCTTATATCAATTCCAGGATGTATGTAATTTCTATTCTAGGTATAGGGCTTTGCTTATGTGTTGGGTTACCTCTGCTACAAAGAAGGGTCTATTATCACTCTTGTGAAATGTCCTGGGCTCTGCCAAGTGTGTTCCTTGCTGGCTCATGTGGACAATGGTGTCTGCTGACATCCTTGTTGTAGAAGAAGGAGATGTTGAACCATCTCTGTAGCTATCTGTCCATGGTGTCCATCACCAGCATTCTCTATTTGTTTGGCCTCTTTCTCTGGACTGAGCGATGTGCAAGCTTGCTGAGGCTCAAACTTCAAAGCACAATGACAGTGTACTTCACCAGGCCCTGGTATACATCTAGAAGGAAATTGGTGGCACCCCTCATGGAGATGAGCTTCTGAAGCTTCTGAAAGAATCCCCAGTACTCCTGCTGTTTGCCTACGTCTGCCCCCTGGGCCTGTTGTGATGAGTTTCTCAGCAGCCCATTGTCTATGACTGCCTGCCTGCCACCTGGCCCTTCCTCCACTGCCCCCTGCCTGGCTTGCAGAACCAGATGAGGCTGGTGCCAGGGATCCTGTGGTGGCCAGGGGAAGGGGGCTTTCTCGGTATAGCTTCTGTTCACTAGGCTAGTGCCAATCGAATTCCCACTGTCAATTTTGTCCAGGGCTCCTATGGGGATATTTGGAGGCATTGGTCACCAGGCTCCCTCCTTAGCTATCTGAGTCCTGGACTTAAAAAAAACTATTCATTTCTCTGGAGGCTTCCTGCAACCTGGAGTCCCTTACAATTTTGGGCAATGTTCTTTTAAAGGTCCTTCTTCTTTACAAAAAATCAGTCTAGGGTAGCTTTTTCACCCTTGCCTTTTGACTGTTTCAGAAGACCCTTTGGCTGTTTTTGTACATTCAAACACCTTTACCTGATATTGCTGCAAATTGCTTACCCTAACTATGGGTTCCCTCTGGCCCAAGTTGAGTTTGATGCCAGGAGAGACCATCCTGAACCCTGAGTCATAATTTACTGGGTGTGGTACTGAAGAGTTAGTTCAGGTGGCACCTTCCCCTCCCCCTCCCATGGTCCCAAGATGGTGGCATCAAGAGGTGTTCCTTTCTCCTTGCCGCATGCAGCTTAGTGGCAGGCTGAGTGCATAGTCTTCCCTCCTGCCAGGTGCACCTCTGGGCTGTGGCCCCACCCAGTGCCTTGCCACGATCAGCTGCAGAGTTCTGGAGGGGGTGGGAGGACCTCATTTATCAAAAATCTTACAAACACAAATCATTTTGTATACCATAAACAATGAGTTTATCTTAAGCAAAAGGTTTGAGACTCAACATTTTAACTCTGTAGTGGCAGGTCAATCATTGGAGCTCAGAATTTTCTTTGATATAATTTGCCCTTTAGCAAAAATTTGTGCACAAGAATTGGCCATCCTAGAATACCTGGCATGCCTTTGAACCTTCCACAAATACTTTCAAGCAGAGGCATCATAAACCAACTGGGGTGCCCGAAGGAGGTCATTCTCCTTGTCTGTATTTTTAAGAGATTTAGAGGCAATGGAGAAGACCCTTTAGAAGAGATTGGGCATATTCAGAGTGGTATGGCTGTAGATGAAAAGACCCTTTAGAATGTACCTCCAAATCAAAATTAGAATGCAAACAACAAATTCTGGGGAAGGGAACTAATAGCTCAGAATAAACCCAAGGACTGTCAACCACAACTTTTTCTCACACTCCACACAAGCAGTACCAACCACCACTTTCCCCCACATTCCATACAAGTGGTACTACAGTACAAAAACTCATCAGGCAAGTTGTAGAAAATCACTCAAAAACATCAAATACAACTGATATAGGGAATTCCCAACACAATCTAAAATCCCCTGGCCTATCAATCAAATGGGAATATTCATTTAAGAGCCACTTATCACACTCTAGCAAGTACATTAGACTACAATAACACCATTCTCTTTACACAGTCATAATATCTTGAGATTGAGTTTGTATATAATTTGAAGGATTTCTGTGTACCGTACAGGTGGTAATAACCCTTGATCTTCATAGACAATTGAATCTGAATTCTGTTTGCTCCCTTCAGTCTGTTTTTCTTTGGAGGAGGGGCAAATAAAGTCACTAATTGGGTAGAGAATCTTTACCCTTTGGGGCACTTGCTGATATGATTTTTGCTTCTTTTTTTTAGTGGAAAATCCTCTGCCTAAGTAGATGGCTGGTCACTATATAGGCCTCTCTGAGGCCATGCGAAGTGTGATATTTGGAGATGACCTTCACAGTGTACCCTGGGAGCCCCAAACCTCCAAGAGCCTTGCTGCATGGGGAGCTCAGACCTTCACTCTGGCAGGCATTGCTGGGAAGTGGATGTGGCATATTCCTCCAAGTAGATTGTAGGAGTCTGTAAATATTCCTGGACAAGAGATACCAATAACATTCTTGGTTTTGAGGAAGCATTTTCCCTATTTTCTTCGAAGAGGAATAATCTTTGTAGTCTCTCCACCAACTCTCCACCCTTAACTCAGTGTGTGTAAAGGCCTCTGGGACAGGTTGGGTGTTTCTGGATTATGTCAATGCAATTGTCAGCCTCTATGATGTTTCTAAATGTTCCCTCATATATTGATATTTTTTTTCCCTTCCTCTCTCTTTTCTTCTGAAGCCTTTTATTTGCCTTGGTTCTCCCATGAACAGTCAGGTTTCATGATGGCTTATTGATGAACTCCCATGTCTGAGGAAATTTCAATCCAAGACCTTCTCCTGTGAGGCTGCAGGATTGTTTTTGAGCTCATTGTAACTTTTGAAAATGTAATTACTGTATGGTTCTAACATGGGTTTACCATGTCGAATGTATAAACTTATTTATTAAGTCTTATTTTAATAAAGAGACATAAAGGCATCATAAACATCTGATTCCATACATTTTCAGTACCCCAAGAAGAAACCTGACATCCTTTAACATTTACTCCCCATTCACTTCCCCCTCCCTCTAAACCCATTCATTCTCCCTTTCCCAACCTGGCAACCCTGTATCTACTGGCAAACCCCGTATCCTGGGTTTGTTTTAGACATTCTCTTGTTTTACACATGTCTATTCTAGACATTCTCTATAAATTCAATGATACAATATTTGGCTTTTTGTGTCTTGTTTCTTTTATTTGACATAATGTTTCCAAGGCTCATCCACATTATAAATAATGTGTTTTATTCACATATTTGAATAAGACTGGGATAGAAAAATGAAGTGGTGAATATCTCAGATTACTAAACAAAAGGAAAAATTCTTAGTTTTCTCTTCTGACTTAGTCTGACCTAGATGAGTAGATCCAAGTCTCTGGTAGATTAAAATTTCCCTAATTCCTAGTCATTGATCACTTCTTAGCTCAAACACAGGTTTTTCAGAGAAGTCCTCCTTGACTCCATTGACCAGGAGTTCATTTCTTTAATTTCTGTTATGACACAGTCTGCACATATTATATTATTTCATAATAATCAATAAACTTTAATTAAATTGATAGTTACTTATTGCTAATAGACTGTAAATTTAAAGATAATAAGCACAATATTTATTGCATATGCTATTATATTCCCACTATCCAATGCAATGCTTAGAACATAGTGCAGGATGCATATGTGGTAAACAAATAGATGCATAAATGAATGAGTTAATATAAAAATATTATTGGAATTAAAATTTTCTAAATTGTAGCTAACAGGTACTAGTTGATAATGTCAAGAAAAGACAAGAAATGGATAGAATTTTAGATTCATATTCTAAGAAAATTTCATTATTTCGAGGCTTGAAATAATAATGGCATAATTGTATTTCATTATGTTGATTTTGATATTTCCCGTAGTTGATCAGTATAAACTAAGGAAAGGCAAAGATCCTCTATAAAGCTTTGGGGAAGAAGAAAATAAGACTTAAAATGATGGAGACTGACATAATTTAAAGTGACATATGCCACCAGCCATGGCAGCTCCCACCTGTAATCATAGCAATTTGGGAAGCCAAGGTGGGTGGATCTCTTGAGATCAGGTGTTTTAGATTATCCTGAGTAACATTGTGAGACCCCATCGTTGCAAAAAATTAGCCAGGCATGGTGGCATGTACCTGTGGTCCCAGCTACTCAGGAGGCTGAGGCAGGAGGATCACTTGAGTTCAGGAGAGGGTGGCTTCCACTGAACTTCTTAATGATACAAGTTCCTTCTCAGCAGCACTTTCTTGAGGACCATGTTAAATGATGTATCCTCTTTGAATTCCAGAGAAACATGTTCCTATGGTTGATTATTGAGACTCATAATATATCTCCTCCAACATACAAATGTTCTTTTGCCTTTAATCCTATCCTCTTCCAACTGACACAGGAATTTAGCCACTTCAAGGGTATTCAGCATAAATCATTGACTTCTTTGAGGCCTATTGGAGGCACCAATGAGCAAATGTGCCCCATCCTGTGATGTCTTTGTCAGGGTGTATATCAGGTGAACAGGTAGCCAAGCCAGTAAACTCTTTTTTTTTTTCTTTTTCCATTTTGTGTTCTGATTCCCTTCATTAAGTATCCTCAAAATCCAGTCCTAAGGGGACTCCCACTAGCCCTGCAAGTCCATGCTGGATCATTCCCCCAGCCATTTTGGAGCATACTATCTCATTCCCATTGAGATCCAGTGTCTTTCTGGCTGGGTTTCCCTGAGATTAAGGAAGCTGGGAGAGATCTATCTGGACAGACCCTGAGGATATTCCCTAATGTGGGTGTCTCTGCACTGTCTTCTTCCACAGGGATTCTAGGTTTGATAGGAAGGGTGGGCCGTCTCTGTTGCCTTTATGGGTCCAGAGAAATCGTGGCAACCAACATTTTCAGGGACATCCACGCAGACATCAGGATCATCAGGCTCCCATGTTGTCCCATAATTGAACTGCTTCCACTGGACAGTCAATTATCTTTAACATTTGAAACTCTATTAAATCTGGAGTTTTATTTACAGATTTTTCTGCTCCCCCAGTGCACAGAAAATGCCCTTTAATATTATTTTTTATTTAGGTATGCATACTATACAAAAAGTGGCACATATTTAAAATGTACAATTTAATAAGTTTGACATATGTATACACCTATGAAACTATCAGTAAAATTGAGCCTGTGCACACATCCATTGCTCCGGAAAATCTTCTCATCCCTCCCTCTTACCCTTCTTGTCCTACCCTGTTTTCAGGTAACTATGTATCAACACTGGCCTTTGCTAGATGATTATTTTGCTGAATGAATTATGTAAGCCAGATTTTGGTTGTGTTGAGGTAGGGAATCCTATCTTATTTTGAAAATTAGGCTCTAGGCCTTTGGATCACTATGAGGAGTGGGACCTCCCTAAAGGTTGGGTGCAAGATAAGTACCACCCCCATAGTGATAAGTATCACTCCCCACGGAAAGTACCAAGTGAGAAGAGAGCCCTTCTAGGTCATTACTAAGGAACTGAGGCAGGAAAGAAGGGAGTTCCAGGATCACCATCACTATGGCCCATCATAACCCTGCCTTGCCTGGTGATTTCCAGAATTAGATCATCCTTTCTTTTTAAAGAAATCCCTTTCTAATATTGGAGCAAAAGGACATTCTTCTAGCTGGGTGCAGTGTCAAGTGCCTGTAGTCCCATTTACTCAGGAGGCTTAGATGGGAGGATCACTTGAGCCCAGAAATTTGAATTCACCTTGGGCAACATAGAAAGACCCCATCTCTTAAAGAAAAAATACAAGAATATCCTTTTGATATTCGCTTTAAAAAATGATCAATTTGCCTTTAACATTGAATGTAATGCAATTGAAATTAATATTTGTGGTTAATATTAAATAAATATCAGAGCATATTTACTTAGAAAGACTTCATTTTGACATGTACTTGCAATGTTCGCCTATTCAGCCATAAATCAGCATCTACACATTGGGGGAATCTAAGCCTTGCCCTTTGATTTCTGTGGTCTTTCTTATTGCTATACCAATAGACCTTGGCTTAATTGATGCATTGTCCTGAAATCTGCCACTGATATGCCAAAATACATATTTGATATTTTGTCCCATAAAAACACTGCTGACATTCACATTAAGTAGAAAATATATATGTATAGAGCAGTCCCTTGGAATTTCCTCCTCATGTAACGGTATTACCGAGATTTTAAAAATCCAAAAATAACAGAAGTGTGTCTCTGATTGCAATGTTTTTATGACTAATAATCTGAAAGGTAAGTTGAACTCATTAATTTCTTTTTTTTTTTTTTTTTGGTTTAAAATATTTTACTGGAGTCTTTCAGATAAAACCAGATTGTTGCACAAGATAAAGCAAATGCAAGTGAAAGCTATCTACTTGACAGGTAAGTGCCCCCAAATTCCTAAGGAATTTTTTTCTCCAATAAGATTATAGCTGTTCACGCAGGTTAATACAGGAAAGAAGTTCCTAGGATCTGCTCAGCACCAACTAGAGGACATCCTTTGTATCAGCAAATCCACAGCGAACAGGGGGAAAGGGCGTGGCTCTCCACTGGGTACAGCCTGCAGGTCAGGCATTAGGAACCATCGTCTGGGCATCACAGCCTTCCCAACAGCAAGTCCCCAAAGGAGTAGGCTCCAAACGTTAGGTCTTTGGCCAACAGATTAGTGTAGAATCTGTGAATGGGCACTGCCCCGGCTGGGCGTGCAGACTCTCATTCTTTATTCAAGGACAACACGCCCATGGACGTCTTAAAACTCCATTACAGTGCTGCGAGGATCGGAAGCTTGGGAAGAAGCCAATGGGTCAGCAGAGGTCCGAGCGACTCCAGCTGAGTTCCCCGACCTGACCTGACCTAGGTCAGTTCCAAGCAGTGGCGGCAGGCAGACATCACGAACTACTCTGCAACGGTTGTTCACACACATAAGCCGAGGCCTGCAGTCCCCTCCCCCAGCCCGGCTCGGAAGTGCAGGTGCACCGACTGCTGTGCAAAGGCGGCGCGGGCCGCAGGCGCCTGCAGCTCCCGCGGGCTGGGCTCCGAAGCCGCCCGGGCTCGGCAGCGGGCTCGGCAGCGGGCTCGGCAGCGGGCTCGGCAGCGGGCTCGGCAGCGGGCTCGGCAGCGGGCTCGGCAGCGGGCTCGGCAGCGGGCTCGGCAGCGGGCTCGGCAGCGGGCTCGGCAGCGGGCTCGGCAGCGGGCTCGGCAGCGGGCTCGGCAGCGGGCTCGGCAGGAAGACACCCGCAACCCCACGCTGCCCGCGGCCAGCTAGCCCGCCGCGCTGAGAGCGAACGAGCGAGCGGCGCGTGGAGAGCTGAACTCATTAATTTCTTACATCTAGATTTTTTTTTCCAGTCTATTGTCTGTGTTTTCTAAACTGAAGAAAAGATTTTTCCTCTAGTGTGGTAAGTAAATGACTCAAAAATTAAAACAATGTAAGCATGTTGATGAAAATAATCTATTATTCAAAATGATTGACTTAACATTCTATTTAGGATCCTAAACATTCTACTGAAGACCTTAACTTTGCTATTATGCTTTTTTTTCCACTAAGAAATACATAAGCACTATTACTGAATCAAATGGAATCTAGTGATACTTTGCTTCTCAGCTGTAAGAAATACATTGAGGCTTTGCAGGTGTAAATCGGCTTGTATCAGTGTTTCTCAAACTTTAGCATTCATCAAAATCTCCTGAAAGATTTGTAAAACCTCAGATTGTAGTCCCTATGCACATACATTTTGGTTCATTAGGTATTGGCTGTGGCTGAATAATTTACATTTATAACAAGTTCCACGTGATACTGATGGAACTGGAAGCAAATTTTGAGAACCCCTAGCCTCATTTATTTATTCCAGATTGTCCTTAACATTTCCTATCCAGTTGGTTTACCTTGTATGCCATAGACTGTTCCATGTTTCACATTTATTTTTATTTTTTTTAATTTTTTCCTTTCTTTCATTTACTCTTTTTTCTTTTTTTATTCTATGACCAGAAAACTCTTAGCATTTATTCTTATTACTATTCTCCATTACTAGTGAGAAATCTTTGAAACCATATAGTTTTGGGAAATAAATTTCTTTCTCTTAGTAATATAATACATGCTGACAGATACACTCTTTCCATACCTGAAAGAAAAAAATAATTAAGTAAATTTAAAAAAAAATTAAAATTAAAATAATATTTAAAAATATAAAAATAGAAAAAGTAATATAATACAGGAAGATACTTCATTTTCTGTGACACCACAGTGGAGATTATGGAGCAATCCACTGTAAATGAAAATTATTGAAAAGACAGTTGTTACAACATTATGTTTTCCATTCCAATATCGTTACATGTTCATTATGTCCTAGACATTGTGTGACCTGCTGAAAACATAGCCTAAGAGGCACTTCCTATATCTTTTGCAACTTATACTACTCTGAGAGAACCAGCCATACTGAAATCATATATAGTCGTGAACCACATATATGATGGTGGTTACTTAAGATTATAGTACTGGATTTTACTGTACCTTTTCTTTGTCTATGTTTAGTTACACAAATACTTGCCATAGTGTTATAACTGAATGTTATTAAGTACAGTGACGTGGTTTACAATTTTGTAGCCCAGGATTAATACACAATACCACATAGCCTAGGTGTAGTAGGCTATGCATTCTAGGTTTGTGTAAGCACACTCTGTGCTATTTGTGGAAAAAATGAAACTGCCTAATGATGCATTTGCTAGAACTTATTCCTGTCATTAAAGGACACATGGCTGTAAAGAATGTCTACTCTGGGCCGGGCGTGGTGGCTCATGCCTGTAATCCTAGCACTTTGGGAGGCCGAGGCAGGCGGATTGCTCAAGGTCAGGAGTTCAAAACCAGCCTGAGCGAGACCCTGTCTCTACCAAAAATAGAAATAAATTAATTGACCAACTAAAAATATATATACAAAAAAATTAGCCGGGCATGGTGGAGCATGCCTGTAATCCCAGCTACTCGGGAGGCTGAGGCAGTAGGATCGCTGAGCCCCAGAGATTGAGGTTGCTGTGAGCCAGGCTGACACCATGGCACTCACTCTAGCCTAGGCAACAAAGTGAGACTCTGTCTCAAAAAAAAAAAAAAATTTAAAAAAAATGTCTACTCTGTTCCTAAGACTGAGTGGAAAATTCCATGTAAAATAGATTTTTTTTCATCCTAACGGTGAATGGATGTGTAGCATTTACTAGATCAACAAGACGGACATCTCAGACATGTGCATTGTGACAAACAAGGTATGTCTGTCCATCATGTTCACACTCTGTGTTCTTCCATTAGACCTTTAATTTGGTATTGATATTTTCAGAACTCCACCCAATGGATTCACAAAGCAAGGAAAAAAAAATCACAATATGTATTTTAGATAATAGGCCACAAGAGATGATTTCAACTTAAAGAAAATGGACCACAAATGTTTTGCATTGCCCTTTTAATAACAGTAAAATGAAGTTATGTTAAAGTAGACAAAATAGAAGACAGTCAAGCATGATTGATTTGTTTCAACTGAGAAGGGCTCCCCAGCACATGGAGTAGTTCCCACACCTGCAGTCTGGTTCCTGACTCACCCCTGCTCATCTGTGGCCAGTGAGAAAGAAAGGCCTGACAGGGAAAGAGAAGGAGGTAGTAGGGTACTTCCATATAAGTGAACTCCTGGCAACATTCAAAAAACTCACACTTCCACTCTCACAATTGATAAACACACCAATGCGGCCCAGAGGTTTCTCCACATAGTGAGGAACCATCGGGGAGGTGGTGAAGAGAGTGCAGCGATTATCCTCCTTCACAGATAAAAGAAGAAATACGTCCTTAGATTCCAACAGTGTGCCCTTGTTCCTTATGAAGGAATCCTTGCAGACCCCTAGAGCCCAGTCCATAGAGTGGTCCACATCCAGCTCCCAGTAATGTTTCCCAGCGCTGAAGGCCTGGACTCCCCTCATAGCAAAGCAGTTAGACTCGCCAGTATTCACAGATGCATCTGGTTGGTCAGGTCTAAGTATCAAGCTTCTCACATCATCAAACAGCCTGATATTGGGATTGGTTGTTTCATTATGGAAGGAGATCTCGACTGTGGAAAGAAGAGAACATTCTAGTAAAAATCAGTTTTTCAGTTAAATATAGGAGATGAGATCACTGATGTAGAGTCTCGCTGGAAAAAAAAACATGTCAAATTTCTATAAAAATCTCTGGTGGGAAAAGTACTGGCTTCAAAGGCTTCCAGAATATTTGCAGAAGGAAATACCTACCCCAAGTAAAACAATTCCTAAAAATTTAGGCATTATAAATGGGAAGGAGGTGATGCCTCCTTTGGTTGACAGCTTTTCCTAACGCATGAGAAACTGGAAGCCTGTGCATGAAGATAAGTCCACAACACTACAAGTTGCCTCCACTGCTCTTTCTCTTTTGGGGTAGAGAAGTAGGGGAAGAGAGCATTTCTTAGCTCTAAACAGGAGGGTACCACCTTGCCAGAGATATTGTACTCTGCCAGTTTAGCCAGGAAGTTGATATTAAGATGAAGAGAAAATCTGAATATATGGTACTGGAAGTGATTTCCTTCTAAGCATTATGTGGCTTTTATGCCTGACTCAGGCCTACTCATCTTTTTCCTGCAGGACTAACTGTGGTCTGTCATGGAGCTCTATATATTAAGCTTCATCAACCAACCAATCACTTTATTGTTGTTCATCAGTTCTCAGTTTTTACCTTTAGTTATAGAAAATCATTTAGTTCTTTTTCATTACATCAATTAAAGCCTACATTACCACAAATTCAATTACTATGAAACTTTAACTGAAATACATTTAAAAATAAAAGACTAGCCATTCTACCACAATCATTAACTGCACTTAATTTGACAGTGGAATGCCCTGAGTTAATAATCAGTTCTATATAACTCATTTAACTCTCATTGTATCAGAGAATGGTTCTATGTTCCACAGGAGTTTTTGTTTTGTGTGTTTTCTGTTTTCTATGTAATTTATTACTAGGCTGAATCACCTTATCTTTCACCAGCTTTCATTTAGTTGTGCCCATATGATGATGGTACAACTGTAACTATAAATGCCTCATCACAGGCTGTTCTCTTCTCAATGAAAGATCATTGCAGAGGGCAAGCTGGCCCACAGGAAACCATCATTGAAGACACTGCATGGTGGTCCCACCCATGGGCTGACACTCACCTCGGAAGCAGTTGAGTCTGTCCAGCAGTCCGGTGATGGGCACTGCACTGAGCTCTGGGTTCACAGGCTGGGGCATGTGCTTGTGCACAGACTCACTCCTGCAAGGAGGCAATTAGTTCAGTTAGTTCATCTGTCTGGTGTCCGTGTTTAAATAATTTCCAACTTAGACTGCGTCATCAAATCCCTTTTCTGACATTGCAGTGTACACGATCCTGGAATGGATTGTGGCTTTTTTAGAAAATCATTCTTAGTCTTCATCAATTTCCACAAAAAAAATTGCCCCCCAAAATTACTTGCTTCTTTCTGCTACTGTCTGTAACTATGTTGTTTATCTCTGTATGTTTGTGACTCTGAATCCTAAAAACACAGGCCACTGTATTCTAGTAACATCTCCACTCAGCCCTTCAACACATGACCCTGTGACACATAGGAAGGCTGAGGGACATTAACTTGTGGTACAATGGTGTAGAGAAAATATTAAACATAGGACAATTTGACTTAATTTGTTAGTTATGTTTTCGCTTTGTGAGAAAACACGAGATTTATGTAATAATCGCCCCCCCCAGTGGCCCTGCTCATATTAAAGGTGAAACATACCTTGCCAGTATATCTCCGAAATCCTATAAAGAAAAAAGAAAGTAGTTTAGCCATCTTCACATGTTAGTTATTCTTCCCATCCAGGCTTTGGATAAGGGAAAGTTCAGAAAGTACCAAAACTATCACCCCAACCCTCCTTATATTAATAAATGCACCTTTGTCTTCATAGGAATGATCCCAGTAAAACAGATACAGAATCTAAATTCTTGACAGACTCAGAAGCCTGCCTTGGAATGAAGAGGAAGACGTGGGCAGTGACTGCATTGCTGCAAACCACCCGCCTCTGCAAGTGTCTTTCCCAGGGCTTGTCCCCAAAGGGCTGCCTGCCTCAAATTAAGCACATTGCAAACTGGGGACTTCCACACAGGAGGAGAAAGAAAATGTTAGCTTTGCCCAAAATTCTACTCATTTTCCAATGGAGACAAAATTGAATTTCCCTGAGTAATTTGTTTGTCCAAAGAAACAGTGGAGGGCAAAGATGGAAATGTCAGTTAATAGAAAGTGTTTCACGGCACATCATCACTTACTACCTGGAGCAGCTCCACGTCTGGTTTCTGGCACATTTCCATCAGTGTGCTGTACATTTCTTTTAGTTGTTTCCTCTTTTCATCCATTTTGGCCTCACTTGTATTAAGTTGCTGAAAAATCTCTCGGTTTTCCTTTGTCAGTCTCTCTATATGTTGTCTTTCTTCCTCTTGGAGAGCTGGAGGCAGCTTCCTGTACTCATCCCGGATCATCTTTTCCCATAGATGCGCATAGCCCTGCAGGACAGGGATTTCTGATCACACACACAGGCCAGCTTCATCCTCCTCCACTTAAACTCCATCAGTTTCTCTCTGAATCATGTTCTCTACTAATCAGCTACATGCACCCTAATTCACATCCTCCCAGTTCTTAGAATACACACATTCATCCTGCTCCTTCTTTCAATTGTTGTCTATTCTTTATTAAAAATATGAAGAGGGCTGGGCGAGGTGGCTCACGCCTATAATCCTAGCACTCTGGGAGGCTGAAGTGGGTGGATCTTTTGAGCCCAGGTGTTCGAGACCAGCCTGAGCAAGAGCGAGACCCCGTCTCTACTAAAAATAGAAAAAAATTAATTGGCCAACTAAAAATAGAAAAAAAAACAAAGAAATAAAAAAATTAAAAAATATGAAGAGGTAAACCAGACCTTCCCTCAACATTCATCGAATTCAGAAATTCCTCAAAAACTGATGCCTTTCGGGTTTAAAGTATTTTATATATATCCTCACAAATCTGAACTACCACGTGAAAGCAATTGAAATTTCTGATTGATTGGTAAATCATTATATCTAATATAATATCTGATCTTTGTTACTCATCAGTCTCTAGTCTCAAACCTCCTAAATTCAAAGCCTCAATAATCAGCCTTAGCAGAAAAGCTGCCCATGCATTATATTCAGGATAAAAAGCTGCCACACAAAGGGTAACTTAGTAAAATGTTTAGCCAAACCCTCACACTGACTTCTGTCCTGCTTTCTTTCTTCCTGCTATCTAAGGTCACAAGTACTGTAATGCCCTGACATTCTGAGAACATTAATCCTCATGCCATTGTGTCAATCTTACCAATATTTATCTATTCATTCTCACTCCCCCCAGTCTCTTTCCCCCCACTTTTCCACAGCTTTTCAGCATGTTCAATTTTTTCCCACTTGAAGCTGCACCATCACGTGGCCCCTGTGCTGTCAGAGATCAGCGTCACAGCCACACTTCTTCGGTGACTCTTCACACCCACTCCTTCCCTCTGCCCATCATTGCGTTCAGCGTTATGAAACCCCTTCAGTCCCAACTGTATACCCTTTGATTTGTAGAATTCACCTCATACAGAAATATCTGCCTGAAATAACCATGGATTGTAAACACTTCTTCTTTAGCATTCAGATGATTTTAAATTTATCTGCAGAAACATTTCCTGAACACCTGAATGATTATTTTAAAAAATTCGAACTGTTTTTCCTATGAATAAACATATCAGAGTCTTGTGTCATATGAAAATTTCAATTCCAGTTATTAATGGATGTCTTCTATCATGTTGCTCTAAAACTGGTTGTCAGGAAGCAATGTCCTCATACTCACCCCCCACAAGAGGATTGTTCTCCTCTCCTCATGTAGATTTCTATGATTTTCTTGCATCCTTTTCCATAAAGAGCTCATTTGCTTTAAGATCTTCTCCTGCAAAGGAACAATACATTTGAGCAGCAGAGAAGGAAATACCATAGATTTCAGTCCCTGACCACTATAGAGACGCAAGGGATATTAGATATAAGTCCACTAGGGAGGGTGGGAGAATCAAATGTTTTCCTGCTTTTCCTTGATAATAGTTAGCAATTCTGAGAGATTTCATAGTAGGAAATTAACAAAAGAAGATTTCATGTAATGTGGGTCATTTTCAGTCAAGCACACTGCTTCAGGACCTGCCTCTACTGATGCCAGTGCCCGCTGTTGTAGTGCACTGTTTTTCTATTTATTTGTCCAGTATTTAAGATCCTCATCTTCCTTCCAGTCTCTTAACACTACGACCTTCTGTTTTTCTTTTGTTTTGTTTTCATTTCAGGGTATTATGAGGGTACAAACATTTTGGTTACATTTTATGTCTTTGCCTCACCCAAGTGAGGGTTAGAAGCATGCCCTTCCCCTCTACAATGCTCACTGTGTCCTGTTGTTGTGACTTTACCCCCATCCCACTAATCCCTGGAGAATATTTCTACCATGTGAGCACCATAGTGTTAATCAGTTAGTGCCAACTTGATTGGGAATACAAGTGGAGCCTATTCTTCCGATCTTGTGATATCTCACTTCAGATAATGGGCTCAAGTTCAATCCAGGATAATATAAGAGGTGCCAGATCACTGTCTACCTTCCCGTTTTTTCTAAAGTGCTCTCAGAGGTGTCACTTACCAGGTGGTCCTCAGCTGCCACTTCAATGGGACAGTGTCTGTGAGCTCTATGGTCCTGGGAGTTAGAGCAGAGCAAACACAGCAGGCTCTTGTCCACGTCACAGAACATCTTCTTCTTCTCCCTGTGGGTACCACACATCTGTTCCTCAGAGCTCAGGATTTGCAAGAGGCGGGCCTTTCTGGCAATGGACACTAGATTCTTCAGAGTAATATTGGTTTTGAAGTCTTTCTGTTGTGATGGTTTCCTACACTCTGGGCAAGAGGCATGAGTGTGGGCTTCTTCCCAGGAAAGGCAGAGGCAGGGCCTGCAAAAGCTGTGTCCACAGCCTATGGTAACTGGGTCTATAAGGCAATTGAGGCAGATGGCACACATGAGTTCTCTCTGGAAGACTTCTGTGATGTGTGAGTCTGAGTCCATTTTTCTGAGTGAAGAAAACATAGGAATTTAATCTACCTTTTTGGAGAGACAAATATCTAAATAATGTTAGAATGAGGCTGTGACTCAACAGTATTCTTCAATTTAGGGCAGAATAGGATTTAGTTTGCAGATGAAAACAGAGGAATTTAATCTTCTACCTATTTGGAGAGACAAATAAATATCTAAGTAAATTTGGAATGAGGCTGTGACTCATCAGTATTCTTCAATTTAGAGCAGAATAGGCTTTAGTTTGCAGATGAAAGTAATAGAAAACTAAGACAAAAAGTAAGATCACACTCTAGATAAATATGTTGGTGTCTCAACAACACACATCCACCTCCCCAAACCCCTTTTTCCTGTATAAAAGAACTTCAGATATTCTGAGATGTCAGTGTCTTCCAAATTGCTTGGGCTTCAACGATTTAGCCAACCTTGAGATCCAAAGGGTGAGTCCTGACTGGTCTGGAAATCAATCACACTGTGACTTGCCAGGGAGTGGGTTAGGGAAGGGCAGCTAATGAAGCTTATCTACTTTCATTTTTTTTTTTTTAATTATTGCAATCATCCAATCATGACTTTTCCAAAAGCATTCTTTGTGTCAGTTTTGGAGCAGAACTACTCATACCTCTGACCAAAATTAAAATGAGTTTGCTTTCCATCTCTAAAATAGCACTGGCAAATCAACCAACTATTGTTATTTAAGCAGCTATGCTAATTCAATCAACAAGCATCTTCTAATATGTTTGCTACTCCAGGAATATTTTGTCCATTTGAGATATAGCGGTTAATACAACATCTTTATGAGAGAGATAAAAGTTAAAAAAAAAAATGCAGTTGATAAAATGCAGTGTCCAAAAGCCCATTATCTGTATATCTTCTCTCTGTCATAGATGATCCAGAAAATGTTTTTATTGTAACCATTGATAAAAATGCATGAAAAATGTGCATATGCAAGAGTTAGTCACAAAACCAACCTTCCCCCCTCGATATTCTTTGTTATCTCAATCAAACCATCACTCAGAATCAATTTGTAAATACAAAAGTGTAAATAGATTCCATCCAAGTTGTTACAAAAAAAAAAAAAGTGTAAATAGAATTAAAGTTTGTAGGCCGGGCGTGGTGGCTCACACTCTAATCCTAGCACTCTGGGAGGCCGAGGTGGTCGGATCCCTCAAGGTCAGGAGTTCAAAACCAGTCTGAGCAAGAGTGAGATCCTATCTCTACTAAAAAAATAAAAAGAATTAAAGTTTGTAAAACTAGATCAAATTTCAAATAGAATCTTTCTTTGGAAATATTCAGTTGACTGTTGAACCACAGGGCATAGAACAGCCGTGTTCCACTTACACATGGGTTTTTTCAACCAAACACAGATCCAAGATACTGTATTCATGGTAGAAGAAACCCTTGTGTATGGAGGGCCAACTTTTCATGTACTCAGGTTCTGCCCTGAGAACAGTGTGGGGCCAAGGACAAGGGTACCCGGAAGGAATCATTAGCCTATACCAAGGGACAACTGTATAAAGCTTTTACATTTGCTCTCCTATGCTTTTTATCCACACTCCTGAATTAAAAAAGAAAAAGCAAAAAATTTAAGGAGAAGAGGATATAGCATTATTTTCTTTTCTTTTCTTACTTTTTTTATTTTTTTTTTTGAAACAGAGTCTTGCTTTGTTGCCCAGGCTAGAGTGAGTGCCATGGCATCAACCTAGCTAGCAGCAACCTCAATCTCCTGGGCTCAGGTGATCCTCCTGCCTCAGCTACTCCTGCCCGAGTAGCTGGGTCTACAGGCATGTGCCACCATGCCCAGCTAATTTTTTCTATATATATTAGTTGGCCAATTAATTTCTTTATATTTATAGCAGAGACGGGGTCTCGCTCTTGCTCACGCTGGTTTACGAACTCCTGACCTCGAGCAATCCACATGCCTCAGCCTTCCAGAGTGCTAGGATTACAGGCGTGAGCCACCACACCTGGCCAGCATTATTTTCTATTGCCTTTGAATCTATTTTCAAAAATTGACTTCTTATATTTTTTTTACTGTGTATACATTATTACTTGTATAGTAGAATGTAATACATTTATGCCACTAAAATAAAATATCCCAAGCCCATTTGTAGAATCTACCCTAAATAAAAAATTACAGAACATTTTTTATAGAAACTACTTTTTGAGTATTTATATGTAAACAAAGAATATATATTTTGAATACGTTAAAAGAAATGGATCCTTTCATCAAAAGACTCTCAGTTTGCAGATACATTAAAGTTCACAAAATTGGGTATTTTTTCGGGATGGGGAGCTTGGAAGAAACAGGAAGTTCTCTTCTATAAACAGTGTACTCACCAAAAAATTATCTCAAGGGTCTCACCAGTGTTTCCTGTAGAAGTAATAATATGAAGTCAGTTCAGGACCAGGACCTCAAAGTGTGGTGGCCTTAGGTTTCCGAGTCTTCACAGGGAGCTGCAAAGGCTCTCTGCTGGTTCTGGAGATGAGGAAGCTGGGCTCCTGGACTGTCCTTTTATGAGTCCCTGAAGACCACACCCATCTCTTTCAAGTGATTGCATTTGGGTGGTCTGACAGTGGGTGTGATTATAGGTGATGAAGTTTCTTCCGAACAGGGAAGTGTTGATTTAACACCTTTGACTAATCCCTATTAACAAACCTTCACAAACATTATCTCATCAATGCCCACTAATCTGATAGCAAATGAACTGAGGCACACTTTATGTCAAATTTTTGAGGGATCAAAGACTTTTACTTTCACTTTATTTATTTATTTATTTATTTGAGACAGAGTCTTGCTCTGTCACCCTGGGTAGAGTGCAGTGGCATCATCATGGCTCACTGCAACCTCAAACTCCTCCTGGGTTCAAGGGATCCTCCTGCCTCAGCCTCCAGAATAGCTGGGACTACAGGCACATGCCCCCATGCCTGGGTAGATTTTGTATTTCAAGCAGAGAGGGCTGCTCACTCTTGCTCAGGCTGCTCTCTAAATCCTGACCTCAAGCAATAGTCCCACCTAAGCTTCCCAGAGTGCTAAGATCACAGGCCTGAGATCAAAACACTTTTACTTTTGGCCGGGCGCTGTGGCTCACGCCTGTAATCCTAGCTCTTGGGAGGCCGAGGCGGGCGGATTGCTCAAGGTCAGGAGTTCAAAACCAGCCTGAGCAAGAGCAAGACCCCGTCTCTACTATAAATAGAAAGAAATTAATTAGCCAACTGATATATATATAAAAAAATTATCCGGGCATGGTGGCGCATGCCTGTAGTCCCAGCTACCCGGGAGGCTGAGGCAGAAGGATCACTCGAGCCCAGGAGTTTGAGGTTGCTGTGAGCTAGGCTGACGCCACGGCACTCACTCTAGCCCGGGCAACAAAGTGAGACTCTGTCTCAAAAAAAAAAAAAACAAAAAAAAAAAAAAAAAAAAAAAAAACACTTTTACTTTTGATTTTAAAAATAGAGGATTTGGCCGGGCACTGTGGCTCATGCCTGTAATCCTAGCTCTCTGGGAGGCCGAGGCGGGTAGATCGTTGCAGCTCAGAAGTTCAAGACCAGCCTGAGCAAGAGCGAGACCCCGTCTCTACTAAAAAAAGAAAAAAAAAAAGTTAATTGGCCAACTGAAAATGGAAAAAAAAAATAAAGGAATAAAAATAAAGGATTTTGTCAGTTCATTATTTCAGCAAATGTTTTTGAAAACATGGAAATATATTGCCCAATGTTTAATTATATTCTGTCATGTAGGGGTGATTTATGTTGTTTATTGATATACTTTTTGTATTTTAATAT
This sequence comes from Microcebus murinus, assembly GCF_040939455.1. NCBI lineage: Eukaryota > Metazoa > Chordata > Mammalia > Primates > Cheirogaleidae > Microcebus > Microcebus murinus. The sequence continues at coordinate 72,839,491 of NC_134107.1, read as the reverse complement.
AAGAATTTAACCTAAGAACACTGTTGTCCCACACTCCAGAATGGGGGCCTCATGCAGAACACAGGATTCTCTCCCATATCCCCTGATGCTGCCCAAGCCAGCTCCTGAGCTACAGCAGAGAAAAGCCAGGAAGAAGCAGCTAGGGATCCCTGGATTCGAGTAGCATAAAACATGCTGAAGTCATGTAAATTGGAATTTATTTCAACTTGAGAAAGTAATGATGTCAAGGTTACAGCTCAATGCATTTATTCCATTGCCTGGGAGCCATGTGGGACCCTTGAGAAAATCTTCTTTCCAGTTACCCCTGGCTCCAGATAGCCTTCATGCAGTCATGGAAAACCAAGCTGTGAATTCTGGAGAAGCATCTCAGACCCTGTGGAGACAGGAGTCCTTGGAGAACCACCTTGGCTGTGCAGAGAGCTCTGGGCCCAGCAGCAGCTTCAGTCTGAACTGGGTGAGAGGCAGACCAAGGCCTTGAGGAGCATCAGGAACTTCCAGAGAGCAGGGAAGAAGGAGACCTACATTCCAGGATTGCCCCAGATAGCTATAAGAAGCTCAGCACCCACAAGGCCAGCATCCCTTTGCCTGACTCCTCTGGGACCAGGGAGTTTCTCATCCACGCTAGGAAAGGAGTAGATGCCATTTGGTTCTACAGGCAGAGAGCAGAGACTCAGCAAGAGGTTGTCCTTGTGAGAAGGTGACCCAGTCAAGCTGAAGCCTCCATTCACAGGGCCTGGTGTGGGTAAAGTGGAATATATGTTAATACTTCTAGGAGCCACAAGCTCCCCCAATTCTCCTGATTCCATCAGCAGTGAACAGAACCAGTTACAAGGAAGAGGAGTGGGCCCAGGGAATTCTGGAAGAAGGGAAGTGAGAAATTAGTGGTTACAGGAGGAGACTTTTTCTGTTAGGTCACTGGACAGAACAGTCTGTCCTCTTAACTTCAGAAATAAGCAATGGAGGGTCAAAGTGTTGCCTGTGCCCTAGCCCGAAGGCTTCAAAACACATCTGTTTGGTCTCCAAATATATCAGTAATATTTAATTTCCAAATATGATCTTCCACACTGTATGTTTTTTTTTTTTCTTTTTGAGACAGGGTCTCACTTTGTTGCCCAGGCTAGAGTGAATGTCGTGGCATCAGCCTAGCTCACAGCAACCTCAGACTCCTGGGCTCAAGCAATCCTACTGCCTCAGCCTCCCAAGTAGCTGAGACTATAGGCATGCGCCACCGTGCCCGGCTTATTTTTTCTATATATATTAGTAGGCCAATTAATTTATTTCTATATTTAGTAGAGATGAGGTCTCACTCTTGCTCAGGCAGAGATGGGGTCTAGCTCTTGCTCAGGCTGGTTTGATATCCAGACCTCGAGCAATCCGCCTGCCTCAGGCCTCCAATGGTGCTAGGATTACAGGCATGAGCCACCATGCCCAGCCTATCTCTTTTGACTACTATATTTATTAATAAAACTCAATTTTGTCACATTGTCAAAGATAATTTCCTTATATCCCTTTTCTGCTGTATTTTTCTCTAAAACATGTATCACTCTTTCAAAATTATATATTTTGACTTCTTGATTGTTTGTCTCCCCCCACAACCTCATGAGCACCTTGGGTCCAAGTAAATCTGTCTGTGTTGGCAGGGCGCCCTGGCTCATGCCTGTAATCCTAGCACTCTGGGAGGCTGAGGCGGGAGGATTACTTGAGCTCACGAGTTCCAGACTAGCCTGAGCAAGAGGAAGCCCCCGTCTCTACTATAAACAGAAAGAAATTAGCCAAACAACTAAAAATAGAAAAAATTAGTGGGGCATGGTGGAACATGCCTGTAGTCCCAGCTACCTGGGAGGCTGAGTCAGGAGTATCCCTTGAGCCCAGGAGTTTGAGGTTGCTGTGAGGTAGGTTGAACTGTCCAGAATGTACAAATTGTGTTCAATCAATGGAATCACACACTCGTAGACTTCCAGAACCCAAGTAAGCTCACAAAACAGGTGAACAAGCACAGTATATATTTAGGTAATAGACCATAAGACATGAGTTTAATTGAAAGAAAATGGACCAAACACATTTTGCATTTCACACTATCTTATCGTTTAAATACAACATAATGAGGTTACATTAAAGTAGAAAAAGTTAGAGGACAGTAAAGTATGATTGATTTCCCTCAACTGAGAAGGGCTCCCCAGCACATGGAGTTGCCAGCCTTGCAGGCAGGTTCCTGACTCGTCCCTGCTCATCTGTGGCCAGTGAGAAAGAAAGGCCTGACAGGGAAAGAGAAGGAGCCAGGGGGATACTTCCATATGAGGGAAGCCCTGGAAACATTCAAGAAACTCACACTTCCACTGTCTACATCAAGGAACACGCCAACCCTGCCCAGAGGTTTCTCCACATAGTGAGGAATCATTGGGGAGGTGGTCAAGAGACTGTAGTGATTATACTCCTTCACATTTAAAAGAAGAAAAACACCCTCAGACTCAAACATCGTGTCAAGACTGCTCATCCAGGAATCTTTACAGACTCCTACAGCCCAGTCCCAAGAGTTGTTGACACTCAGCTCCCAGTAATGTTTCCCAGAGGTGAAGCTCTTGGCTCCACACTTAGCAAAATAGAGAGACCTGCCGGAATACAAAGATGCATCTTGATTGTAAGATCTAAACCTGAAGTTTCTCACATCGTCAAACATGTTGTGATTGGTTACTTCGGTGTTGAAGGAAATCTGCGCTGTGGAAAGGAGAGAATATTTCAGTCAAAATCGATTTTTAAAAATAAATGACCTATGTGATAAGAAAGTCTATCTAGATCAGGCGTCCTCAAACTACGGCCCGCGGGCCACATAGGGGTGTTTTGTCCGTTTGTTTTTTTACTTTAAAATATGTGCAGTGTGCATGGGAATGTGTTCATAGTTTTTTTGAAACTATAGTCCGGCCCTCCAACTGTCTGAGGGACAGTGAACTGGCCCCCTCTTTAAAAGTTTGAGGACAGGCATAAAAAAAAAAAAAAAAAAAAAAAAAAAAAAAAAAAAAGTTTGAGGACCCCTAATCTAGATCATCAGTGGAAAAAATAGTCCAAGACCACAAAGGTATTTCTGATTTAAAAAATATCAGATAGATATGCTACCTATAAACCTGCAGCACAAAGAAGTACCTAATCACGATAGAAAAAAATTCCTTAAAATTCAGAGATTATGAAGAGGGAGGCCATGCCTATGTCTCCCTGGTTACTTCTCATGGCAAATGAAAAACTCGAGACCTCTGCATAGCTGTAAGTCCATAGCAATACAACTTACCCTCATTTCCCTTCCTGGAGTGGGGAAAGGAGAAGATTCTTAGACATATCAACATTGGTGATCGCTTTTCCAGTGTTATTCTATGCTAGTTAATGTACCCTTAAGAAAAAAAACTAAATATGCCCTTGTGAAAGTGATTTCCTACTAGGAACTTTATCCCTTTCACACCTGTTTTTCTCTAGTGCCTCATCTTCCTCTGCCTGCTAGGCTACCCTCTAGCTTTAGATGTGCAGTGGAACACTACGTCCTGCCTTGTGAAACCACCAACTTTAATTTTGTTGTTCATAAAATATTACTGTCTGTCTGCATGTGATTATTTACTTTATTCATGCATTTTTATGATAATATCAATTGAAATACACATTATTAACAATTCAATTAATACAAAATTTTAAAGAAAACATACTAAAAAATGCAGGATCTTATCTCTATCACTGAATGCATTTATTAATAATTAGAAATTAGAGGGTCCTGAATAAATTCGCAGTTCTGCATGACTCATTGAACTGAAAAGCTCTCTAAGAATGATTTTAGTCTTCAAGTTCCCTAATTCTCAGTTTCTTTGGATTTGTATTTTTGTTTACCAGCTTTTGTGTATTTTGTCCACGCTGCTATAAAACACATGAGAGTATAAACTTCTATCCTATCGAAAGAATTATTTTCTCTCCTAAATGAAAGGTCAATAAAGAAAGAAACACTGGCTACAGAAATCATTGCCACAGGGGCCATTGCACATTCCAGTCACACCACAGGCTGACACTCACCTCGAAAGCGCCTGTGTCTGTGGATCAGGCCCGTGATGGGTCTGGCACTGAGCTCCGGATGGACACGCCGGGGCAAGTGCAGCTGCACCGACTCACTCCTGGAAGAAGAAGGACTCAGTTAACATTTTGGATGCCAAACACTCTATCATACTTCTTAAGCAAAGACATAGGAGTCCACTTGATCAAAGCTTGTTGGAAATGGCTCCGGGTCATTGTATTTTAAAATAAAAAATATAATAATAAAAGACATAAATATTCAATGGAAAATGCTTCATCAAAAACTTCTTCTAAAATCATGGCCACCTCCAAAACCTCTTATAGGATTCTACTATCCACAGGGGATCTTTCTTACTGTCTCTAGGCCTAACTGCTTCCACCTCCTGACTCTCAGAGGCTTGCCATTAACTAGTATATGGGAAATTCTAGTTCATGCATGTCAAGATATATATGATTTAATCCTGGAAACATATATAGCTGCCTTCTAGAAACTTCTGCTTGAGCTCTTCAACACATACCTAGGATCAAGACTAACTTGTAATAAAGGAGCAGAGGAAATCATGTTCAGTACAGCACACAAAAAACTTGGATATATGACAAATTTAAGGCTATAATCTAATATATCTATATTATAGATATAGATATATATCTATATCCTCTCATACTCCTCATGGAACCCCAATGTACACTGAAGGCAAACTTACCTCATCAATAGGTCTCCCAAGTCCTGAAAAGAGAAAACAAGAGGAGCTTAGACTTCTTCAGACATTGGGATTTTGCCTATCCAGTTTTGGGGTTTGGGAAAGTTAAGTAAATTACCAATCACAACCACTTCCTAAACCACCTTGTCAATTGGTTTACTTTTTCCTCTCTAAGAATAAGCCCAGTACAGCCTGTTGATAGACTCCAAACTCTTGATCAATTCAGAAGCCTGAGGGTGAATGAAGAGAGAGAAGGACCTGGTGACAACCACAGCCACCATCCCTTGCCGCAACCACCAGGTGTCTACCAAGTGTTGTTTCTAGGGGTTATCCCTGAAGCCTAAGGTGTTCCAAATAAGGGAAATTCAATATAGGACATCCTCAGAGAATAAGTAAGATGATGTGACAATGTCCCACATACTTCCATATTGTCCATTACAGACAAAGATGGAACTCCCAACTTGTTTTATTCTGGTTATTAGAAAACAAGAATTAGATAGGAATTATATAAGTATTGTGGAAGACAAATTTCTCTGGCAAAACCACCTACAACTCATACAGCTTTGCTGTTCCCGGGTAGGAGTTATTTTGTCTCTATCATGCCTGGTTGGAAAGTGACCCCACCAGACATGGAGGAAATGAGGAAATATATTTGGGCTACCAAATAAATAATGGAGGTTGAAGATGTGGACATCAGCTAACACAAAGTTCTGACCTGGAGCAGCTCCTCATCTGGTTTGTGGCACGTTTCCATCAGCTCCTCATACATTTGTTGTAGCTGTTTACTCTTTTGATGCAATTTTGCTTTACTTCTCTTGAGTTGCTGTAAACTGATTTGACCTTCCTTTCTCAGTTTCTCTAAATGTTGTTCTTCTTCCTTATAGAAAATTGGATGAAGCTTCCTGTATTCACTCTTGGTAATGTTTGTCAGTAGGGACACATAATCCTGTAAAGAGATGGGTTTTCTGGTCACATTTCCAGGCCAGCTTTATCCTCATGCCCCTACACCTCCTCGGTTTCTATTAGGTTCCTGTCCTCCACCTGTTAGCTGTTCACACCTTAAATCCACACCCTCCTCTTGTCAGAATCCACAATTGATCTCTCCTTCTTCCTTCACTTAGCTATCTCTGTTTAATAACACAAAGAGAATAACTAATCCTTCCCTCAAATCACTGCCATCTACTTCAGAAGTTTCAGAGACAGTTGGAGAATTGTCTTCCAGAGTTAATCTCTTCAATACATATCCTCTCAAATATGAAATGCTACATTCAAATGGTTGAAATTTATGGTTTCTTACTAAATCATTGTATGAAATGTTTTGATCTGTTTAGCAAATTAGTCTTCCCAAGCAGCAACCTGACCACTTACAAATAGAAGAAATATTGTACATAATATATACTATAAGTCATCAGACAAGTTTAAAATTTCTTAAATATCGAAAGCTAAGCCCTTAAAATGATTTCTGTTATTCTAATTTCTATCTTCTTCCTGTACATGACCACAGGCCTCATATTGCCCAGCCATGTTAAAAACATTAATTTTCATTTCATTGCATATCCTCCCAATAATCATACATTCCTTCTCTAACTACACCAAATCTTTTGGCTTTTGTTTTGTTCTTTTTCAGCTTTATGCACAATGTTTTATATTGTCCTACCAGTATCACTGTCTAGCTGCTGTGCTATCAGTTTTTACCATGGCAGGCACACATCTGAAATTCCTGTTCATACCTTTTCCATCCCCAAAGGCTCATTGTACTGATCAGTATGAAATGCCTGAAATACCTAATTATATGCTTTTCTGTTTCTGGAGCTCATTGCATACATAAATCTTTGCCTGAAATACCCAGGGACTTTTAACACCTATTTTTCCCTTAGTACTCAGATTAATTTTAAATATATATTGAGAAATTTTGGCAAGGCTCACTGATTACTGAATTTCTGCAAATCCCTTTATGTGCCTTCATCTTACTACTTGTTGAACTTTGTTTGAACAGCGTTTTATTTATTTATTTATTTTGGAAGTTGCTGATGCCTAAGGGACTAAAAATACTAAGAGCAATGCGACCCTACAGTGAAAAAGTCAGTTATCCTTCCTATAAATTAACTGATGTGTTGAATGTCAGAACTCATGATTTCAGCTCACATTCTTAAAGGCTGAGGTTCTAGCATGTCTCTATAGCTGATTCTGATGGAAATAAGTCCCACACTCACCATCCAGTGATTAATTGTTGTGCTCTCTTCTTTCAGGTTTCTCTTATTTTCTTGGATCTTGTCCCATATAGATCTCATTTCCATTACTAGCTTCTCCTGTAAGAGAACTATGAATGTGAACAACAGAAAAACAAATATATATTTCTGATCTTGGCTGATGCAGAAAGTCCAGGGATGTTCAAAAAAAGTACCTTAGGAAGAATGGAAGGATTATCTTCTCCTATTTACACTCCATAACTATCTGTTTTAGAAGATTTTAGACCATAGACCACAGATAATGTAATCATGCTCAAGGGAAAACAAATATTTTATATAGCTGGGTAAATTGCAGATAAGCATCTTGTCTTATACTGTCCATCTCAGGCATCCTCGAACTATACCCGCGGGCTACACGCGTGTGTTTTTGCCCGTTTGTTTTTTACTTCAAACTAAGATACATGCAGTGTGCATTAGAATTTCTTCATAGCTTTTTTAAAACTATACTCCGGACCACCAATGGTCTGAGGGACAGTGAACTGGCCCCCTGTTTAAAAACTGTGAGGACCCCTGGTCCACCTGCTATTGCTTCTCATCTGCTAATTACAATGTGCTTAAATCTAACTTATTCGTCTAGTGTTATTAAGTATGTTTCCTATATGTTCACAAAAGCCTCTTCGCCCATGTAGTTTTCATAGCCAGTCGTCTCTGAATATGAGGTTTTTATGTTGCTGTTAGCATAATTCTGTATGACTAAAACAATAATTGACTGACTGTATCATCCTGACATTGGAATGCAAACCTCATGGAGGCAGCTATACTTATGTCTTTTATTCACAGCTGTGTTTTCCATGCCTAGAACAATACCCAGTACATATTAGGCAGTCAGTAAAGAATGGGATCACCATGCTCATGAGCTTCATTTCCTTCTACTCTCTCTGACTCTACAGCCCTCCAGAGTTCAAAGTGCTCTCAGAGGCATCACTTACCCGGCGGTCCTCAACTGCCACTTCAATGGGACAGTGTCTGTGAGCCTCGTGCTCCTGGGACTTAGAGCAGAGCAAACAGAGCAGGCTCTTGTCCATGTGACAGAACATCCTCTTTGTCTCTTTGTGGGTCTCACATATTTGCTCCTCAGAGCTCAGGAATTGCCAGAGACTGACATTTCTGGCCAGGGAAGACATCTTCTTCACAAGGGTATCGGTTTTGATGTCTTTGTGCTGTGACGGTTGTCTGCATGCAGGACACTGCCCAGGACTTTTGGCTTTTTCCCAGGACAGGTAGAGGCAGGGTCTACAAAAGCTGTGCCCACAGCCTATGGTGACTGGGTCTAGAAGGTAGTTCATGCAGATGAGGCAGGTGACTTCTTTCTGGAAAGCTTGTGGGAAATCTGTGTCCATTTTCCTAAGGAAGGCAAATCAGAAGAATTTATTCTTCTGCCCTGGAGAGACAAAAGTCTAAGCAAAAATTTACTCAAGTTTTGACTGAATAAAAAAGTGGTATCAAGAGCAGAATAGGCTTTGCATGACACAAATGGAAAACTAAGGCACAAGCAGATTTCTCAAGCTTTGTAGATAACTTTGTCAGTTGCCTAAACAACATGTATCTATCTACTTTGCCAAGTCTCTTTCTCCACTATAAATATACCAGTTTTGTGGGATGTTAGTTTCCTCCAAATGACCTGCACTGCAGGAGCTTGTCCCAATCTGTAGCTCCAGGGCTAAGGTCTGGAGGGATCTCAAAATCAGTCAGTGTTCATTGCCAGGCATTGATTTGGCAATGGGATTAGAGACTGAGATTTTATCTCCTTATTGCACTTAATTGGTATAACTCTCCTATTTGGTGACTCCTCCAACATCACTCTATAAGTTAGAGTTATAGCTTTGTTTGTGTGTGTGTGTGTTTTTGTTTATTGTGTTTGTGTTTTTTAGTTTGTTTTTTGAGACAGAGTCTTGCTCTGTCCCCCTAGGCAGAATGAAGGCAGTACCATTATACCTCACAGCAACCTCAAACTCCTGGGCTCAAGCGATCCTCCTGCCTCAGCCTTCCAAGTAGCTGGGACCATATGTGCTCACCACCACCAGGACACCACGATGATTATTTGATTTCTCGATTTTTAATGGAGATGGATTCTCCCTTTTGTCAGGCTGGTCTGGAACACTTGAGCTCAAGAAATCCTCTATCTTGGCCTCCCAGAATGCTAGGATAACAGTCATGAGTCACCATGCCAGGCCCAAATATTATAGCTTTGGATCAAAATTAAAATCAGTTAACCGAGCAACCATTATCTTCTAAGCATCTATTATCATTCTCTCAATCAATCATTTTATGGTATATTTATTCTTCTGGAAAGCATCAATCAATTTGAAGAAATGGTTCTTAATACAATATCCTTATAAACAGTGAATAAATGTTTCAACAAACTAAACATTTTAACAGATAAAATGAAGTACCATAGAGAATGCCACTGATCTGTATATCTTCTGTCTGTCACTCAAGTTCTAGAAAATACCTTTCATGGAACCCACTGATAAAAGTGCATAAGAAACATGTATATACAAGACATATTCACAAAACCCAGGTTTCTCCTTGATATCCTTTTTTGTCTGAAACAGATTCCTTGCCCAAATCAACTTCTGAGTACATCAGAATAATAAAGGCTAAACTTGATTTTGTCAAAGTGGATCATACTTCAACCAGTCTCTTCATATAAGAATACCTCAAGCTGTCAAAACTGTTCCTTCTTTATTAGCTATATCCTGCATTCAAACAGACCAGTAATTGCAGCATTGAAAGTAGGAATATCTTCCAGGTCTTTGAAATCTATCAGATATACTTTTACATTGTGAAAAAATTATACTTATCGTGTAATAAAATTTATTCTGCAAAATAAAGTGGGGCCCCCATTTCTACACTAGATGAATACAGATGGGATTCTATTACTGAGATTCCTCATGATCACCAATGTGACCCTTTCCCTGGCCTAAACATTTCCCGCCTTCCTTAGAATTTAAGTCAATAAACTGAAGCTTCTCAAGAGGCCAGATTAGCATAATCAAAGGCAATATTTTCCTAATTCTGTTATCAATTATTTCCTTATCTCTTCTATGTATACATGAATACACCACATTTAAAGCAAAATATAACGCATATATGACCTACTTATGGAATAAAATGTTCCTAGCTAATTTATAGGACCCACAAAATGTACAAAATTCCAAATTATCTGGCAACTATTTTGCATATTACCATATATAAACAATAAAGAAATATATAAACTAATAGAGAAAAAGTTATCAGATTAATTCAAAAAAAGATAGATGAGATGATGAAACAGTTAATTTCTAAATAGGTTATAGGCATGGAGTCACTTTTACTACCTAAGCAAACCATATCACTTTATGAAAAGTATCTTAGTTTGCTGATTTATAAATTAAAATTACGTTGTTTCTTACAGAGTTAGGAAGTAGTAGGAACTCTTATAGATTATCTACTCAGCTAAGGAATGTGCGAGCTCACGAATGCTTGCTGTAGAATCAGTATGAGGTCAGTTCAGGGATCACGACTTCACAGAGTAAGTAGTGGTAGCTTTCTGAAGTCTCTGCAGCCAGTCTCTGCAGCCAAGTCTCTGCAGCCACAAGTCTGCCTGTTGTGGAGAAGAATGAGCTTGGCTCCTTGAGTGTCCTTTTATGGGATCTCTGAAGACCACACCCATAACTTCTAATTGATTGCATTTCCTGGCTCCTCAGATTGGTGCTAATAAGGATGATTAGATTACCTGGGCGGGGCCTGGTGGCACAATCCTGTAATCCTAGCACTCTGGGAGGCTGAGGCAGGAGGATCCTTTGAGCTCAGGATTTCGAGACCCTGTCTCTCTACCAAAAAAAAAAAAAAAAAATAGAAATAAATTATCTGAACAAATAAACTATATACACAAAAATTTAGCTGGGCATGGTGGCACATGTCTTTAGTCCTACCTACTCAGGAAGCTGAAGCAGTAAGATTACTTGAGCCTAGGAGTTCGGGGTTGCTGTGAGCAAGGCTGACACCAGGGCACTCTAGCCTGGGCAACAGGGTGAGATTCTGTCTCAAAAAAAATAAACAAAAAAAAGGATGATTAGGTTTCCTGAAGACAAAGAAAAAGATTGGTTTATCACCTTGGCTAATCATAAACAAATTTCTACAAATATAATCTCATCAAAAATCACAAATTTTCAGAAACCAGAGACATTCATATACACCAACAACAATCAAATAGCGAACCAAATCAAAGACTCAATCACTTCACAATAGCAACAAAGAAATTAAAGTACCTAGGAATATACTTAACCAAGGAGGTGAAAGACCTCTACAGGGAGAACTATGAAACACTGAGGAAGGAAATAGCAGAGGATATAAACAGATGGAAATCCATACCATGCTCGTGGATCGGCAGACTCAACATCATTAAAATGTCTATACTACCCAAACTGATCTACAGATTCAATGCAATACCTATTAAAATCCCATCAGCAATCTTCACAGATATAGAAAAAATAATTTTACGCTTTGTGTGGAACCAAAGAAGACTCTGAATATCAAAACCAATTCTAGGCAACAAAAATAAAATGGGAGGTATTAATATGCCAGATATCAAACTATACTACAAAGCTGTAGTAATTAGATCAAAATCTGGTATTGGCACAAAAATAGGAATATAGACCAGTGGAACAGATCTGAGAATCCTGATATAAAAGCATCCTCATATAGCCATCTAATCTTTGACAAAGCAGACAAAAACATATGCTGGGGAAAAGAATCCCTTTTCAATAAATGGTGCTGGGAAAACTGGATAGCCACTTGTAGAAGGCTAAAGCAGGACCCACACCTTTCACCTCTCACAAAAATCAACTCACGCTAGATAACAGACTTAAACCTAAGGTATGAAACTATTAGAATTCTAGAGGAAAATGTTGGAAACACTCTCCTATACATTGGCCTAGGCAAAGAGTTTATGAAGAAGTCCCCAAAGGCAATCACAGCAGCAACAAAAATAAATAAATGGGACATGATCAAACTAAAAAGCTTCTGCATAGCCAAAGAAACAGTCATGAAAGTAAATAGACAACCTACAGAATGGGAGAAATTTTTTGCATCCTACGCATCTGATAAGTTGCTGATAACTAGAATACACTTAGAACTCATGAAAATCAGCAAGAAAAAAATCAAGAAACCCTATTAAAAAGTGTGCAAAGGACTTGAACAGAAACTTTTCTAAAGACGACAGAAGAATGGCCAACAAACATATGAAAAAATGCTAAACATCTTTCATCATCAGGGAAATGCAAATCAAAACCACAATGAGATATCACTTAACTCCAGTGAGAATGGCCTTTATCAAAAGTCTCCAAACAGAGGTGACTTTTAATGTTCACTGCACAGAGCATCGGTCTCTGTTTCAGAAACAAAGAGTATAGGATGAAAGAGTTACTCTTGCTCTGGGGCCAAAACACTAGAGCACTTTTCTTTTTCTTATATTTATTTTATTTTATTTTATTTTTGAGACAGAGTCTCACTTTGTTGCCCAGGCTAGAGTGAGTGCTGTGGCATCAGGCTAACTCATAGTAACCTCAATTTCTCCTGCACTCAAGCGATCCTACTGCCTCAGCCTCCCAAGTATGTGGGACTACAGGCATGTGCCACCATGCGTGGCTAATTTTTATATATATATATATATATATATATATATATATATTTAGTTGGTCAATTAATTTCTGTCTATTTTTACTAGGGACAAGGTCTCGCTCAGGCTGGTTTCGAACCCCTGACCTCGAGCAATCTGCCCGCCTGGGCCTCCCAGAGTGTTAGGATTACAGGCATCAGCCACCACACCCGGCTTAGAGCACTTTTCTATGGCTTCTCCAAAATCACCCCATGCTACCCCAGATGCAGAAAAATCTGGGAGGATTTCTGGCACCTAGAGTCTTGGTTTTCTAAATCCTAAATTCCCTGTGTGAACCAGGAGCTTCCCTGGTTTTTCTTTCTGGTTTGTTTTTCCCAGAGTAGACAAGATGACATTGGCTCCATGCATACGTCTGACAATTCTAAACTCCAGTCTGGCTTTCCATGTCATGAAGGTATAAAATGTCTCTCAAAGCAAAAGGACAAAAAATATTTATGGACAGTTTATTCACTATAGATATACATTTTAAACATTTAGACATTTGCTATGTGAGCCTCAACTTATTCTCTTGCCCTGGCTTCACAAATGTGAGAAGATACCTGTGGAAAAGTCCTGCTGAAAGGTTCTTTTGACACCCACCTCTTCCCAGCGCAGAGTTTGTTTCCAAGTTGACTTCTTTGAAAATTGTGAGTTTTTTTCCTTCTTTGCCATTTAGTTTAAAAATTGCATTGTAACAAAAATGTGACCATAGTGGAAAATGACAGAAAATATTTTTCAATGAATAACTCATATCCAAACTCCCCCAAAATTTAATAAACCAATCTGGAAGTCTCCCTTTCCTGAAGCTTTCCCCACCTAAAGCTTTAGCTCTGGCCATAAAGAAGTTTGATAGCTTTGGACCGTGTTGCTCAAAAACAAGAAAAAGTTTTTTTAAAGGCATGAGAATTATTACCTGTTCTCCAAACCTTCCATACTATATCCATACATATTTCAGATGAATGATGTGGTCAAGTTTCTGCTATTGCTTTTTAAAAATTACTTTGGATTTGAAAAAAATACTAATGTCTTCTGAGGCCCATGATTTTTGTAAGTACTCCCAAGGTCTTCTGTATGTTTGTTTGTTTACCAATTATTTTAACAACATCTTTTCCTCAGAGAAGTACAGAAATATGTACTTATTAATAAAATAATATGCACTATTCATAACTGTTCATAACTATTCTCTGTGACGATGGGTAGAGTCAACAGAAAAACCTTGCATCAGCAGCGGGGAGTAATTTTCTCTAGACTGAACATTGCTCCAGTCCAGGCTAACATGTCTTAAAAGGAAGATGCAAAAGGATCAAACTATTTCCAAATAAGTTAGCAGTGCTTCCCAATAGCACTTAATATAGTACTAGGAAAATAAAACCATACAACACCACTTAAAACATTCACTATATCTGGGATTCCATAAAAAGTTATCAAAGATTCAAAGAAGCAGAAAAATTCTACCAGGAAAGTGAAAAACATGTAATCATTCAAAATGAACCAGAATTGACACAGATATTCGAATCAGCAGACAAAGACGTTAAAACATTTAAAAGAACCATATTTCATATGTTCAGGTAAAGTAAGTAGAGATATAGAAGACATAAAAAGACAAATTATAGAGATAAAATCTACAGCTTCTATAATGAGAAATACATTGACTAGGATTAATTAGAAATTGGACATTGAATAAGATTAGATTAGTAAATGTAAGGACAATATAATGCTTTGTTTTGAGAAAATGAGAGAGAAAGAAGAATTTTAAAATATGATCAGAATATCAGTGAGACATAGGCAACTCCAAGTGGTTTAATATGAGTGTTGCTGAAATCTACAAAGGTTAAAAAAATACATTAAATTGAATTAAAATAAAGTGAGGGCAGAAAGTTATTTCAAGAAATAATGGGCCGAGGCTGGGCATGGTGGCTCACATCTGTAATACTAAGCACTTTGGGAGGCTGAGGAGGGAGGAGCGCTTGAGGTCAGGAGTTCAAGACCAGCCTTAGCAAGAGTGAGACTCAGTCTGTACTAAAAATAGAAAGAAATTATCTAGACAACTAAAAATATATAGAAAAATTAGCCAGGCATGGTGGCACATGCTTGTAGTTCCAGCTACTTGGGAGGCTGAGGCATGAGGATTGCTTGAGCCCAGGAATTTGAGGTTGCTGTGACCTAGGCTAATGCCACGGCACACTAGCATGGGCGAGACTCTGTCTCAAAAATAAAAAAAGGAACTATTGGCCAAAAAATTTTCCAGATTAGATAACCAAAAATGCATAGATCCAAGAATCTTAATAAACCAAAAAGAAAAGAAGAAACTTTTTTCTAATTGCTCAAAATCAATGACAAAGAAAAACAATCCAAGAAAGAAAGAAAAGAAAAAGACCTTATGTTAAAAAAAACAAGAGAGAAGGATGTCAAAAGACTTCTTGTAAGAAACAGTGCAAGTCAGCCAATAGCTTGCTCCAGGCTCTCCTTTTAGGGCTTGTTCAGAGGTTCAGAGAGTGATCTGTGGAGTTCTCTCTTTTTTATTTATTTATTTTTATTTTTAGAGTCTCCCTTTGTTACCTGGGCTGGAGTGAGTACAATGGCGTCAGCCTAGCACACAGCAACCTCAGACTCCTGGGCTCAAGCAATCCTTCTGCCTCAGCCTCCGGAGTAACTGGGAATCTAGGCCTGCGCCACCATGCCCGGGTAATTTTTTCTATATATTTTTAGTTGTCCGGCTAATTTCCTTCTATTTTTTTAGGCTGGTCTCAAACTCCTGATCTTGAGTGATCCTCCCATCTCAGCCTCCCAGCGTGCTAGGATTACAGGTGTGAGCCTCCACACCCAGCCAAGGAGAGCTGTGGAGTTCTCATAGAGCCCCAGTGCCATGAAGTGATTGCATCTTCATGATGGGCAATCCATACTGGCATCTTTATTTTTGTATCATCTAAATTATTTTAAATGTAGACAAATAAGAAAAAATGAGAATAGGAAATTAAATAACAAAAAATTTTGGGAGACACAAAATCCCCACCCAAATTAAAAAGATAACATGTATTATAAAGTTATTAACTTGCTAATATTCTTTGGTGACAGCAGCTGTAATTTAATCAATTAACAAAAATCCTGAATACCATACACTGTTATTAACTATAGTTTCCATGATTTACACTAGATATCCCAACCTACTCATCCTACATATTTGCTGCTGTGTACCCTGTGTCCAGTGTTTCCTAAAGATTATTTTTTATAGAGAAAGACTACTTTGTTCTGAGATGGGTGCATTTATCTGTGTGTGTTTAATCTCTACTTGAAGGATGCAGGAATGAAAGCTAATTCCTTCTGGCTCCTGACTTCAGCCCCCTGTGTTTATGGTGGGGGAGAGGGGAAATTCAGGAAGCACAGTTGCCCCTTGTCCTCTGGGACAGACACAGCCTTGGGGAATTGCTTATGTTTATCAGGAAACCTAGACCCAGGAGGAACACACTGTAGATATTGGCAGAAAAAACACTTTTTCCCCTGAACACTAATTTGTAATTTCAGGCAGAAGCAATTTGTTTTCAGCAATAAAATAAAATAAACTTTATTTATTTATTTTATTAAAATCACTATATATTTATCTTGTCATCTACAGGCAATCAATCATCCTGCTCATTTGAAAAATATGGTTATTGGTGATTTTCATCATGGCGATATCACACTGATTTATTTTGTTTCCTTATATTGATGACTTTGTGATAAAGTCACATAAATAAATAAACTTTCTAAATAAACTTAGAAATCAAGAAGAAAACATACCATGGAGCACTACTAAGCCATAAAAAAAAAGAAAGAAAAGAAATTTTTAGAAAAGAAAAAAACACATCTTAGATAGAATCATGTTTCACTTAACGATGAGGATATTGTCTGAGAAATGGGTTGTTAGGCAATTGTGCCATTTTGTAAACATTATTGAATGTGCTGACACAATCGTAGATGGAATAGTAGCTGGGACTGCAGCCCCAACCCCCTGCCCCTCTTTCTATGCTCGTCACCCACCCGGTCAATGGTTACTGCCTCCTTTTCCCACTGGACTTCTTGGGGCCTGGCCCCTTTCCTGATGGCTCATAGCTCTTTCCTTACAATCCCTCATGCTATCAAAGATAGAATTTCTACAATATAAGGAAATACTGGTTCACCTAAGGAACTCACCCAAAGAGGGCAAGAAAACAAAAACAATCTGAGAGTTCTCCCATTTCCTTCCTAGGAACAAAACTGTAGCCAGGGACCAGGAAGATCTGCCTCAGTGTCATTTCTAATTTTTGTCAAGGGATTCAGCAACAGGCTTTAATTGGCTCCATGTTTCCATATTTTTCCCCTCGGACTGGAGTTCTGGGCTTTCCTCTGCCACCCTGGGAGAAACCCAGGTGCCACTTTTCCAGCTCATGGAAGTTTCACAACTGCCCTCTCTGGCCTGTAGCTGTTGTTGGCTGGAAAGATGGAAGATTCCCCAGCTCTTTCAGGGTTTCAGCCCAGCTGAGTGCCACAGCCACTCTATTCAAGAGTGTCCCTAAACCAGGTCTTGGGTTTGAGAATGCTGAAGGAGAGGGACACAAATGCCTGGTCTCTCAGGGGAAGATACTGGAGCAGAGCTGGGGCCACCCAGGTCCCCTTGGCCAGCCAGGCCCAGCCAGCACTTTACACTGCGGCTGGCTCTCCCACTGGGAGCATTCCCAGGCAGGAAGCACAGGGCAGGACGCCTGGCTCCTTTCAGGCCTCCAGTACACCTCCCGTCACCCACCACCATCAGAAGCCAGCTCAGGGGAGGGGCCTGCAGAGCCATCCAGCTGCAGGGGCTGAATCCAGTTAGGGGCCACAGAGATCACAACAGAAAAGGTCTCCCGAATGCTCCTTGGGCTCCCCGGTTTCTCTCCAGTGTTTCTGGGATGATCTTCACCGTGACTGGCAGATGGAGCCCACAGGTCCAGCCTCTGTTCTGAACTCAAACAGCCTCCCGCTGGTGCCCAGTATGGTAAGGGACAGCCAGGACTCCATGGCACTGGGAGGCACATCTGGACTAAAGGAAGATTTCTGGATTTCTTGAGAGCAGCCGACTTAAAGACCAGGGGTACGACAGTCTGCCCACCTCGCCTTTCTGACTCCCTACAGGGCCTGGGCCACTGCTGGCCCAAGACAGCCTGTGGTCATTTATGAAAGTGGGGTCTGGCACATGGCCGTGACAGCACCAACCTGGACTCTCCACATTCCTAGGAACCTGGTGTCTGAGGTGACGCCATTCCCGGAGCTTCTCTTTCAGGCCAGCACTTCCATCCTGTCTGAGACAGGCACCCATCCATCTGCAGTTTTCCCTGGAAGCTTCCAGGCACCTCTGCAAAGCACCATTGTGAAAACCTACGGATTTCTCACAAGGAAAGCAGGTTTCTTTGGAAGGAAACTGAAGCTCTGAAGGTGAGCCGCCCCTTCAGGATTAGTTGGAGCTCAGGGTCTCTGCACCCAGGAAGATGCCTGAACCAGAGAATGAGCCTAACTTCCCACTTCCAACAGGGGCTCAGAAAAGTCCATCTCCAAGCAGCAACTTTGAACTAGAGGAGCAGCCTGGGGCCAGGATTCTCCACCCTTGCAAGGCCACAGGCATCGGAGAGCAGCCCTCTGCTCCTCCCCATCCTCACATGGCCTGGATTTCTGGGCTTCTTCAGATCCGAGGACCTAAGTTCTTTATTGACGACATTTATTGATTCAACATTTTCCACAGCTGCACTTACATTTTTATTACTGGATACATTTATTTTTAAATGAAAATTTCGTATTACTACTGTGAACAAACAGAATCACTTGAAATTTTAAAAGATAACACAATATAGTGAAAATTTTATTTCTAAATTAAACTTACATAATAAGAATACAAATAGAATAAAATTAATCAATTTATGAAAACATATACAATACCACAACTCATAAAAGAGCTTTGTAGAGGTTTTCTGAAGAAGGATATACAATTCATTAAACATCAAAGAAAATAAATTGCAATGAATTTAAATTCATCAGGTTTGTACTTAACAGACATTATTGAAAATGAAAGACAAGAGTGGCTGAAGACATTTGCTATATCTATATTGAACAAGTGACTCTATGAAAAAGCCAGAGAGAACTCCAAGTCAAAAATAAAAAGAATCAACTTGGAAGAAAACTAGGAGGGAGGAGACCATTTGAATGGCAGTTCACACACACACACACAAAATATAAATGGCAGAGAAAACTACCCCAAACATGGGTTCTACTGTATTTGTCATCAGGCAAATGCAAATTATACCACAAAGTGAATTGCACAAAATTATTCAAATATAAAAACAGATAATGGAAAAAAGAAAAACCAGAAATTGAAGAGTGTTAGCCAAAGAATGGAGGAAATAAAATAATCATCACTGAAAAGTATGTAAATTGGCACACTTACTTTTGCAAACACTCCAAGCATCCTGTTTATATGATACAGCTAATTCACTTCTGCTTACATACCCAAAAACAAGAGATAGACCTTAATAAATATGTTTTAATAAAAGAAAACATAAAAATGCATTTAATGGTCTGTACCATATAATTAAGATGAAACTTTCAAAGACCTTTGTCATTTCGAAAATATTTTCTTATTTTCTTTAATGGTCAAAGAAAGTAACCAATTATAGATTTGTATTTTCTGTTTTGCTGATCTAACATCTTTATTCGTTCTGTGTTTAAAAAATGGCAAAGTCTGGAGAAAATTTAACAAGAAAATGTATCAAAATTGTGCTAGAGCTTGGCAGGCCTATGACACCCTCTGGGGGCTCCCATTTGTGACTGTGTGTGGAGAGAGTGCCTCACCTTCACTGTGCATGTGGAGAAGAGGCAGGAAAATAGACCTGAATGTAGAATGGGAAGGATATGGGTAATTCAATGATTAGAGGCATCATTGCCAAGGAAGAGCAAGCTCAAGGAAGGAGCAGGTTTGGGGAGTAGGATTAATCTGAGTTTTTGACATTTCTAGACTGGCATTGCAGAGGAAGTATGTGATGGAGACATCTATGAGATAATTACTTTGTGATCTGAATTTCTGTAGATTTATATGGACTTAGATACCAATTTGGGAATCATTAGTGTAAGAATGATAGATAAAATCATGGAGCATGATGTGTTCCTGCTGGGAAGGGGTATAAACTAAGATCAGAATACCCAGGTTCCCAACAAATAGAAAGCAGCAAAGGAGACTGAGAAGGCCAAGTGGAAAACCAGGAATTTTGGGTACTTGAGAAGGAAATCTTGATGAATGAGAACCAATCAGTGTGTGTTCAGCGTATGAACCAAATGATTCTACATTGTTATTTCTCTTCGTTTACTTACTAGTTCCTTGAAGACTCAGCTCAAGCATCACTGGTAAGAAGGGACACCTGCCCTTCCTCTGCCCTTCATAATCCTGTGCAAGTTATAGTAACTAAGTGACCCTTTGTATTTTTGTCATTCAATTTTTATCCAATTTTCAGAAAACTGAAAGAGAATAAATGTTAATCCAGTCCAGGGTGTGTGTCTGAAACAGTCTGGTGAGATTATTCCCCTAGATTCTTCTCCCCCAGCTATGTTTTCTTTTAATTTTTTAGGGAAAAGAGTGAGGGAAGTCTGTGGGCTTTACTAGTTAATAAGTGCTCTGTCCCTAACCCACCCCAGGACTTATCACCAAGGGGAAAAAACAAAATCAAATCTAGATCATGAAAAACGAAAAGTAGCAAATTTAATATATCCAGAAGACTTGCATAAATATAATATTTATGACATAAGGCAGGGTGAAAAAATATGCCTCGATTCTAGTCCCTTCTCTACAGCATAACCAAATGAGTTTAATTCTGGAATGTGTCCAGGGCTTACTATAAGGGAATTCGTTAGCACAATTACTCATATTAGTATAGCTAACTGTGTTGGTTAATTTTTCCTCAACTTGACTGGCCACAGGGCACCCAAATTAAATATTATTTCTAGGTGTGTCTCTAAGGGTATTTCAAGATGAGATTGGCATTTCAATCAGTGGGCTCAGTAGATCACCTTCCTCCATATGAGTGGGTGTCAACTGTTCCACCCACTGACAGTCTGATTAGAGGATAGAGGAAAAAGACAGAAGAGGGAGGAAGCCTCACTGTTGAGCTGGGACATTTCATCTCATCTTCTCCTGCCCTGGGACTGAGATTCACATCAGCATCTCCCTTGGCTCTAAGGCCTTCAGATTCAGACTGAATTACACCCCTGGCTTTTTCCTGGGCTTCCAGATTTCAGATGGAAGAGCATGGGATTTCTCAGGCTACAGACTCTTGTGAGCTAATTCCTCAACATAAGTGAAATTGTATATAAAATCTCCTGTTGGTGCTGTGTCTCTGGAGGATGTTGACTAATAATGCACTAAGGCAGAATTATGTTGATATATGGTAAAAGGGAATTGATAAAAATGAATACACATTATGGATTAAAACCAATTAATAAAATCTGGCATATTCTTAATGTGTTATATTTTTTAAATGTATATCTCAGCATAATTTTTATTGTTGCAAAGACTATAAACATTACATTGAAAGCAAGAAGCAAAACAAGAACCTATCACTGCTATTATTTAATATTGTTCTAGATTTTCTAAATGAACACGTTTAACAAGAGAAGGAAAGTTGAGGTATGAAAATTATAAATATTTCCATTGTTTCCTCAAATTGTTTACCTAGAAATACAAATGATTCACTAACATATCAGGGAACAAAAACACTCAAAACAGTGGATATAACAGGATGCCAATTTTGGATGCAAATATTCATGAGGACAAAATATGAAACTAGAGGAAAGAAAGTATAAGGAGAGGACAGCATCCTTAAATATATAGACATAGCAGTTAACCAAAGTTAAATCAATGTGGTACTGGTGAATTCTCAGAGACCAAAACAGGATCATGTACCTATGTCTATACCTTTCTAGGTATTTATGTATCTATGTATCTTTCTGTCTATCCTGAATGTGAAAGGTGGGGTTCACTTGCATCCGAGGCAGAAGGAAGGATTCAGAGCTTCTGCCCAGAATAAATGCAGACACCACTTGGCATCGATTCTATGGAGGTGTTCATTCAGATGCCATAGATAATGTTTTTTTTCCTAGTTTTAATTTTCACTTTTTTGAAACTAGTAAGAAAAGTCTCATTGAAATCTAAGACTTACATATATATATAGAAACACTGCTGCCTGTGGGACTCTACCCACTCTCAGGGGTGGGAATGGACACTTCTGACTTCTGAGAGTGGGGAGAGGGATAGGGGGTCTGGTAATTTCCTTAAGGCTCCTACCCTACCTCCCATCAAGCACTCTCCACCCTCAACTCACTGCAGGAGTCCTGAGGGACAGTTCACAGAGAAGGTAAGGGCCACGGCCTCACCAGTGTCCCCCTACCACTTCTGGCAGGCAGAAAATGAGGAAAGAAAATTTCTTACTTCAGGAATATTAGTCTAATTCAGTGAGCCCCTCACAGCCAAATCATCTCATTGTTTACTCCAATCTTCTGGAGGTTTCTCCTAATATCTGGTGCTTTTTGGGTCAAAAACATATTTTTTAATATCACCTGTCCCTCATAGGACTTAAGATCAAGAGGGATGTACTTCTCTATTGCCTCCTGGAGCTGATCCAGAAAGGCTATAGGGTTTTCCTCGGGCCCCTGAGTTATGGTGGAGACATTAGAATAATTGACCACCTTTTGCCTGGTGGCCTTGAGGCCAGCTTGGACAGTTACTAAAAATGTTCTCTCTCCCACATCTCCTTTGAGAAAGTTATTATCCCACCCTGAGTCAGTCACAGGCACCACTGTTTTACCCACTGGATATCTAGGATCTGAAAGGTGTAACCCGGTGGCAAACTTTTATGCCTCCATTAATACTCTGGATTTCTCAAAATCATTAAAAGTCTAGCTTACAATAACATGTATATCTTCTCAAGCCAAGTCCCAGGATAAACACAAATGATGGAATGTCTCTACATACTGATTAGGGGGATGGATGTAGCTCCCCAGACCCTGTTTCTTTGTTTCAACTCTACTAAACTGAAGGCTTATGAAGCAGAGTTGGTCCAGACTCCCCTGCTACTTCCACCCAAGGTAGGAGCTGAGCCACCTCCCCCTTTCTAGGAACCCCTCAGGCCTCCCAGGTGATGGGGGCAGATCAGAACAGGTGGGAACCTGAGGAAAATCTTTGAATACCTTAGTGTTACTGGACTTTTAATACCCCTGCACTACTGAGGATCTTCCCATAAATAAAAGAAAGTTCATAAAGTATTTTGTCCCATTTTCCTTCTCTTTTACAAAAAAATTCCAGCTGATAGATAGTGGAGTAATTTGGAGTCTTGGCCACTGTTCTTGCCATCCAACTTGTAATAGTCCTGCAAAAGATTCAACATTTTTTCTTCCATGTGTCTGAATCAAACTAGTCCCCATTTGAAAGAATGCATCCCAAAGGCGTGTTAAGAGGGATTGGCGATCCATTTGCACACATCTAGAAAGTAAGGAGAAAAATGGGGAAGGGCAGAAGGGAAACACTTTGCTAGCTGGGGTCAGTTAGAGCTGGGTATTCCAGGTAATGACGCAGGCCTTTCAGCCAAAGTATCAGTCCAGATGTCTCCTTTCCAATTTGTAGGGAGAGGGGCTGTGTGTGACCCCTCAAACTTAAAAGCCTCTTGCTCGTTTCTTTTGAGCACCAAGACAATATCTGTTGGTATTACAACCTGGCTATCTGTACTAGCACTGGTCCTTGGGTGGCCAGCCACAACAAAGAAGACACCTCCTAACCAAAATCACCCAAGTCAGAATGTCTTCATGGAAACAGATGAGCTGATTGACCTACACAGAGAAATCGTTGGCCTGGTGCCAAAATTTCACAGCAGTCTTCCCTTAGTTCTTGGTATATTCATGGCCAAAGAATGACCAGAAACATCAAAATGTCAGGTCCAGCCTCTTGGTGGAGTGTTATCCTAGATCTTTGGCTCCTTGCTTGGTAAAAAAAATAATAATAATAATACGACCAGGGCTGGTGTTAAGGAGTGACCTCAAGCAAGAAGCAGTTTCACATGATTAGCTTTTTATTATAAAATGACACAGGTCTGTCTCTGAGAGTTAATAGAGACAGACAGACTGACATACTGACTCACTGACTAACTCTCTGGGAATTCTTGAGTTGTTTCCTTTTATTGTCCTATTCTGGGGAAGGGATTTTGGGAGGTAGGGGATGTTACCAAAGGATCAACGGGTATTCTCAAGGTTGTATCTGGGTAGGCAAGTCCCTTCTCTAAAAGCCCCACCTAGAAGGGATGAACCTCAATGCAGATTTAAGCTAACGCCAGAATAATTAACTTCAGGTTACTCTAGATCACTTTCCAAATCCTATCATTCGTAGGCTGGGGAATTCCCAGATTGGTTCCCTCCTTCCCCAGGTGTCACAGTTGATTAAGATGGGATTAAAGGTGGGACAAGAACAAAGTGGAAGCCAGAATTTACCCTTCTTCCCAGGTGGGGCAATTTCTTAGGCGGAACCAAAGTAGGACACTCATGTCCCTGGAAGAGCCGGAGATTCTAGCTATCTACCTACAGATCTACACACTACTCCTTGAGCAAACAACAGGAAAGAAATCACGGATATATAGCTCTTCCCTTCCTACTGCTCTGTGGAAATCGTCACCTGTGAAACTATTACCCCATACATAATTAAAGACTACAGGGTATACTTATACAGCTCTTTTTCTCCCTTGTGAGTTTTCTATTTAGATGCTTGGGGAAATA
This sequence comes from Microcebus murinus, assembly GCF_040939455.1. Taxonomy (NCBI): domain Eukaryota; kingdom Metazoa; phylum Chordata; class Mammalia; order Primates; family Cheirogaleidae; genus Microcebus; species Microcebus murinus. Next base: position 72,815,069 of record NC_134107.1, on the reverse strand, counting down.
CTCTCAGCCTATTCCCTTCTAAATTCAGAATGCCTGTCACAGGATTGGGCGTAAGCTCTTGTTTCTGTAATTTCATCAACAGATTTCAACCACATCTTTTATAAAAGGATTATATAAAACCATGACTTAACCATGACATAGTATAATTTCCTTAGACTGTGAATCTGGAAATCAACCTATTTCTTATCTTTTGATAGCAATAATCCTTAGTATGTTTCTTACATTTTGCAAAAATTTCTTAATGCTAGAATGTAAAAATGTAAATATTACCCATGTTTTGAGTCACAAAACAAAATAACAGAGATTTTTTTTATTTTGATATCCTGAAAAGCTGTTTCCACAGATTAGATTAACACAGTAAAAACGTTCTCTGCACAGCTGATTGCAATGACCTCCACCTGAAATCAATCAACACCACTTATTTTGGTGTCAAGTGTGCCCAAAACAGTGGTTATCAAATTGTGATTCTCCAACTATTGACAGTAGCAGCAACCAGGAACATGTTAGAAAGGTTAAATTCTGGCTCCCCATCTCAGACTTACTGAATTAGATACTCTGGATGTGGCACCCGGCAATATATGCTGTAACAGGCTCTCCAGGGGATTTTGATTTTTGCTGGCCTAACACATAGTTTCTAAACTGACCTATAGCTTCATAATATATTATATACTATGCACAGCTTCATGTAATAATATACACATTCAGACATACACACACCTATAAACACATAGGTACATGTATACAGGTACAATAAAGCAGAGAAAGAACATTTTATTCAGTCCCATCCAGAGGCTTTTACGTTTCTCTGCTGCTACTACTGAGAAAATGATACTCTTCCCATCAAGAGGAAGAAATAAGGACTTGATTATCATGACAACATTCCCTGACTAGAAGACTTCTGTCTAATCCCTCTTGCAAGTATATTTTCTTTCTGATATTACTGCTAATTCTTGGGGAAAATGTCATCTCTTCCTTTGTGCATTATCCCTGTCCATGTAAATGAGAGACTCATTGTTAGCTATCATGGTATTTCATGTTGAAGGACCAGCCCAGTGCCCTGGATGCAGGAGAATGTTTCCCACAGCAGCTTACATGGGACGGGGCATAAAGCTGATATATAATTGTTTCCTCAGCTACCAAATTATTCACTGAAGTCACTCTGCTCCCTAATAAATACAAAAGTTTGCCTCAAAACTATTCATCCAGGCCATAGTCAAATCCAGGGGCCTCCCTAACATTTCTGATAATTCTGATGAACTCTGTTCTCTTGGTAGCATAAAACTCTGCCCTCCACAGAGTCAGTGTGGGGTCTGAATATTTTCATAGATTTAACCATGACATAATACAATTTCCTTAGACTGTGACTCTGGAAATCAATCCATTTCTTATCTTTGGATAACATTAATCCTGAGTATGTTTCTTAATTTTGCAAAAATTTCTTAATTCTAGAATAACATTTGTTCATATTAACCCCTTTATTCAGTTATTTATCAATTTATTTGCCTCATGTTTATTACATAAATCCTGTTTTAACCCACTTGGAATTTCCAATATAGTAGTAATAAGTATTTAAGTATCATAGTTTGTAATGAGAGTTTCTTGACTGTTGTAATGAAATATTATAATATGCCCATAGAGAATATAATGTAACTACCCTGTTTTATAGGGTCTGAAAGGATTTTCCTGAAAAACTGTTGTGTTTGAGCTGAAATGTGCCAAGGATTAGGATTTAGAGAAATGACAGTGTGTCAGATAGTTGCATCTACTCAACGATGTCAAGGTCGAAGAAAAAATAATCACTCTGCCTTCTGTTCAGTAAGCTAAGATATATAACACTTCTTACTTCTACTGTAACCAGGTTCATATATGCAATTAAAACACATTGTTTACAACCCAAGGGGAAAGTTGAAAACAGGTTGTGTAAAAGAAACCAGACACTAAAAAGACATATATGATTCCATTGATATAAGTCCATAAACATGAAAAGTAGATTAAATGTTGCCCAGAGAATGGAGAAGAAAAGTTGATGAGTAATAAGTTTCTATTGAGGCTGATGAAAATACCCGAGAATTAGATATGAATGGCTGCACTACGCTGGACGCACAAAATTTCACTGAATTAAATAATTTAGAAAGTAAATTTCAGATTATGTGAATTTCTCCCCATAAACCAGTTATGAAAAAAAGGAAAAAGCCATTACTGTTTTTCTAGTAAATACTCCAAAAAATTTTTTTTATTAAAGTAAAATGTAATAAACAAATTTATACATTAATGTGGCTATCCCATTTTATAACCATACAGTAATTATAGTTCCTAAAGTTACAATGAGCTCAAAGACACTGCTGCACAGCCCTGTTGCCTAACATGAGGTCTCAGAAACATAATTTCAACAGACATGAAAGCTCACTGGGAAATTATCATGAATCCTAAATTTTCATGAGGAACATAGGTAGAGGAAAGGCCTCAGAGGGGAAGAGAAAGAGGAAATAAGGAGACTATATATGAGGGCGGCTTTAGAAACATCATAGAAGCTCACTGTTCTGTTGTCATAATCCAGAAACACCCCAACCCGACTCAGAGGCCTTTGCACACACTGAACTAAGGGTGGGGAGCTGGTGGACAGACGATAACCCTTGATCCCCTTTAAAGAAAATAGCAAAACTGCATCCTCACAATCAATAATCATGCTGTTATCTTGTGTTTGGGAATCTTTGCAGACTCCCAGAACCCAGCTGGAGTAGTGTGTCACATCCAATTCCCAGTAGTGCCTGCCAGTGGCAAAGGCCTCAGCTCCACATGCAGCAAAGCTCTGGGTTGCCTCGAGTTCCCAGGGTGCTCTGTGATCTTCATCACCAAATATCACACTTCTAAGGTTCTCGGAAAGGCTTATATAGCAACTGGCCATTTCCATAATCGGAAGATTGTCCACTGCAAAAGGAAGCAAAAATCAGATCAGCAAATTCCCTGAAAGGCAGAAGATTTCTGCTGAATTAGTCACTTCATTTGCTTCTCCTTCAAGAAAATGTGGAATAAAAAGGGCAAAGAGAGTTCAGACTTGCTAATCTGTGAAGATCAAGGGATATTGCCACCTCTACAGCACACAAAATTTCTTCTCATAAGAGAAAACCCTGGCCATATCACTGTGGGAAACAGTGATTTAATATGTACCTTTGAATAGTTTGTTTCAGGACACACTTAAGCTTTTTTTCTTTTTTCTTTTTTTTTTACTTTAGTAGAAAACTCCTCTTGTGTTGTCTTGAATAGCATCAATAAACAGGTATTAACTTGTAGGGTTTAGGTATTTATTAAGATATAGACTGTACCTGGTACATTTTCAAACATCAAAAAATTTGTTGAAAATCCACATGTGTAGTTTGAAACGTTCTGAAAAGAATGTTCTGGCTTCACACTATCTGTTCAGATCCTGCCACATTCAATCTAATCCTAGCTATAGCCCTCTGCTGCCTAGTAGTGCCTACTGTGTTGAGCCCTGTTCACAGCCCTGTTCCTTTCTTTTTCAGTTGTTTCCAGAGTATCTACAATTGTTAGAGGTATTTACAGCTGTTTTGCTCATAGACATTTTCATCATTTTAATTGTCGTCAAAACATTGTGATTTTAAAACTATATATTCTTTGTAGAATTCATGATAAATGCAATATAGAAGAAATGAAAAATGATCAATACCAAATACAAACCTTCAAAGTTGGTGTAAATGCATAAACAAAGAACATTGATTGCTCCTCTGAGAACTAAGCATTGTATCTCTTCATAACCTCATGACCTGAATACTCTTCTCTTACTCTGCCTACGTCATCTATAAGTAAAATGTGAATCTTCTTTTGCATTTTCAGCAAAATCTAAGTCAAAAAGTTCAGTCACTATCATTATGCCTACTCAGAGAGAGAAGATAGAAAAATGTGGAAAATCATGTACCATCTTCATGTAAGAAAAAATTCAAATGGGACAGAGCTCATTCCCAAACACCCACTAAAGAAAAAAAATTAAGGCCTGACTGCCAAACAGCTGCCTCTCACCTCTGAACGTGTTCAGCATGTCGAGGAGTCCAGTGATGCGCAAAGAAGTGAGCTCTGGGTTCACAGGCTGGGGCTTCTGCGCCTGCACTGACTGGGTCCTGCAAAGAATGGCATCAGTTACACCACAGGGCGAGGGTATTCACACTGTCATCACAAACATATTGGTTTTCAGTCTAAGATATTAATCTTTCATCTGAATTCTTTCATGTTTCATTAACCAGAGATACACTTTACTCCACACACTTGGGGATATAAGAAATTTTACTTTTTTAAAAATTTAACTTAATCACAGTCCAACTTCAACATTCTTCTCAGATAACATTCAACTTCTAAAATTTTTTTTTTTTTTTTTTTTTGAGACAGAGTCTCACTTTGTTGCCCAGGCTAGAGTGAGTGCCGTGGCGTCAGCCTAGCTCACAGCAACCTCAAACTCCTGGGCTCAAGCAATTCTCCTGCCTCAGCCTCCCGAGTAGCTGGGACTACAGGCATGCGCCACCATGCCCGGCTAGTTTTTTTCTATATATATTAGTTGGCCAATTAATTTTATTTCTATTTATAGTAGAGACGGGGTTTCGCTCTTGCTCAGGGTGGTTTCGAACTCCTGACCTCGAGCAATCCGCCCGCCTCGGCCTCCCAGAGTGCTAGGATTACAGGCATGAGCCACTGCGCCCCGCCAACTTCTAAAATTTTTGAGTGCCGTTCCCTCCTCCTACCGGTCACACCACCTTGGATTATGCAAAGACCCTGAGTATCTCATAGAGAGAATTACCCTGAGGCACAGCCTTTGGGACTTGAGCCCGTAGCAGTCACCAATGACAAAGTCAGTATCTAAAAGGGAATGGCCACTGAGCTAGAAGGCTTGGATCTTTTCTACCAGGCAGGGAATGTAATTCCAGCCTGACAGCCTGGTCCTGATGGTCCTGAGGCAGCCAGTGTCCCCTCAGGTCCTGCCTGAGGTGTGTGCTGGGACAGAGCAGCGCCTGGCCACGGCTACTCATGGGAACAAAACCTCCCTCCCTTCCCAGCCTTAGGGAATCTCCCCTTTCCTGTCTTCTTCTCCTTCCACCTTTCTAGAAGAGGGGGCTTCTCTGTGGTACCTTACAATAATCCCCTTATGAAGGTTTATTGATCAGGGCTGGAGAGGATTGGGGGAATGATTAGAGCAAAGCCCAGAATAGCAAACTGTGTTTAGGTATATTTGACTTCAGCCACATAAGAAGGAAACTTCCAAAACTTAGGAGGAGAAGGCCTCAGAACCTCTTTTGAAACAAAGTAGAAATTAGCCACAAAGAACAACATTAATAACCCAAAACATTGCATCTACTTCATTAACAAGAAAGCAACTTTCTCAGAAATAGCAGATTCTTAGGGGAAACTCACCTTTCCAATATGTTTCCCAAGTCCTGCAAAGAAAACAAAAAGTTATTAATCATGAGAATATATTCTATTGAACCCTCTTTGTACTTTTGTTGTTCTTGTTGATTTTGTCTTTTAATAATGTATTTTTTTTTCTTACTCCCCTCTAAGAAACCATCCAAGGCTTTGTTAACCACAGAGTCTGCACTGAGCCATGAGGGGCTTCCTCAGTGTGCACAGGAAGGAAGGAGCCCAGGAAGAGGCTGTGCAGCGATGAGAGGAGATCTCGGTTCCCAGTGTCACTCTTCTCCCAGTCTTATTCCCAGGAGAGGGCTGACCACATATAGCAATTAAAACAAATCAAGGAACCAAATAAAAAACAGAATTCTTTGAAATCCGTTCCCAAATTCCACAAACCTTGCCTGGACAAGGGGGAAAGCCTCAATGCCTTCAGCTATTTGCTTTTGTGTGGGGCAGCAGAAAGCATGGTGGATTAGTGACATCAACTGAGTGTTACCCCAACAAAGTTAACTTCCCTGGCAACAGTTTTACTCACATTGGATAATCCTTCCGTGTGGATAGTATTCCTCAGGACACTGATAAGAATTTTACCCTATATTATCTACTATAATTGTAAAAAAAAATATCCCAAAGATGAGGACACTGTGTAGAAATAAGTGACTCCCACAAACAGAATGGTGAGAGTCAAGGAGCATGTGTCACTCAGCTGAGTGCTGGTATCAGCAGGTAGCATTTCAACATCCTGGCCACATCGCCCAGCAAAGATTCCTGTCTCAGGATGGTCCCTCCCCCCGCACCTGCAGCAGCTCCACGTCCGCCTTGTGGCACATCTCAGTCAGCTCTCTGTACATGTCTTTCATCCTTTCTTTCTGTTGGGCCATTCTCACTTCACTGTCTCTGAGTTCCTGGAAAATCTCCTGCGCTTCTCTCTCCAGTGCCTGCAGGTGGCGTTGCTCCTCGTCATGGAGAAATTGGTGCATCTTCTGATACTGGATGTTGATTACCACCTTCCTCAAGGCCACATATTCCTACAAGGATATTCAATTCAAAGGATTACATGCCCTCATTCTCAACAGAAAACCTAAAACTCCAAATTATTTCCTTACTATCATCAATCTAGTAATTTGTAAATTTTTTGCCTCACCCCTACAAACAGTCTTCAATATTTTCTGGTTCTTTCTGTTCATTGTATTTCCACATCCCTATTCTCTCTCCCTGTTTATATCAAAGTGTCTAAAGAGTCTTAGTTTTCTCCCTATGATACTTCTCACAGTTTTTGCTACATTAATTATTTCCTGATTTACCTGAATCTTCTTCCATTTCTATTGTTTCTTTGCCTGCTTTTCCTAAATATTAACAAATGTTGAGGCACACACCACGTGATACAGATTTTTAAAAGTTTACTATATTTTTATTCTAAGAACTCATCTTTTTCTCTCCTCTTCTTCACACCCAAATTTAGCTCAATGTTGTCTTATCTTCAGTGTCTGAGAGGGTTTCTCCAAACCTTCAGATTTCTACTAAGAACACTCATCATACCCTGTCCGTATCAGCATTCTTTGCACTAGTTTGTATTGGCCTGTATATTTTTTCTGATTATGTAGATTTATGAAATCCAGATAGCCTTGCTGTAATACTCCATATTTTTTATTCCTGATTTATCATTTGAAATCACTACTTTTTCCTGGGAAGAAATCACTATCAAAGTGTACAACTGGTAATATGAATTTAGCTGAAAATGTATCAGCTATTCATATGTCAATTTTTTTTTCTTTAATTTCTTTTTTTTCTTTTTGTTTGCTTGGGGAGAGATGTAATAGCCATATGTCAATTTACATAAAAATACATTTTCATTCTTACCTCTAATAACTCAGTTTTGCTAGTTTCTTGATTTAGATCATTTTGAGCTTCCTGAGTCATTTTCCATAAAGATTCCATTGTCTTTAAAAGTTCCTCCTGCAAAGTAAACAGGACCTTTAGCAATAATACTGATGATACTGCAGATTTCATCCCCTCCTCTATGAGAAAAGGCTATAGTTGGGAGAACAGTAACTTTGAGTTAAAGAGGAATGGTCAGAATTTTCCATGTTAACCAAACTGGATTCTAAAATGTGGGATATCAAAGATGACAGAAACCTTTAATAGAAAACTCACAGGGACCCTATGAAGAAAATAATCCATAATTCTGAGAAATTTGTTTTATTTTTTTCTACCCTAGCTATGCAGCAATCTGGCTTACAGCAGAAGTCACTGTTCTTAGTGCTGTCACCTTAGCCACACCTGCACCAACTGAGTACATTTGACAAGTAAGGAAACTTCCTTAGTGTAGGATCAGCACAGTATGATCGGAGTGTCAAATTGGTCAACAACATTTTAAGGACAAATTTAAATCTTGGCATTCACAGTTAGAAATCTCCATCCCCACTGTCTCTATTCTCAACTTCATTATAAGCCCTCATCTTTCTCTATGATTTAGGATCCTGTAGATTCCAAATGTCTTCAGGGGCACCACTTACCCGGCACTGCTCAGCAGCCCATTCGACAGGACGGTGGCCATGAGCCGCATGCTCTGGTGTCTCTGAGCAGGGCCCACAGAGCAGCATCTTCTCAGTCTCACAGAAGAGCCCCTTCACCTCCATGTGCGCCACACAGATCTGCTCCTCTGAGATGTGGCCCTGGTGAGGTCCGGCCTTCCTGGCAAGGGAAGCCAGATTCTTGAGTACAAAACTGGTTTCGAAGTCTGTCCTCTCCGATATATCCCTGCACTCAGGGCAGCGCAATGGAGTCTGGGATTCCTCCCAGCAGAGGCAAAGACAGGGCCTGCAAAAGCTGTGCCCACAGTCTATGGTGACAGGGTCTATGTAGAAGTTCATGCAGATGGCGCAGGTTAGTTCCTTCTGGAAGGTTTCAAAGCTGTCTGAATCCATGTTTCTGAAAATAAATTCAGAAAAAAAAAATAGAGTGAGGAAGAGAGTTACTCTTCATCATGATAAACTTAAGAAAAAGGGGGGAAAAAGCTTTTGGAAAGTTCTGCCTGAGCTCCGTTCAATCTACCTATTACATTCACCCCAACCCCAGTAAAAACATGGACATGGTAAACCTAGACAGGCCGGATTTATATACACATCCCTCAATAGCCATGGAAGGTTGGTTCCAGGATTCTGTGATACCACATCCTTTATATGAAATGGACTCCGGTTTGCATATTACCTAGGCACATCGTCCCACATGCTTTATATATCATATCTGGATTACTTCTGCTATTGACACAATGTAAACGCTAGTAAACAGTTGTTATAAACTGGGTGTGGCGGCTCATGCCTGTAATCCCAGTACTCTGGGAGGCTGAGGAGGGCGGATCATTTGAGCTCAAGAGGTCGAGACCAGCCTGTGCAAGAGGGAGACCCTATCTCTACTGAAAAGATAGAAAGAAATTAGTTGGAATATATATATATTAGTCAAGCATGCTGGTTCATGCCTTGTAGTCCCAGCTACTTCAGAGGCTGAAGCTGGAGGATCACTTAAGCCCAGGAATTTGAGCTACACTGATGCCATGGCCCTCTAGCCCAGGCAACACAGTGAAACTCTGTCTCAAAAAAAAAAAAAAAAAAAAATAGTTGTCATACTGTATTGTTTAGGCACAATGACAAGAACAAAAAGTCTCTACAGGTTCAGTACAGAAATTTTTCCTCTAAATATTTTTGATCTGTGATTGGTTGAATCCACAGATGTGGAGCCTGTAGGTTCAAAGGTCAACTGTACCGTGATACAAAGGGCAAAAGGAGACAAGGGAGTCCTTGGGGTTCTTTTTGATAAAACAAGCAGGGTTCTCAATCATACCTAAATTATGGACAAGTTTAAAGATTGGGCAGAGGGTAAAAGTGGGGAAGATTCCAGAGTTACTTATATTAGCTGACTGGTGCAGAAGCACATTCATTATATCTCTGTCTCTCTCTTTCTCTCTCTCTCAATGACTCCATGATTGGAACATACAAAAGACACTTAGTATATGCTCCCTGCCTACCAATTCAGTGATGGACTCTTTGAAAACAGCTAAAATTGACAGGTCTCATCTAAGCTTCACTAATTTATTAGCATTAAATTCAACTTTCAACTTCTATAACTATAAACAGTTGAATTTATCCTTCTAAGTTCAATGTCAAAACTCTTCCTTTCAAGAGATGAAATGGAAAAGTTATCTATTAATTCAAGTTTAGGAAGCTCTTTCCCAAGTCAACTGAGATGACTAGGGAGAACAACTTCACATTCTGAAATGGGGACTATTTCAGCTTACAATGATTAGCAACAATTAATCAACTGTCTTGTAAAACAAAACAAGACAATGAAGATAAGCACTGAGCTTTTCTCTCTACACTATAGAAGCCAGAGATGCAGTTAGTGGAAATGTGACTGACAATTTTGCTTATTTCCAATATTTCTCCATAATGACCAAGAAACTTCTTGGGAGTCCTTACCAGTTAGTTGAATCTATATTGAACACTTTTAAAATCTCATCTACAGGCCGGGCGTGGTGGCTCACGCCTGTAATCCTAGCTCTCTGGGAGGCTGAGGCGGGCGGATTGCTCAAGGTCAGGAGTTCAAAACCAGCCTGAGCAAGAACGAGACCCCATCTCTACTATAAATAGAAAGAAATTAATTGGCCAACTGATATATATATAAAAAATTAGCCGGGCATGGTGGCGCATGCCTGTAGTCCCAGCTACTCGGGAGGCTGAGGCAGAAGGATCGCTCGAGCCCAGGAGTTTGAGGTTGCTGTGAGCTAGGCTGACGCCACGGCACTCACTCTAGCCTGGGCAACAAAGCGAGACTCTGTCTCAAAAAATAAATAAATAAATAAATAAAATAAAATCTCATCTGCAAACTGAAAGTTTTAAAGGGACAAAAAATAGTACCTTTACAAGAAGTCTTTTTCAATTAATTCAACATATTTATCTTTTCTTTGATGTTTATAGAAATTACTATATGTGTCCATTATATTGAACATTTTTGGCATTTTATGAGCTCCATAATTGCATAAAACATGTGAAAATATATCTTTTAAGACCTTAAAAAATCAAGGCTGGATGCAACGGCTCATGCCTATAATCCTAGCATTTTGGGAGGCCAAGGTAGGGGGATTGCTTGAGGCCAGGACTTTGAGATCATCCCTGAGCAAGAGCCAGACCCCATCTCTACAAAATATAGAAAACTTAGCCAGGCATGGTGGTGCATGCCTGTAATCCCAGCTATTCAGGAGGCTGAGGCAGAAGGATTACTTGAGCCCAAGAGTTTGAGGTTGCAGTGACCTATGATGATGCCACTCTACTCTAGCCCGGGCATTAGAGTGAGACCTTGACAACAAATAAAAACAACAACAACAACAAAAAAAACACCCAAAACCTAAAATATCTGTCAATAAAGAAAGTAGTCAAATAAAAATGATCAAATAACAATTTAACACAAACCAATACATTACAAATGTTCTAATTACAGATACTTATTTTGATGTCATTTTTACTAACTATGAAAGCCACTTGTTTGTTGGGATAAAACTTGAGCCAGCTGACAGGTCAAGTTAAAGTAAAATATAAATGTTATAAGAGAAAGTAAGCAACAAGAGCTTGACTTTCAATTCCATACGCACCAAAGTCTATTGTCGGTGGTCTCACTTCTGGAAGCTCTGAAAGTTCTACCAATTTCCAGGTCAACAGTAACTCTTGGCTCTCCAAAGCCCAGCAGCGACTAATGCAGTGGGTCTTCTCTGGGGAAGTGTCTCCAAGTGTGCACCGGTGGGCTTTTTATATGGTGTGACTCACCTAAAACCACACCCACTTCCTGTGATTGACTACTGCTTCTAGAAAGGATTATGAACTTTGGATTAAGTTACCTGGGAAGGTGTGGCATTGATTAATTAGATTAAAAGAGGATAGAAAACCACACCTGGAGGCTAAGAGCTACCATAATGCAGAGGTGTTTGTGGTGAGATACAAAAAACTTGAGGTGATACATGTTGTTCAAAGAGGAACTTTCACTGAAACAATTATTTCACTAAATAATTTTTTATTCTACATGTGATGACCTCACAATTCTTAAAATTTGGACTCTTCTGCTACTATTTTTTTTTTTTTTTTGAGAAAGAGTGTCTCACTCTGTTGCCCAGGCTCTAGTGCCCTGGCCTCAGCGTAGCTCACAGCAACCTCAAACTCCTGGGCTCAAGCCATCCTCCTGACTCTGCCTCCCAACTAGCTGGGACTACAGGCATGCACCACCATTCCTAGCTAATTTTATATATATATATATATATATATATATATATATATATATATATATACAATTTTCCAGCTGATTTCTTTATATTTTTAGTAGAGACAGGTTCTTCTTGATCAGGCTGGTCTTGACCTCCTGACCTTGATCTATCCACCCACCTTGGCCTCCCAGAGTGCTAGGATTAGTTCATCATTCTACTTTTTGAATTTATAATTTCTTGTTAAGTTCTTAGTCATTATTTGTGTGAATATGCCCAACAATGAGACATTAACTGAGATAACCAACACATCTGTACTGTGTAACTTTCTCATCTAAAAAAGTGCACCAAGGAACTTAATTGTATTTTAAATAATTGTATGTATAATAGTTGGTGAAATTCCTTGTATTACTTAGGAAGAGGTGGTAATTCTTTTACTAAAGACATAGGGTTGTAAATAAACATGAGTTCTGAAGTTTCATTTGACCCTCCTTGTGCTTCAAATGCGAATCCTTAGGAGATTAAGGAACGGTTAACATAGAAACATAGGTGAGGACTTTTCAAGAAATTTCATTCTTCAAAAACTGTTTCAAACATTTCTTAAAATGTTGCATATCATCTACATAAGTCTAAAGGGGAAAGACTTTCTAGTCTTCTCACTTATTAATAAAAATTAAATGATTAGTTGTGTAGGATGCCTCCTTTAGTGCTATTAAATGGTGCTCTCCTATGAGAGGGAGTTGTCCCATATTTTCGTGCACCATTATTTCCTGGTTTGGGATTGCTTCACACATTATTTAAAAGTTTTATAAAGCAAGCTCTGTGACCTCAGCTCTATCACAAAGATAAAAATAACAGCAATTAGGTGGTTGTGAGCCTTATTGAGTTTTTCTACATGCTATACTAACTTCTCATTCTCCTCCCATTAAACACAGTCTTCATAGATAAGTAAGACTAAACCCTTAGCATCTGGTGATTATACTTTCGTAGGGAAGTTGAATGCATATATTATAAAAGTTAAAGAATTATAAAATCTTTAATAAGGAAGAATTAACTGTTTACAACTGCAGAAAAAACAAAGTAGCTAAATATGCCTGAGATTTTTCTCTCTCTCCCTAATCATTCCATAGTAAAAGACCCCAGAAAAAGATTGATTTAAAAGGCTTGCATCCGTGCTATGGTACCACTAAGCCTATAAAAAAAATTTAAAAATCTACTCTTTTTCCATGTGCTAATTTCAGAATATGTGGCAGATGTAAATTCACCAAGGTATATGGGCTTAGCGTGATATAAATCTAATATGAACATAAATCTAAAAATGGATGGTTGAAAAAATATATACTTTTGAGGCTAAGGAAATATTGATGTCATAAATATCAGGCAATCAGGAAACAAAGTACAGATAGACCAAATACTATTTTCAAAAGAACACTCACAGTCTGAGAGCCCCAGACATTCCCATGGAAGATCAGCTGGCAGCAGGTAGGTGATACAGGCCCTGTAGTTTATTCTTCTCACTAACAGGGCCTGAGACAGATGGAGGATATTATGGGTAAGCCAGGGCATTAGCAGTAACACATCCTTCTGGACTCTTACATAGATTTTCCATGTGTCAGATTGGTGTCAGGCACCCATCAAATTTTGGCATCTCAAAGTCCTATGTGATACACCACAAGTTTTCTATTGACAGTCATGAATTCCAGGATTCCCACCAGAGTGATTGGTGGGATAGAGTTGGTGAGTCACCTTACTGAAAGCTGGATAAAGAGTTTATAAATTGCTGTCAGTGCTACTTAGACATTTAGAAACTTGCTTAGGAAAAACATCAAAATCAGGCTCACCTCGTCATTTGCTTTTTGCCTAACATAGCTTTTAAGCAGAAGGTTTAGAGGAGAAACAGACCTGACAGCCAGTTCTCAGCCTGGCATCATCAGCACCCTGGACAGCGAGAACCTGCATGCAGAAGCCACAGGTCTGTCAGAAAGAGACTTCTAATGTACATTTGAAAGTCTTGTATGGCATAGCCTTCTTCAAAACACAGCGTATGTCCTAGCATGTCTGGGATGCAGGTACTGCTTACTATCTTGCTAGGGATCTAGCTTAAAACATTTTAGTGTGAAAGTGCTACTCTTTCAGAGGCACTCAAGAGACCTGGCTTAGTAGAGTGAGGTGAGACAGCGAATGGGAAGGATAGATGCTTTCTGACTTGAGAAAGGCTTGGTGGTTCTCTTTATATTTTCCATGTTCTCTGAGGATTAAAAAGGAGTTCATTATCTTTTAAATCTAGAAATAGTTTCATGAGGTGGGAATGAGTAATGAATACAATTGTGACTAACTGAGAATGTCAGTCTACTGCAGACTATAAGTCCACCATGTTCATTCAAAATGAGCTCAGACTCAGGACTGGACGGAGTGAAAAGCTGACAAGGCTCTTTTAAGTCAGACCTTTATGCCCTGTTTCTACTAGAATTTATCACCTCTATGCTACAAATGCCGTTCTCCTCACGGTACAGTAGCAGTTTCATTTGTGTCTTTTAAGTATGGAAAGAATTGTGTTAATGAGAATGTTAATGCAGGACTAATTCTTCTGTGGAGTTGCGGTCTGTCTCTTCCTAATTCTCTCAAGTCTAAAATGTCTTCAAGGCCTCCCGCAGTGGCTCACACCTGTAATCCCAGCTCTCTGGGGGGCCAAGGTGGGTGGATCACTCAAGGTCAGGAATTTGAAACCAGTCTGAGCAAGAGCAAGACCCCGTCTCTACTATACATAGAAACAAATTAATTGGCCAACTAAAAAAATATATAGAAAAAAATTAGCTGGGCATGGTGGTGTGTGCCTGTAGTCCAGCTACTTGGGAGGCTGAGGCAGAAGTATTGCTTGAGCCAGGAATGTAGGTTGCTGTGAGCTAAGTTGACACTGTGGCACTCTAGCTTTGGCAGCAGAGTGAGACTCTGTGTCAAAAAAATAAATAAATAAAATAAAATAAAACGTCTTCAAGGAGCCCCAGCCACTCATACATATTTTAAATCGACTTCTCAATTCACACACACACACACACACACACACACACACTAGCTTATGTTTTCAATTTCTTCTTTCAACAATGTTTTATATTTTAAATGCATAGAGCTGTACATATTTATTATGTTTATTTCTAGGTATTAGATATTTTTGATATTTTAAAAGCCTTTTTATTTCATTTTCTACTTTTCATTGCTGTTTATAGCAATATACTCGATTAGATTTCTTCTCAATTTTACTAATTAATCTAATAGAATCTATATTTGAGGAAATTTTCTAAGCATTAAAAAATTGTCCTGTTAGTGTAATAATTCAAGTATGTTAGCTTTATGCCTTCCAAACACTTATATATTTATCTGTTTTTCTTGTCCTACTACATGACTAGGACATCTAAGAACAGTGTTAAACATGGGTGGTAATAATGAATGCCTCATCTCATTCCATTCTTAGTGGGATGCTTTGACCTGCTTCTTGTCTCTTCCAGCAGTCGTGTGGTTTCATTCCACTTGAGCAACAATGAGACCCACCCAGGGATGTCAAAATCTGTTACTGAAGAATCTACGCTTGTTCCTGAGATCCCACAGAAGAACAAGCACAAGTGCTTTGAGGAGAAAGAAAGAAGAGATATTAATTTGCTAGGAAATGAGGAATTTGGCAGACTACTGTCTCAAAGAACCAACATCCTCAGAGAAAACATTTTGACTTCTCAACACCTTAACTCCTGATAGCCTACTATATGCCTTACGTAATAATATAAACAGTAGGTTAATACACATTTAGTATATTATATGTATTATGTACTATATTCTTACAAAAAATCAACTCAAAGAATGGAAATGCTATTAAGAAAATCATAAGGAAGAGGTAATGTATTTAGTATTTATTAAATGGAAGAAAACCATCATAAAGGTTTTCATCATCCCTGTCTTCACACTGAGGAGGCCAAGGAGGAAGAAGAAAAAGAGGGGTTAGTCTTGCTGTCTCAGGGGTGGCAGAGGCAGAAGAAAATCTGTAGAGTTCAAACCCTGTTCATGAGTCAACCGTGTTTGTTTTGAGCCATTCTAGTAACATTGTTCTTTTGCCTATTATCCATTTTATTTCAAACAAGACCCTGAGGGCTGCTTCTTTAATCTCAGAAATTTCCTTCTTTTGTAGTTGAATTCAAATAAACCTAACAATAACGTGCTATTCTGGACTGTTCTACAGTATCCAAGACAAGCCTCCTACTCGAGGAAGATGGAAGGTGACAAAAGACAAAGGCAAGAGGAAAGAGAGAGTGTCCCTAAGATGAGAAAGGGAGTGAAATTTTGGTCCCACGAGTAGCCGTGGCCATGCACTGCTCCATCACAGCACAGCCCTGGTTTAGGCAGGACCACAGAGGATAGTATCTGCCCTCAGGAGCCTCAGCACAGGCCGGCAGGCTCGAATTAAATTTCCTCGCTGGTAGAAAAGATCAAAAACTTCTGGCTCACTGGATATTTTGTTTGTTTACTAATCTGTGTATTGTCCTTAATTTTTTCATGAATTTATTTTTTATATTGGACATTATTTTTAGATCTTGCCTTATTGCATTGGTGAATCCTGCTGGCTGAAGACCCAAAGGCTTTGCCTGAATTTTCTTCTCTCTGTAAGATATGCAGGATCTAAGTTAAATTTAGAAAAAATAACATTTCTTATGAAAAGTAATATTTCTTATATCCTCAAGAGTGTAGAATAAAATGTACAGCCAATTCACTAAAAATGGGAGAATTCTGATGAAATGCCTTATTGAAAACCAGTATTTTTGTAATGATGCGTGATTAACTTTGGCCTGGGGTGTAACAGATGCCATTCTTTACAGAACTGAGTTGGTGCAGATGCCAAAGCCCCAGCCAGTGAATTCAAAGCTCACTTCATGGCACATCACTGGAATCCTAGGCTTGCTGAACAGCTTCATTGGTGAGAGTCAGCTGTTTAGTTGTCAGGTCTCAATAACCTTATGAGTTTCTTGAATGAATCATTTCCCATTGAAAGTTAGTTCTTCTTACATGAAGGTGATACATGATTTTCCAAAACTTGTATAACTCCTCTCCCTGTATAGTCATATTACAATGAACAATATTGAACTTTTTTTTTTTTTTTTTTTTGAGACAGAGACTCACTCTGATGCTCAGGCTAGAGTGCCATGGCATCAACATGGCTCATAGCAACCTCCAACTCCTGGGCTCAAGTAATCCTCCTGCCTCAGCCTCCCAAGTAGCTGGGACTACAGGCATGCACATCCATGCCCGGTTAATTTTTTATATACATTTTAGTTGGTTCATTAATTTCTTTCTATTTTTAGTAGACACAGTGTCTTGCTCTTGCTCGGGCTGGTTTCAAACTCCTGACCTTGAGGGATCCGTCCGCCTCAGCCTGTCAGAGTGCTAGGATTATAGGTGTGAGCCACCACGCCCAGCCAATTTTTTGATTTATACTTTGCTGAAAATGCAAAAGAAGAAACAGATATAGAGATGTTAGTAGTATCTGACACAGGCAGAGTAAGAAAAGAGTATTCAAGTCATGTGGTTATGAAGAGATACAACGCTTAGTTCTCTGAGTAGCAATTAATATTTTGTGCTTATTCCATTTACTATAATTTTAAGCTTAGAGTTGGCATTGATTTTTTTATTGGCTCTAAATTCAATGTGCATTTTTCATGCATTGTATAAATAACATTTATTACTTATACAATCACAAAGTTTTGACCAACCTAAAAAATGACAAAGATGCCATTTAAGTCACTAAGCAGGACAATTCAAATGCTGTCAGATATATCTCAAAGTAACTGAAAGCCAGAGGATCTGTGAACAAGGCCTAATGGTGTTAGGGACATACTAGGCAGCAGAAGGTTAAATCCAAGATTAGATTGAATGTGGTGGGGTCTGAACAAATAGTGTAAAGCCAGAACCTTCTGTTCAGAAACTTCTAAATTGCACATACAAATTTTCATGAAATTTTTTGATATTTGAAAATACAACAGACACAGCTTATATACCAAGACATACCTGCATCATAGCAATATGACATTTACTTATTTTTGCTATTAATGACAAACAGTATCAGAGAAGTTTTCCACTAAAGAAAAAGAAAGTTATAGATGTGTCCTGAACAAACTATCTAGAGGTAGACATTAAATCATGTCTTCACACAGTCATAATATCTTGGGATTGTTTATTTGATTTCCCATATAATGGAAAGGATTTCTGTGTGCTGTATAGGTGGTAATAAGCCTTGATCTTCATAGATAAGTGAATCTGAATCCTCTTTGCTGCCTCAATTCTGCTTTTCCATGGAGAAAGGACAAATAAACTGACTAATGAGGCAGGGAGTCTTCACTCTTCAGGGCACTTGGTGATCTGATTTTTGCCTCTTTCTGTGGTAGAAAATCTTCTGAGTAAGTAGATGGACAGTGACTATATAAGCCTTTCTGAGGCCATGTGTGATATTTGGAGATGACCATTTTGGGGTACCCAGGGTGCCTGAGACCTCCAAGAGCTTTGCTGCATGGGGAGCTCAGGCCTTCACCTCTGGCAGGCATTGCTGGGAAGTGGACGTGACATATTCCTCCAGCTGATTCCTGGGAGTCTGTAAATATTCCTGGACCAGAGATACCAATAACATTCTTGATTTTGAGGAGGCATTTTCCCTATTTCCTTCAAGGAGGAGCAATCTTTATAGTCTCTCCACCAACTCACCACCTTTAGCTTAGTGTGTGCAAGAGCATCTGGGCTGGGTTGGGGTGTTTCTGGATTATGACAATGCAACTGTGAGTCTCTGGGATGTTTGTAAAGGTTCCCTCATGTATCTTTTTCTTTTCTCCTTCCTCTCTCTTCCCTTCTAAAGCCTTTCTTTTGCCTTGAGTCTGCATGAAAAGTCAGGTTTCATGATAATGTATTGATGAATTCCCATGTCTGAGGAAATTTCAATCCTGAGACCTTCTCATGTGGGGCTACATGACTATGCACGACTGTTTTTGAGCTCAGTATAACTTTTGGAAAGGTAATTACTGTGTGATTAGGAAATGGGTTAACCATGTTGAGTGTGTAGGTTTATTTAAATATTTATTAAATTTCATCTTAATAAAGAGTTGCAAATCCATCATAAACATCTGATTCCATACATTTTCAGTACCTTGGGAAGAAACCTGATATCCTTTAACATTTTCTCCCCCATTCACTGCCTTTAATCCCTGATCCTTCTAATCCCATTCATTTTCCCCTTCCCAACATGGCAACCCCTTATCTACTTTATATCTAAATGGACTTGTATGTTGTAGACATTCTACACAAAGTAAATAATACAATATTTGCCTTTTGTGTCTTGTGTGTTTCATTCATCCACATGCTAAACAATGTATTTTACTCACATATCTGAACCTGGATTGGATAGAAGAATGAAGTGATAAATATCTCGGGTTACTAACACAAGTGAAGAATTCTTAATTTTCTCTTCAATTCGGACCTAGATCAGTAGATCCAAGTCTCTGACTCATTATACTTTCCCTAATTCCTAGTCACTGATCACTTCTTAGACCAAACACAGGGTTTTCAGAGAAGTCCTGATCTATGGAATAAACTACTCCATAGATCAGTAGTTTATTTCTTTAATTTCTATTATGAGTCAGTCTATTATATGTTAGACTGAAATATTATACTATTTCATAATATTCAACAAACTTTCATCAAATTAGTAGTTACTTATCACTAACAGACTATAAATTTAAAGATAATAAGCACAGTTATTTGTCGTATTTGCTATTATATTGCCACTATCCAATGCAATGCGTAGAACATAGTGCAGGATGCATATGAGGTAAATAAACAGATGCATAAATGAATGACTTATTATAAAAAATATTAGAATTAAAATTGTCCAAATTGTAGCTAACATAAAAGGAAAAAAATACTAATTGATAATGTCAAGAAAAAACAAACATAGCTCGAATTTCAGATTCAAATCCTAAGGAAATTTCAGATTCATAGCCTCAGGAAATTTCATTATTTTGAGGCTTAAAATAATTATAGCATAATTTTACTTCATAGTGTTGATTTTGATATTCAACACTAGATGATCAGTATGAACTAAAGAAACATGAAGATCCTTTATAAAGCTTTAGGGAAAGAGAAAATAAGACTTAAAATGATGGAGACTTCCATAATTGAAAGTGACATATTGCTCACACCTGTAATTGTAGCAATTTGGGAGGCCTAGGTGGCAGGACCTCTTGAAGTCAGGGATTTAATATTGGCTTGAGTAACATAGTGAGACCCTCATCTTTACAAAGAATAGAAAATCTTGCCAGGTATAGTGGCATGTCCTCGTAGTCCCAGCTACTCAGGAGGCTGAGGCAGCAGGACCACTGGAGCATAGGAGAGGGTGGCTTCCACTGAACTTCCTAATGACACAAGTTCCTTCTCAGCAGAACTTTCTTGAAGACCATGTTGAATGATGTACCTTCTTGGAATTCCAGAAAAATGTATTCCTTGTTTGATTGTTGGGACTCGTATCTCTTCCAACATGCAAACGCTCCTTTACCTTTAATCCTATCCTCTTCCATATGACACAGCCATTTAGCTCCTTCAAGGGTGCTTAGCACAGACCACTGATTTTGTCATGCCCATTGGAGCCACCAATCAGAAAGTATGCCCCTTCCTCTGATGTCCTTGTCAGAGTGTTATATCTGGAGGACAGGTACCCAAGCCAGGAAACTCGGTTTTGTTTTGTTTTTTTCCATTTTGTGTTGTGATTTCCTTGATTAAGTTTCCTTAAAATCCTGTCCTAAGGGGTCTCCCACTAAACCCACAAGTACATGCTGGATCTTTACCCCCCCACCCCCCGCCACACTGGGGTATAGTATCTCATTCCCATTGAGGCTCAATGTCTTCCTGGCTGGATTTTGCTGAGATTAAGGAAGCTGGGAGAGGTCTGGGCAGACCCTGAGGAAGATCCCTAGTGGCACATAGGAGAGAAACCTCTGCAGTGTCTTCTTCCACAGGGATTCTAGGTTTGATAGGAAGGGTGAGCCACCTCTGTTGTCTTGTGGGTCCAGAGAAATTGTAGCAACCACCATTTTCAGGGGCATTCATGCAGACTTCCATGTTGTCCCATAATTGAACTGCTTCCACTGGACATTCAATTATCTTTAACATTTGAAACTCTATTAAATCTCAAGTTTGATTTACAGACTTTCCTGCTCTCCCAATGCACAGAAAGTACCATTTACTATCATTTTGATTGAGCTATATATAATATACAAAATGTTGCACATATTTAAAATGTACAATTTAATAAGTTTAGCATATGTATACACCTACGAAACTTTCAGTAAAATTGAGAAAGTACACACATCAATCACTCTAGAAAGTCTTGTCATCCTTTTTTTTCTTTTTTTATTTTGAGTCAGAGTCTCACTCTGTTGCCTGGGCTAGAGTGTCATGGCATCAACCTAGCTGACAGCAAACTCAAACTCATGGGCTCAAGCGATGCTCCTGCCTCAGCCTTCTGGGTAGCTAGGACTACAGGCATGTGCCACCATGCCCAGCTAATTTTTTCTATATATATTAGTTGGCCAATTAATTTATTTATATTTGTAGCAGAGACGGGGTCTCGCTCTTGCTCACGCTGGTTTACGAACTCCTGACCTCAAGCAATCCACATGCCTCAGCCTCCCAGAGTACTAGGATTACAGGCGTGAGCCACCACACCCGGCCAGCATTATTTTCTATTGCCTTTGAATCTATTTTCAAAAATTGAGTTCTTATATTTTCTTTACTGTGTATACGTTACTACTTGTATAGTAGAATGTAATACATTTATGCCACTAAAATAAAATATCCCAAGCCCATTTATAGAATCTACCCTAAATAAAAAATTACAGAACATTTTTTATAGAAACTACTTTTTGAGTCTTTATATGTAAATAAGGAATATATTTTGAATATATGTTTTGAATAGGTTAAAAGAAATGGATCATTTCATCAAAAGACTCTCACTTTGCAGATACATTAAAGTTCAGAAAATTGGGTATTTTTTCCGGGATAGGGAGCTTGGAAGAAACAGGAAGTTCTCTTCTATAAACAGTGTAGTCACCTAAAAATTATCTCAAGGGTCTCACCAATGTTTCCTGTAGAAGTAATAATATGAAGTCAGTTCAGGAACCAGGACCTCAAAGTGTGGTGGCAGTAGGTTTCAGAGTCTTCACAGGGAGCTGCAAAGGCTCTCTGCTGGTTCTGGAGAGGAGGGAGCTGGGCTCCTGGAGTGTCCTTTTATGAGTCCCTGAAGACCACACCCATCTCTTTCAAGTGATTGCATTTGGGTGGTCTGACAGTGGGTGTGATTATAGGTGATGAAGTTTCTTCCAAACAGGGAAGTGTTGATGTAACACCTTTGACTAATCCCTATTAACAAACCTTCACAAACATTATCTCATCAATGCCCACTAATCTGATAGCAAATGAACTGAGGCACACTTTATGTCAAAATTTTGAGGGATCAAAGACTTTTACTTTCATTTTATTTATTTATTCATTTGAGACAGAGTCTTGCTCTGTCACCCTGGGTAGAGTGCAGTGACATCATCATGGCTCACTGCAACCTCAAACTCCTCCTGGGTTCAAGCGATCCTCCTGCCTCAGCCTCCAGAAAAGCTGGGACTACAGGCACATGCCCCCATGCCTGGGTAGTTTTTGTATTTCAAGTAGAGAGGGCTGCTCACTCTTGCTCAGGCTGCTCTCTAAATCCTGACCTCAAGCAATAGTCCCACCTAAGCTTCCCAGAGTGCTAAGATCACAGGCCTGAGATTGAAACACTTTTACTTTTGACTTAAAAATGTAGACGATTTTATCAGTTCATTATTTTAGCAGATGTTGAAAACTTTGATATATATTGTGCAATGTTTAATTATATTCTGTCATGTAGGGGTGATTTATGTTATTTATTGATTTATTTTTTGTATTTTAATATAAGAATTTACCTAAGAACACTGTTGTCTCACACTCCAGAATGGGGGCCTCATGCAGAACACAGGATTCTCTCCCATATCCCCTGATGCTGCCCAAGCCAGCTCCTGAGCTACAGCAGAGAAAAGCCAGGAAGCAGCAGCTAGGGACCCCTGGGTTAGGGTAGCATAAAACATGCTGAAGTCATGTAAATTGGAATTTATTTCAACTTGAGAAAGTAATGATGTCAAGGTTACAGCTCAATGCATTTATTCCATTGCCTGGGAGCCATGTGGGACCCTTGAGAAAATCTTCTTCCCAGTTACCCCTGGCTCCAGATAGCCTTCATGCAGTCATGGAAAACCAATGAATTCTGGAGAAGCATCTCAGACCCTGTGGAGACAGAAGTCCTTGGAGAACCACCTCGGCTATGCAGAGAACTCTGGGCCCAGCAGCAGCAGCTTCAGTCTGAACTGGGTGAGAGACAGACCAAGGCCTTGATGAGCATCAGGAACTTCCAGAGAGCAGGGAAGAAGGAGACCTACATCCCAGGATTGCCCCAGATAGCTCTAAGAAGCTCACCACCCACAAGGCCAGCATCACTTTGCCTGACTCCTCTGAGATCAGGGAGTTTCTCATACAGGCTAGGAAAGGAGTAGATGCCATTTGGTTCTACAGGAGAGAGCAGGGGCTCAGCAAGAGGTTGTCCTTGTGAGAAGGTGACCCAGTCAAGCTGAAGCCTCCATTCACAGGGCCTGGTGTGGGTAAAGTGGAATATATGTTAGTACTTCTAGGAGCCACAAGCTCCCCCAATTCTCCTGATTCCATCAGCAGTGCATAGAACCAGTTACAAGGAAGAGGAGTGGGCCCAGGGAATTCTGGAAGAAGGGAAGTGAGAAACTAGTAGTTACAGGAGGAGACTTTTTCTGTCCAGGTCACTGGACAGAACAGTCTGTCCTCTTAACTTCAGAAATAAGCAATGCAGGGTCAAAGTGTTGCCTGTGCCCTAGCCCAAAGGCAACATAACACATCTCTTTGGTCTCCAAATATATCAGTAATGTTTAATTTCCAAATATAATCTTCCACACTGTATCTTTTTTTTTTCTTTTTGAGACAGGGTCTAACTTTGTTGCCCAGGCTAGAGTGAATGTCGTGGCGTCAGCCTAGCTCTCAGCCTCCCAAGTATCTGGGACTACAGGCACGCGCCACCGTGCCCGGCTAATTTTTTCTATATATATTAGTAGGCCAATTAATTCATTTCTATATTTAGTAGAGATGGGGTCTCGCTCTTGCTCAGGCTGGTTTGATATCCCGACCTCGAGCAATCCGCCTGCCTCAGGCCTCCCATGGTGCTAGGATTACAGATGTGAGCCACGGTGCGCGACCCATCTCTTTTGACTACTATATTTATTAATAAAATTCAATTTTGTCACATTGTCAAAGATAATTTCCTTATATCCCTTTTCTACTATATTTTTCTCTAAAACATGTATCACTCTTTCAAAATTTTATATTTTGACTTCTTGATTGTTTGTCTCCCCCCACAACCTCATGAGCACCTTGGGTCCAAGTAAATCTGTCTGTGTTGGCAGGGCTGCCTGGCTCATGCTTCTAATCCTAGCACTCTGGGAGGCTGAGGCGGGAGGATTACTTGAGCTCAGGAGTTCCAGACTAGCCTGAGGAAGAGGAAGCCCCCGTCTCTACTATAAACAGAAAGAAATTAGCCAAACAACTAAAAATAGAAAAAATTAGTGGGGCATGGTGGAACATGCCTGTAGTCCCAGCTACCTGGGAGGCTGAGTCAGGAGTATCCCTTGAGCCCAGGAGTTTGAGGTTGCTGTGAGGTAGGTTGAACTGTCAAGAATGTACAAATTGTGTTCAATCAATGGAATCACACACTCGTAGACTTCCAGAACCCCAGTAAGCTCACTAAACAGGTGAACAAGCACAGTATATATTTAGGTAATAGACCATAAGACATGAGTTTAATTGAAAGAAAATGGACCAAACACATTTTGCATTTCACACTATCTTCTCGTTTAATAACAACATAATGAGGTTACATTAAAGTAGAAAAAGTTAGAGGACAGTAAAGTATGATTGATTTCCCTCAACTGAGAAGGGCTCCCCAGCACATGGAGTTGCCAGCCTTGCAGGCAGGTTCCTGACTCGTCCCTGCTCATCTGTGGCCAGTGAGAAAGAAAGGCCTGACAGGGAAAGAGAAGGAGCCAGGGGGATACTTCCATATGAGGGAAGCCCTGGCAACATTCAAGAAACTCACACTTCCACTGTCCACATCAAGGAACACACCAACCCTGCCCAGAGGTTTCTCCACATAGTGAGGAATCATTGGGGAGGTGGTCAAGAGACTGTAGTGATTATACTCCTTCACACTTAAAAGAAGAAAAACACCCTCAGACTCAAACATCGTGTCAAGACTGCTCATCCAGGAATCTTTACAGACTCCTACAGCCCAGTCCCAAGAGTTGTTGACATTCAGCTCCCAGTAATGTTTCCCAGAGGTGAAGCTCTTGGCTCCACACTTAGCAAAATAGAGAGACCTGCCGGAATACAAAGATGCATCTTGATTGTAAGATCTAAACCTGAAGTTTCTCACATCGTCAAACATGTTGTGATTGGTTACTTCGGTATTGAAGGAAATCTTCGCTGTGGAAAGGAGAGAATATTTCAGTCAAAATCTATTTTTAAAAATAAATGACCTATGTGATAAGAAAGTCTATCTAGATCAGGCGTCCTCAAACTACGGCCTGTGGGCCACATGGGGGTGTTTTTGTCCGTTTGTTTTTTTACTTTAAAATATGTGCAGTGTGCATGGGAATGTGTTCATAGTTTTTTTGAAACTATAGTCCGGCCCTCCAACTATCTGAGGGACAATGAACTGGCCCCCTGTTTAAAAGTTTGAAGACCCCTAATCTAGATCATCAGTGGAAAAAATAGTCCAAGACCACAAAGGTATTTCTGATTTAAAAAATATCAGATTCATATGCTACCTATAAACCTGCAGCACAAAGAAGTACCTAATCACGATAGAAAAAAATTCCTTAAAATTCAGAGATTATGAAGAGGGAGGCCATGCCTATGTCTTCCTGGTTACTTCTCATGGCAAATGAAAAACTCGAGACCTCTGCATAGCTGTAAGTCCATAGCAATACAACTTACCCTCATTTCCCTTCCTGGGGTGCGGAAAGGAGAAGATTCTTAGACATATCAACATTGTTGATCGCTTTTCCAGTGTTATTCTATGCTAGTTAATGTACCCTTAAGAAAAAAAACTAAATATGCCCTTGTGAAAGTGATTTCCTACTAGGAACTTTATCCCTTTCACACCTGTTTTTCTCTAGTGCCTCATCTTCCTCTGCCTGCTAGGCTACCCTCTAGCTTTAGATTTGCAGTGGAACACTAGGTCCTGCCTTGCGAACCACCAACTTTAATTTTGTTGTTCATAAAATATTACTGTCTGCATGTGATTATTTACTTTATTCATGCATTTTTATGATAATATCAATTGAAATACACATTATTAACAATTCAATTAATACAAAATTTTAAAGAAAACATACTAAAAAATGCAGGATCTTATCTCTATCACTGAATGCATTTATTAATAATTAGAAATTAGAGGGTCTTGAATAAATTCGCAGTTCTGCATGACTCATTGAACTGAAAAGCTCTCTAAGAATGATTTTAGTCTTCAAGCTCCCTAATTCTCAGTTTCTTTGGATTTGTATTTTTTTTTTACTAGCTCTTTTGCATTTTGTCCACACTACTATAAAACACATGAGAGTATAAACTTTTATCCTATCGAAAGAATTATTTTCTCTCCTAAATGAAAGGTCAATAAAGAAAGAAACACTGGCTACAGAAAACATCGCCACAGGGGCCATTGCACATTCCAGTCACACCACAGGCTGACACTCACCTCGAAAGCGCCTGTGTCTGTGGATCAGGCCCGTGATGGGTCTGGCACTGAGCTCCGGATGGACACGCCGGGGCAAGTGCAGCTGCACCGACTCACTCCTGGAAGAGGAAGGACTCAGATAACATTTTGGGAGCCAAACACTCTATCATACTTCTTAAGCAAAGACATAGGAGTCCACTTGATCAAAGCTTGTTGGCCATGGCTCCGGGTCATTGTATTTTAAAATAAAAAATATAATAACAAAAGACATAAATATTCAATGGAAAATGCTTCATCAAAAACTTCTTCTAAAATCATAGCTACCTCCACAAACCTCTTATAGGATTCTACCATCCACAGGAATCTTTCCTACTATCTCTAGGCCTAACTGCTTCCACCTCCTGACTCTCAGAGGCTTGCCATTAACTACTATATGGGAAATTCTAGTTCATGCATCTCAAGATATATATGATTTAAATCCTGGAAACATATATAGCTGCCTTCTAGAAACTTCTGCTTGAGCTCTTCAACACATACCTAGGATCAAGACTAACTTGTAATAAAGGAGCAGAGGAAATCATGTTCAGTACAGCACACAAAAAACTTGGATATATGACAAATTTAAGGCTATAATCTAATATATCTATATTATAGATATAGATATATATCTATATCCTCTCATACTCCTCATGGAACCCCAATGTACACTGAAGGCAAACTTACCTTATCAATAGGTCTCCCAAATCCTGAAAAGAGAAAACAAGAGGAGCTTAAACTTCTTCAGACATTGGGTTTTTGCCTATCCAGTTTTTGGGTTTGGGAAAGTTAAGTAAATTACCAATCACAACCACTTCCTAAACCATCTTGTCAATTGGTTTACTTTTTCCTCTCTAAGAATAAGCCCAGTACAGCCTGTTGATAGACTCCAAACTCTTGATCAATTCAGAAGCCTGAAGGTGAATGAAGAGAGAGAAGGACCTGGTGACAACCACACCCACCATCCCTTGCCGCAACCACCAGGTGTCTACCAAGTGTTGTTTCTAGGGGTTATCCCTGAAGCCTAAGGTGTTCCAAATAAGGGAAATGCAATATAGGACATCCTCAGAGAATAAGTAAGATGACGTGACAATGTCCCACATACTTCCATATTGTCCATTACAGACAAAGATGGAACTCCCAACTTGTTTTATTCTGGTTATTAGAAAACAAGAATTAGATAGGAATTATATAAGTATTGTGGAAGACAAATTTCTCTGGCAAAACCACCTACAACTCATACAGCTTTGCTGTTCCTGGGTAGGAGTTAGTTTGTCTCTATCATGCCTGGTTGGAAAGTGACCCCACCAGACATGGAGGAAATGAGGAAATATATTTGGGCTACCAAATAAATAATGGAGGTTGAAGATGTGGACATCAGCTAACACAAAGTTCTGACCTGGAGCAGCTCCTCATCTGGTTTGTGGCACGTTTCCATCAGCTCCTCATACATTTGTTGTAGCTGTTTACTCTTTTGATGCAATTTTGCTTTACTCCTCTTGAGTTGCTGTAAACTGATTTGACCTTCCTTTCTCAGTTTCTCTAAATGTTGTTCTTCTTCCTTATAGAAAATTGGATGAAGCTTCCTGTATTCACTCTTGGTAATGTTTGTCAGTAGGGACACATAATCCTGTAAAGAGATGGGTTTCCTGGGTCACATTTCCAGGCCAGCTTTATCCTCATCATGCCCCTACACCTCCTCGGTTTCTATTAGGTTCCTCTCCTCCACCCGTTAGCTGTTCACACCTTAAATCCACACCCTCCTCTTGTTAGAATCCACAATTCATTTCTCCTTCATCCTTCACTTAGCTATCTCTGTTTAATAACACAAAGAGAATAACTAATCCTTCCCTCAAATCACTGCCATCTACTTCAGAAGTTTCAGAGACAGTTGGAGAATTGTCTTCCAGAGTTAATCTCTTCAATACATATCCTCTCAAATATGAAATGCTACATTCAAATAGTTGAAATTTATGGTTTCTTACTAAATCATTGTATGAAATGTTTTGATCTGTTTAGCAAATTAGTCTTCCCAAGCAGCAACCTGACCACTTACAAATAGAAGAAATATTGTACATAATATATATTATAAGTCATCAGACAAGTTTAAAATTTCTTAAATATCAAAAGCTAAGCCCTTAAAACGATTTCTGTTATTCTAATTTCTATCTTCTTCCTGTCCATGACCACAGGCCTCATATTGCCCAGCCATCTTAAAAACATTAATGTTAATTTCATTGCATATCCTCCCAATAATCATACATTCCTTCTCTAACTACACCAAATCTTTTGGCTTTTGTTTTGTTCTTTTTCAGCCTTATGCACAATGTTTTATATTGTCCTACCAGTATCACTCTCTAGCTGCTGTGCTATCAGTTTTTACCATGGCAGGCACACTTCTGAAATTCCTGTTCATACCTTTTCCATCCCCAAAGGCTCATTGTACTGATCAGTATGAAATGCCTGAAATACCTAATTATATGCTTTTCTGTTTCTGGAGCTCATTGCATACATAAATCTTTGCCTGAAATACCCAGGGACTTTTAACACCTATTTTTCCCTTAGTACTCAGATTAATTTTAAATATATATTGAGAAATTTTGGCAAGGCTCACTGATTACTGAATTTCTGCAAATCCCTTTATGTGCCTTCATCTTACTACTTGTTGAACTTTGTTTGGACTGCGTTTTATTTATTTATTTATTTTTGAAGTTGCTGATGCCTCAGGGACTAAAAATACTAAGACCAATGCGACCCTACAGTGAAAAAGTCAGTTATCTTTCCCATAAATTAACTGATGTGTTGAATGTCAGAACTCATGATTTCAGCTCACATTCTTAAAGGCTGAGGTTCTAGCATGTCTCTATAGCTGATTCGGATGGAAATAAGTCCCACACTCACCATCCAGTGATTAATTGTTGTGCTCTCTTCTTTCAGGTTTCTCTTATTTTCTTGGATCTTGTCCCATATAGATCTCATTTTCATTACTAGCTTCTCCTGTAAGAGAACTATGAATGTGAACAACAGAAAAACAAATATATATTTCTGATCTTGGCTGATGCAGAAAGTCCAGGGATGTTCAAAAAAAGTACCTTAGGGAGAATGGAAGGATTATCTTCTCCTATTTACACTCCATAACTATCTGTTTTAGAAGATTTTAGACCATAGACCACAAATAATGTAATCATTCTCAAGGGAAAACAAATATTTTATATAGCTGGGTAAATTGCAGATAAGCATCTTGTCTTATACTGTCCATCTCAGGCATCCTCGAACTACACCCGCGGGCTACACGCGTGTGTTTTTGCCCATTTGTTTTTTACTTCAAACTAAGATACATGCAGTGTGCATTAGAATTTGTTCATAGCTTTTTTAAAACTATACTCTGGACCTCCAATGGTCTGAGGGACAGTGAACTGGCCCCTTGTTTAAAAAGTGTGAGGACCCCTGGTCCACCTGCTATTGCTTCTCATCTGCTAATTACAATGTGCTTAAATCTAACTTATTCGTCTAGTGTTATTAAGTATGTTTTCTATATGTTCACAAAAGCCTCTTCGCCCATGTAGTTTTCATAGCCAGTCGTCTCTGAATATGAGGTTTTTATGTTGCTGTTAGCATAATTCTGTATGACTAAAACAATAATTGACTGACTGTATCATCCTGACATTGGAATGCAAACCTCATGGAGGCAGCTATACTTATGTCTTTTATTCACAGCTGTGTTTTCCATGCCTAGAACAATACCCAGTACATATTAGGCAGTCAGTAAAGAATGGGGTCACCATGCTCATGAGCTTCATTTCCTTCTACTCTCTCTGACTCTACAGCCCTCCAGAGTTCAAAGTGCTCTCAGAGGCATCACTTACCCGGCGGTCCTCAACTGCCACTTCAATGGGACAGTGTCTGTGAGCCTCGTGCTCCTGGGACTTAGAGCAGAGCAAACAGAGCAGGCTCTTGTCCATGTGACAGAACATCCTCTTTGTCTCTTTGTGGGTCTCACATATTTGCTCCTCAGAGCTCAGGAATTGCCAGAGACTGACATTTCTGGCCAGGGAAGACATCTTCTTCACAAGGGTATCGGTTTTGATGTCTTTGTGCTGTGACGGTTGTCTGCATGCAGGACACTGCCCAGGACTTTTGGCTTTTTCCCAGGACAGGTAGAGGCAGGGTCTACAAAAGCTGTGCCCACAGCCTATGGTGACTGGGTCTAGAAGGTAGTTCATGCAGATGAGGCAGGTGACTTCTTTCTGGAAAGCTTGTGGGAAATCTGTGTCCATTTTCCTAAGGAAGGCAAATCAGAAGAATTTATTCTTCTGCCCTGGAGAGACAAAAGTCTAAGCAAAAATTTACTCAAGTTTTGACTGAATAAAAAAGTGGTATCAAGAGCAGAATAGGCTTTGCATGACACAAATGGAAAACTGAGGCACAAGCAGATTTCTCAAGCGTTGTAGATAACTTTGTCAGTTGCCTAAGCAACATGCATCTATCTACTTTGCCAAGTCTCTTTCTCCACTATAAATGTACCAGTTTTGTGGGATGTTAGTTTCCTCCAAATGACTTGCACTGCAGGAGCTTGACCCAATCTGTAGCTCCAGGGCTAAGGTCTGGAGGGATCTCAAAATCAGTCAGTGTTCATTGCCAGGCATTGATTTGGCAATGGGATTAGAGACTGAGATTTTATCTCCTTATTGCACTTAATTGTTATAACTCTCCTATTTGGTGACTCCTCCAACATCACTCTATAAGTTAGAGTTATAGCTTTGTTTGTGTGTGTGTGTGTGTTTTTGTTTATTGTGTTTGTGTGTTTTAGTTTGTTTTTTGAGACAGAGTCTTGCTCTGTCCCCCTAGGCAGAATGAAGGCAGTACCATTATACCTCACAGCTACCTCAAACTCCTGGGCTCAAGCGATCCACCTGCCTCAGCCTTCCAAGTAGCTGGGACCATATGTGCTCACCACCACCAGGACACCACGATGATTATTTGATTTCTCGATTTTTAATAGAGATGGATTCTCCCTTTTGTCAGGCTGGTCTGGAACACTTGAGCTCAAGAAATCCTCTATCTTGGCCTCCCAGAATGCTAGGATAACAGTCATGAGTCACCATGCCAGGCCCAAATATTATAGCTTTGGATCAAAATTAAAATCAGTTAACCGAGCAACCATTATCTTCTAAGCATCTATTATCATTCTCTCAATCAATCATTTTATGGTATATTTATTCTTCTGGAAAGCATCAATCAATTTGAAGAAATGGTTCTTAATACAATATCCTTATAAACAGTGAATAAATGTTTCAACAAACTAAACATTTTAACAGATAAAATGAAGTACCATAGAGAATGCCACTGATCTGTATATCTTCTGTCTGTCACTCAAGTTCTAGAAAATACCTTTCATGGAACCCACTGATAAAAGTGCATAAGAAACATGTATATACAAGACATATTCACAAAACCCAGGTTTCTCCTTGATATCCTTTTTTGTCTGAAACAGATTCCTTGCCCAAATCAACTTCTGAGTACATCAGAATAATAAAGGCTAAACTTGATTTTGTCAAAGTGGATCATACTTCAACCAGTCTCTTCATATAAGAATACCTCAAGCTGTCAAAACTGTTCCTTCTTTATTAGCTATATCCTGCATTCAAACAGACCAGTAATTGCAGCATTGAAAGTAGGAATATCTTCCAGGTCTTTGAAATCTATCAGATATACTTTTACATTGTGAAAAAATTATACTTATCGTGTAATAAAATTTATTCTGCAAAATAAAGTGGGGCCCCCATTTCTACACTAGATGAATACAGATGGGATTCTATTACTGAGATTCCTCATGATCACCAATGTGACCCTTTCCCTGGCCTAAACATTTCCCGCCTTCCTTAGAATTTAAGTCAATAAACTGAAGCTTCTCAAGAGGCCAGATTAGCATAATCAAAGGCAATATTTTCCTAATTCTGTTATCAATTATTTCCTTATCTCTTCTATGTATACATGAATACACCACATTTAAAGCAAAATATAATGCATATATGACCTACTTATGGAATAAAATGTTCCTAGCTAATTTATAGGACCCACAAAATGTACAAAATTCCAAATTATCTGGCAACTATTTTGCATATTACCATATATAAACAATAAAGAAATATATAAACTAATAGAGAAAAAGTTATCAGATTAATTCAAAAAAAGATAGATGAGATGATGAAACAGTTAATTTCTAAATAGGTTATAGGCATGGAGTCACTTTTACTACCTAAGCAAACCATATCACTTTATAAAAAGTATCTTAGTTTGCTGATTTATAAATTAAAATTACGTTGTTTCTTTCAGAGTTAGGAAGTAGTAGGAACTCCTATAGATTGTCTACTCACCTAAGGAATTTGTGTGCTCACGAATGCTTGCTGTAGAATCAGTATGAGGTCAGTTGAGGGATCAGGACCTCACAGAGTAAGCAGTGGTAGCTTTCTGAAGTCTCTGCAGCCAGGTGAGCTCCAAACTTAACTCTGCCTGTTGTCGAGAAGAATGAGCTTGGCTCCTTGAGTGTCCTTTTATGGGATCTCTGAAGACCACACCCATAACTTCTAATTGATTGCATTTCCTGGCTCCTCAGATTGGTGCTAATAAGGATGATTAGATTACCTGGGCGGGGCCTGGTGGCACAATCCTGTAATCCTAGCACTCTGGGAGGCTGAGGCAGGAGGATCCTTTGAGCTCAGGATTTCGAGACCCTGTCTCTCTACCAAAAAAAAAAAAAAAAATAGAAATAAATTATCTGAACAAATAAACTATATACACAAAAATTTAGCTGGGCATGGTGGCACATGTCTTTAGTCCTACCTACTCAGGAAGCTGAAGCAGTAAGATTACTTGAGCCTAGGAGTTCGGGGTTGCTGTGAGCAAGGCTGACACCAGGGCACTCTAGCCTGGGCAACAGGGTGAGATTCTGTCTCAAAAAAAATAAACAAAAAAAAGGATGATTAGGTTTCCTGAAGACAAAGAAAAAGATTGGTTTATCACCTTGGCTAATCATAAACAAATTTCTACAAATATAATCTCATCAAAAATCACAAATTTTCAGAAACCAGAGACATTCATATACACCAACAACAATCAAATAGCGAACCAAATCAAAGACTCAATCACTTCACAATAGCAACAAAGAAATTAAAGTACCTAGGAATATACTTAACCAAGGAGGTGAAAGACCTCTACAGGGAGAACTATGAAACACTGAGGAAGGAAATAGCAGAGGATATAAACAGATGGAAATCCATACCATGCTCGTGGATCGGCAGACTCAACATCATTAAAATGTCTATACTACCCAAACTGATCTACAGATTCAATGCAATACCTATTAAAATCCCATCAGCAATCTTCACAGATATAGAAAAAATAATTTTACGCTTTGTGTGGAACCAAAGAAGACTCTGAATATCAAAACCAATTCTAGGCAACAAAAATAAAATGGGAGGTATTAATATGCCAGATATCAAACTATACTACAAAGCTGTAGTAATTAGATCAAAATCTGGTATTGGCACAAAAATAGGAATATAGACCAGTGGAACAGATCTGAGAATCCTGATATAAAAGCATGCTCATATAGCCATCTAATCTTTGACAAAGCAGACAAAAACATACGCTGGGGAAAACAATCCCTCCCTCCCGCTGGTGCCCAGTATGGTAAGGGACAGCCAGGACTCCTTGGCACTGGGAGACACATCTGGACTAAAGGAAGATTTCTGGATTTCTTGAGAGCAGCTGACTTAAAGACCAGGGATACGACAGTCTTCCCACCTCGCCTTTCGGACTCCCTACAGGGCCTGGGCCACTGCTGGCCCAAGACAGCCTGTGGTCATTCACAAAAGTGGGGTCTGGCACATGGCAATGATAGCACCAACCTGGACTCTCCACATTCCTAGGGCCCTGGTGTCTGAGGTGACGCCATTCCCGGAGCTTCTCTTTCAGGCCAGCACTCCCATCCTGTCTGAGACAGGCACCCATCCATCTGCAGATTTCCCTGGAAGCTTCCAGGCACCTCTGCAAAGCACCATTGTGAAAACCTACGGATTTCTCACAAGGAAAGCAGGTTTCTTTGGAAGGAAACTGAAGCTCTGAAGGTGAGCCGCCCCTTCAGGATTAGTTGGAGCTCAGGGTCTCTGTACCCAGGAAGATGCCTGAACCAGAGAATGAGCCTAACTTCCCACTTCCAACAGGGGCTCAGAAAAGTCCATCTTCGCGCAGCAACTTTGAACTAGAGGAGCAGCCTGGGGCCAGGATTCTCCACCCTTGCAAGGCCACAGGCATCGGAGAGCAGCCCTCTGCTCCTGCCCATGCTCACATGGCCTGGATTTCTGGGCTTCTTCAGATCCGAGGACCTAAGTCCTTTATTGGCTACATTTATTGATTCAACATTTTTTCCATAGCTGCACTTACATTTTTGTAACTGGATACATTTATTTTTAAATGAAAATTTCATATTACTACTGCGAACAAACAGAATTGCTTGAAATTTTAAAAGATAACACAATATAGTCAAAATTTTATTTCCAAATTAAACTGACATTGAAAGAATACAAATAGAATAAAATTAATCAATTTATGAAAAATCATACAATACCACAACTCATAAAAGAGCTTTGTAGAGGTTTTCTGAAAAAGAATATACAATTCATTAAACATCAAATAAAATAAATTGCAATGCATTTGAATTCATCAGGTTTGTACTTAACAGACATTATTGAAAATGAAAGATAAGAGTGGCTGAAGACACATGCTATATCTATATTCAACAAGTGACTCTATGAAAAAGCCAGAGAGAACTCCAACTCAAAAAGAAAAAGACAATCAACTTGGCAGAACACTGGGATGGAAGAGACCATTTGAATGGCAGTTCACACACACACGAACAAATATAAATGGCAGAGAAAACTCCCCCAAAAATGTGTTCTACTGTATTTGTCACCAGGCAAATGCAAATTATACCACAAAGTGAATTGCACAAAATTATTCAAATATAAAAACAGATGATAGAAAAAAAATACATAATGAAGAGTGTTAGTCAAAGAACGGAGGAAAGAAAGTAATCATCACTGAAAAGTATGTAAATTGGCACAGTCACTTTCGCAAACTCTGCAAGCATCCTGTGTATATGATACAGCTAGTTCACTCCTGCTAACATACCCAACAATAAGAGATAGGCCTTAATAAATATGTTTTAATAAAAGAAAACATAAAATGTATTCAATAGTCTGTACCATATAATTAAGATAAAACTTTCAAAGACATTTGTCATATTGAAAATATTTTCTTATTTTCTTTAGTTGTCAAAGAAATTATGAGTAACCAATTATAGATTTGTATTCTCTTTTTTGCTGATTTAACATCTTAATTTTTCTGTGTTTAAGAAATGGCAAAGTCTGGAGAAAATTTAACAAGAAAATGTATCAGATTGTACTAAAGCTTGGCAGGCCTATGACACCCTCTGGAGGCTCCCATTCGTGACTGTGTGTGGAGAGAGTGCTTCACCTTCACTGTGCATGTGGAGAATAGGCAGGAAAATAGATCTGAATGTAGAATGGGAAGGATATGGGTTCAATGATTGGAGGCATCATTGCCAAGGAAGAGCATGCTCAAGGAAGGAGCAGGTTTGGGGAGTAGGATTAATATGAGTTTTTGACATTTCTAGACTGCATTCCAAAGGAGGTATGTGATGGAGACATCTATGAGATAATTACTTTGTGATCTGAATTTCTGTAGATTTATATGGACTTAGATACCAATGTGGGAATCATTAGTGTAAGAATGATAGATAAAAACATGGAGCATGATGTGTTCCTGCTGGGAAGGGGTATAAACTAAGATCAAAATACCCAGATTCCCAACAAATAGAAAGCAGCAAAGGAGACTGAGAAGGCCAAGTTGGAAAACCAGGAATTTTGGGTACTTGAGAAGGAAATCTTGATGAATGAGAACCAATCAGTGTGTGTTCAGCATATGAACCAAATGATTCTACATTGTTATTTCTCTTCGTTTACTTACGAGTTCCTTGAAGAATCAGCTCAAGCATCACTGGTAAGAAGGGACACCTGCCCTTCCTCTGCCCTTCATAATCCTGTGCAAGTTATAGTAACTAAGTGACCCCTTGTATTTTTGCCATTCAATTTTTATCCAATTTTCAGAAAACTGAAAGAGAATAAATGTTAATCCAGTCCAGTGTGTGTGTCTGAAACAGTCTGGTGAGATTATTCCCCTAGGTTCTTCTCCCCCAGCTATGTTTTCTTTTAATTTTCTAGGGAAAAGAGTGAGGGAAGTCTGTGGGCTTTACTGGTTAATAAGTGCTCTGTCCCTAACCCACCCCAGGACTTATCACCACGGAGAAAAACAAAATCAAATCTAGATCATGAAAAACGAAAAGTAGCAAATTTAATATATCCAGAAGACTTGCATAAATATAATATTTCTGACATAAGGCAGGGTGAAAAAATATGCCTCAATTCTAGTCCCTTCTCCACAGCATAACCAAATGACTTTAATTCTGGAATGTGTCCAGGGCTTACTATAAGGGAATTCGTTAGCACAATTACTCATATTAGTATAGCTAACTGTGTTGGTTAATTTTTCCTCAACTTGACTGGTCATAGGGCACCCAAATTCAATATTATTTCTAGATGTGTCTCTAAGGGTATTTCAAGATGAGATTGGCATTTCAATCAGTGGGCTCAGTAGATCGCCATCCTCCATATGAGTGGGTGTCATCTGTTCCACCCACTGACAGCCTGAATAGAGGATAGAGGAAAAAGATAGAAGAAGGAGGAAGCCTCACTGTTGAGCTGGGATATTTCATCTCATCTTCTCCTGCCCTGGGACTGAGATTCACATCAGCATCTCTCCTGGCTCTAAGGCCTTCAGATTCAGACTGAATTACACCCCTGGCTTTTCCTTGGCTTCCAGCTTGCAGATGGAAGAGCATGGGATTTCTCAGGCTACAGAATCTTGTGAGTTAATTCCTCAATATAAGTGATATTGTATATAAAATCTCCTGTTTGTGCTGTGTCACTGGAGGATGTTAACAAATACTACACTAAGGCAGAATTATGTTGATATATGATAAAAGGGATTTGATAAAATGAATACACATTATGGATTAAAACCAATAAATAAAATCTGGCATATTCTTTTTTTTTTTTTTTTTTTTTTTTTTTAGCTTCCATAATCACATGATAAATCTGGCATATTCTTAATGTGTTATATTTTTTTCAAATGTATATATCAGCATAATTTTTATTGTTGCAAAGACTATAAACATTACCTTGAAAGCAAGAAGCAAAACAAGAACCTATCACTGCTATTATTTAATATTGTTCTAGATTTTCTAAATGAACATGTTTAACAAGAGAAGGAAAGTTGAGGTATGAAAATGATAAATATTTCCATTATTTTCTCAAATTGTTTACCAGAAATACAAATGATTCACTAACATATCAGGGAACAAAAACATTCAAAACACTGGAAATAAAAGGATGGCACTCTTTGAAGCAAATATTCATGAGGACAAAATATGAAAGTAGAGGAAAGAAAGTAGAAGGAGAGGGCAGCATCCTTAAATATATAGACATTACAGTAAACCAAAGTTAAATCAATGTGGTACTGGTGAATTCTCAGAGACCAAAACAGGATCATGTACCTATGTCTATACCTTTCTAGGTATTTATGTATCTATGTATCTTTCTGTCTATCCTGAATGTGAAAGGTGGGGTTCACTTGCATCCGTGGCAGAAGGAAGGATTCAGAGTTTCTGCCCAGAATAAATGCAGACACCACTTGGTATCAATTCTATGGAGGAGCTCATTCAGATGCAATGGATAGTTTTTTTTCCTAGTTTTAATTTTCACTTGTTTGAAACTAGTAAGAAAAGTCTCATTGAAATCTAAGACTTACATATATATGTAGAAACACTGCTGCCTGTGGGACTCTACCCACTCTCAGGGGTGGGAATGGACACTTCTGACTTCTGAGAGTGGGGAGAGGGATAGGGGGTCTGGTAATTTCCTTAAGGCTCCTACCCTACCTCCCATCAAGCACTCTCCACCCTCAACTCACTGCAGGAGTCCTGAGGGACAGTTCACAGAGAAGGTAAAGGTCACGGGCTCACCAGTGTCCCCCTACCACTTCTGGCAGGCAGAAAATGAGGAAAGAAAATTTCTTACTTCAGGAATATTAGTCTAATTCAGTGAACCCCTCACAGCGAAATCTTTACTCTTAAGTTTCTGGAGGTTATTCCTAATATCTGGTGCTGCTTGGGTCAAAAACATATCTTTTAATATCACCTGTCTCTCATAGGACTTAAGATCAAGAGGGATGTACTTCTCTATTGCCTCCTGGAGCTGATCCAGGAAGGCTATAGGGTTTTCCTCGGGCCCCTGAATTATGGTGGAGACGTTAGAATAATAGACCACCTTTTGCCTGGTGACCTTGAGGCCAGCTGGGCAGTTACTAAAAATGTTCTCTCTCCCACATCTCCTTTGAGGAAGTTATTATCCCACCCTGAGTCAGTCACAGGCACCACTGTTTCACCCACTGGATATCTAGGATCTGAAAGGTGTAACCTGGTGGCAAACTTTTGTGCCTCCATTAATACTCTGGATTTCTCAAAATCATTAAAAGTCTGGCTTACAATAACATGTATATCTTCACAAGCCAAGTCCCAGGATAAGCACAAATGATGGAATGTCTCCACATACTGATTAGGGGGATGGATATAGCTCCCCAGACCCTGTTTCTTTGTTTCAACTCTACTAAACAGAAGGCTTATGAAGCAGAGTTGGTCCAGACTCCCCTGCTACTTCCACCCAGGGTAGGAGCTGAGCCACCTCTCCTTTTCTAGGAACCCCTCAGGCCTCCCAGGTGATGGGGGCAGATCAGAACAGGTGGGAACCGGAGGAAGATCTTTTAACACCATAGTGTTACTTGACTTTGAATACCCACTGCACTACTGAGGATCTTCCCATAAATAAAAGAAAGTTCATAAAGTATTTTGTCCCATTATCCTTCTCTTTTACAAAAAAGATCCAGCTGATAGATAGTGGGGTAATTTGGAGTCGTGGCCACTGTTCTTGCCATCCAGCTTGTAATAGTCTTGCAGAAGATTCAACAATTTTTCTTCAATGTGTCTGAATCAAACTAGTCCCCATTTGAAAGAATGCATCCCAAAGGCGTGTTAAGAGGGATTGGCGATCCGTTTGCACACATCTAGAAAGTAAGGAGAAAAGTCGGGAAGGGCAGAAGGGAAACACTTTGCCAGCTGGGGTCAGTTAGAGCTGGGTATTCCAGATAATGACGCAGGCCTTTCAGCCAAAGTATCAGTCCAGATGTCTCCTTTCCAATTTGTAGGGAGAGGGGCCGTGTGTGACCCCTCAAATTTAAAAGCCTCATGCTCGTTTCTTTTGAGCACCAAGACAATATCTGTTGGTATTACAACCTGGCTATCTGTACTAGCACTGGTCCTTGGGTGGCCAGCCACAACAAAGAAGACACCTCCTAACCAAAATCATCAAAGTCAGAATGTCGTCATGGAGAAAGATGAGCTGATTGACCTACACAGAGAAATCTTTGGCCCGGTACCAAAATTTCAGAGCAGTCTTCCCTTACTTCTTGGTATGTTCTTGGCCAAAGAATGACCAGATACACCAAAAGGTCAGGTCCAGCCTCTTGGTGGAGTGTTATCCTAGATCTTTGGCTCCTTGCTTGGAACAAAAAGAAAAATACAAGCAGTACTGATGTTAAGGAGTGACCTCAAGCAGGAAGCAGTTTCACATGAGCAGCTCTTTATTATAAAATGACACAGGTCTGTCTCTGAGAGTTAATAGAGACAGACAAACCGACATACTGACTCACTGACTAACTCTCTGGGAATTCTTGAGTTGTTTCCTTTTATTGTCCTATTCTGGGGAAGAGATTTCGGAAGGTCGGGATGTTACCAAATGTTTGGATGTTACCAAACGATCAACAGGTGTTCTCAAGGTTGTATCTGGGTATGCAAGTCCCTTCTCTAAAAGCACTACCTAGAAGGGGATGAACCTCAATGTAGATTTAGCTAACGACAGAATAATAAGCTTTAGGTTACTCTAGATCACTTTCCAAATCCTATTATTCGTAGGCTGGGGAATTCCCAGATTGGTTCCCTCCTTCCCCAGGTGTCACAGTTGCTTAAGATGGGATTAAAGGTCAGACAAGAACAAAGTGGAAGCCAGCCTTTACCCGTCTTCCCAGGTGGGGCAATTTCTTAGGCAGCACCAAAGCGGGACACCCTTGTCCCTAGAAGAGCCAGAGATTCTAGCTATCTACCCACAGATCTACACACTACTCCTTGAGCAAACAACAGGAAACGAATCATGGAAATATGGCTCTTCCATTCTTACCACTCTGGGGAAATAGTCACCTGTGAATAAAACTATTACCCAAAACATAATTAAAGACTACAGGGTATACTTATACAGCTCTTTTTTTCCCTTGTGAGTTTTCTATTTATATGCTTGGAGAAATACTCTCAGCCTATTCCCTTGTAAAATACAGAATGCCTGTCATAGGATTGGGCTTAAGCTCATGTTTCTGTAATTTCATCAACAGATTTCAACCACATCTTTTATACATGGATTATATAAAGCCATGACTTAACCATGACATAATATAATTTCGTTAGACTGTGAATCTGGAAATCAATCTATTTCTTATCTTTTGATAGCATTAATCCTTAGTATGTTTCTTACACTTTGCAAAAATGTCTTAATGCTAAAATGTAAAAATGTAAATATTACCCATCTTTTGAGTCACAAAACAAATTAACAGAGATTTTTTTTTATTTTGATATCCAGAAAAGCTGTTTCCACAGATTAGATTAACACAGTAAAAACGTTCTCTACACAGCTGATTGCAATGACCTACACCTGAAATCAATCAACACCACTT
Organism: Microcebus murinus; assembly: GCF_040939455.1. Classification (NCBI taxonomy): domain Eukaryota; kingdom Metazoa; phylum Chordata; class Mammalia; order Primates; family Cheirogaleidae; genus Microcebus; species Microcebus murinus. The sequence continues at coordinate 72,773,505 of NC_134107.1, read as the reverse complement.
ATTTTGTGCCAAGTGTGCCCAAAACACTGGTTATCAAATTGTGATTCCCAACTAGTGACAGTAGCACCAACCAGGAACATGTTAGAAGGGTTAAATTCTGGAACCCCATCTCAGACTTACTGAATTAGATACTCTGGATGTGGGGCCCGGCGATACATGTTGTAACAGGCTCTCCAGGGGATTTTGATTTTTGCTGGCCTAACACATAGTTTCTAAACTGACCTATAGCTTCATAATATATTATATAGTATGCACAGCTTCATGTAATAATATACACATACAGACATATACACACATAAACACACAGGTACATGTATACAGGTACAATAAAGCAGAGAAAGAACATTTTATTCAGTCCCATCCAGAGCCTTTTATATTTCTCTGGTGCTACTTCTGAGAAAATGATACTCTTTCCATCAAGAGGAAGAAATAAGCACTTGATTATCATGACAACATTCCCTGACTAACTTTAGAAGGCTTCTGTCTAATCCCTCTTGCAAGTATATTTTCTTTCTGATATTACTACTAATTCTTGGGGAAAATGTCATCTCTTCCTTTGTGCATTGTCCTTGTCCATGTAAATGAGAGAGTCATTGTTAGCTATCATAGTATTTTATGCTGAAAGACCAGTCCAGTACCCTGGATGCAGGAGAATGTTTCCCACAGCAGCTTACATGGGACAGGGCACAAAGCTGATATATAATTGTTTCCTCAGCTACCAAATTATTCACTGAAGTCACTCTGCTCCCTAATAAATACAAAAGTTTGGCTCAAAACTATTCATCCAGACGATAGTCCAATCCAGTGCCCTCCCTAACATTTCTCATAATTCTGATGAACTCTGTTCTCTTGGTCACATAAAACTCTGGCCTCCACAGAGTCAGTTTGGGGTCTGGATATTTTCATAGACTTAACCATGACATAATACAATTTCCTTAGACTGTGAATCTGGAAATCAATCTATTTCTTATCTTTGGATAACATTAATCCTGAGTATGTTTCTTACATTTTGCTAAAATTTCTTAATGCTAGAATAACATTTGTTCATATTAAGTCCTTTATTCATTTATTTATCAATTTATTTGCCTCATGTTTATTACATAAATACTGTCTTAACCCACTTGGAATTTTCAGTATATTAGTAATAAGTGTCTAAGTATCATAGATTGTAATAAGAGTTTGTTGACTGTTGTGATGAAATATTATAATATGCCGAGAGAGAATATAATAGGACTACCCTGGTCTATAGGGTCTGAAAGGATTTTCCTGAAAAACTGTTGTGTTTGAGCTGAAATGTGCCAAGGATTAGGATTTAGAGAAACGACAGTGTGTCAGATAGTTGCATCTACTCAATGATGCCAGGCTCGAAGAAAAAAGAATCACTCTGCCTTTTGTTCAGTAAGCTAGATGTATAACACTTCTTACTTCTACTGTAACCAGGTTCATATATGCAGTTAAAACACATTCTTTACAACCCAAGGGGAAAGTTGAAAACGGGTTGTGTAAAAGAAACCAGACGCAAAAAAGACATATATTATATGATTCCATTGATATAAGTCCATAAACATGAAAAGTAGATTAAATGTTGCCAAGGGAATGGAGAAGAAATGTTGATGAGTAATAAGTTTCTATTGAGGCTGATGAAAATACCCGAGAATTAGATATGAATGGCTGCACTACGCTGGATGACCAAAAATTTCACTAAATTAAATAATTTAGAAAGTAAATTTCAGATTATGTGAATTTCTCTCCATAAACGTATTATTTAAAAAAGGAAAAAGCCATTATTGTTTTTCTAGTAAATACTCCAAAAAAATTTGTATTAAAGTAAAATTTAATAAACAAGTTTATACATTAATGTGGCTATCCCATTTTATAACCATACAGTAATTATATTTCCTGAAGTTACAATGAGCTCAAAGACACTGCTGCACAGCCCTGTTGCCTCACATGAGGTCTCAAAAACATAATTTCATCAGGCATGAAAGCTCACTGGTAAATTATCAGGAATCCTAAATTTTCATGAAGAACATAAGTAGACGAAAGGCCTCAGAGGGGAAGAGAAAGAGGAAATAAGGAGACTATATATGAGGGCGGCTTTAGAAACATCGTAGAAGCTCACTGTTCTGTTGTCATAATCCAGAAACACACCAACCCGACTCAGAGGCCTTTGCACACACTGACCTAAGGGTGGGGAGCTGGTGGAAAGACTATAACCATTGATCCCCTTAAAAGAAAATAGCAAAAATGCATCCTCACAATCAATAATCATGCTGTTATCTTGTGTTTGGGAATCTTTGCAGACTCCCAGAACCCAGCTGGAGTAGTGTGTCACATCCACTTCCCAGTAGTGCCTGCCAGTGGTGAAGGCCTCAGCTCCACATGCAGCAAAGCTCTGGGTTGCCGGGAGTACCCAGGGTGCTCTGTGATCTTCATCACCAAATATCATAACTCTCAGGTCCTCGGAAAGGCTTATATAGCAACTGGCCATTTCCATAATCAGAAGATTGTCCACTGCAAAAAGAAACAAAAATCAGATCAGCAAGTTCCCTGAAAGGCAGAAGATTTCTGCTGAATTAGTCACTTCATTTGCTTCTCCTTCAAGAAAATATGGAATAAAAAGAGAAAACAGAGTTCAGACTCGATAATCTGTGAAGATCAAGGGTTATTACCACCTCTACAGCACACAAAATTTCTTCTCATAAGAAAAAGCCTGGCCATATCACTGTGGGAAACAGTGATTTAATATGTACCTTTGAATAGTTTGTTTCAGGACACACTTAAGCTTTGTTTTTTTACTTTAGTAGAAAACTCCTCTTGTGTTGTCTTGGATAGCATCAATAAACAGGTATTAACTTATAGGGTGGTAGGTATTTATTAAGATATAGACTGTACCTGGTACATTTTCAAACATCAAAAAATTTGTTGAAAATCCACATGTGTAGTTTGGAACGTTCTGAAAAGAATGATCTGGCTTCACACTATCTGCTCAGATCCTGCCACATTCAATCTAATCCTAGCTATAGCCCTCTGCTGCCTAGTAGTGCCTACTGTGTTGAGCCCTGTTCACAGCCCTGTTCTTTTCTCTTTCAGTTGTTTTGAAAGGTATCTACAATTGTTAGAGGTAAGTACAGTTGTTCTCCTCATAGACGTTTTCATCATTTTAATTGTCGATCAAAACATTGTGATTTTATAACTATATATTCTTTGTAGAGTTAATAATAAATGAAATATAGAAGAAACGAAAAATGATCAACACGAAATCTAAATCTTCAAAGTTGGAGTAAATGTATAAAAAAAAAATTGATTGCTCCTCTGAGAACTAAGCATTGTATCTCTTCATAACCTCATGACCTGAATACTCTTCTCTTACTCTGCCTACATCATCTATAAGTAAAATGTGAATCTTCTTTTGCATTTTCAGCAAAATCTAAGTCAAAAAGTTCAGTCACTATCATTATGCCTACTCAGAGAGAGAAGATAGAAAAATGTGGAAAATCATGTACCATCTTCATGTAAGAAAAAATTTAAATGGGACAGAGCTCAATCCCAAACACCCACTAAAGAAAAAAATTTGAGGCCTGACTGCCAAACAGCTGCCTCTCACCTCTGAACGTGTTCAGCATGTCGAGGAGTCCAGTGATGCGCAAAGAAGTGAGCTCTGGGTTCACCGGCTGGGGCTTTTGCGCCTGCACTGACTGGGTCCTGCAAAGAATGGCATCAGTTACACCACAGGGCGAGGGTAATCACACCGTCATCACAAAAATACTGGTTTTCAGTCTAAGATATTAATCTTTCATCTGAATTCTTTCATGTTTCATTAACCAGAGATATACTTTACTCCACACTCTTGGGGATATAAGAAATTTTACTTTTTTAAAAATTTAACTTAATTACAGTCCAACTTCCACATTCTTCTCAGATAACGTTCAACTTCTAAAATTTTTGAGTGCCATTCCCTCCTCCTACCCGTCACACCACCTTGGATTATGCAAAGATCCTGAGTATCTCATAGAGAGAAGAACCCTGAGGCACAGCCTTTGGGACTTGAGCCAGTAGCAGTCACCAATGACAAAGTCAGTATCTAAAAGAGAATAGCGACTGAGCTAGAAGGCTTGGATCTTTTCTACCAGGCAGGGAATGTAATTCCAGCCTGACAGCCTGGTCCTGATGGTCCTGAGGCAGCCAGTGTCCCCTCAGATCCTGCCTGAGGTGTGTGCTGGGACAGAGCAGCGCCTGGCCACGGCTACTCATGGGAACAAAACCTCCCTCCCTTCCCAGCCTTAGGGAATCTCCCCTTTCCTGTCTTCTTCACCTTCCACCTTTCTAGAAGAGGGGGCTTCTCTGTGGTACCTTAGAATAATCCCCTTATGAAGGTTTATTGATCAGGGCTGGAGAGGATTGGGGGAATGATTAGAATAAAGCCCAGAATAGCAAACTGTGTTTAGGTATATTTGACTTCAGCCACATAAGAAGGAAACTTCCAAAACTTAGGAGAATGACTCAGAACCACTTTTGAAACAAAGTAGAAATTAGCCACAGAGAACAACATTAATAACCCAAAACATTGCATCTACTTCATTAACAAGAGAGCAACTTTCTCAGAAATAGCAGATTCTTAGGGGAAACTCACCTTTCCAATACGTTTCCCAAGTCCTGCAAAGAAAACAAAAAGTTATTAATCATGAGAATATATTCTATTGAAATCTCTTTGTACTTTTGTTTTGTTGATTTTGTCTTTTAACAATATATTTTTTTTCTTACTCCCCTCTAAGAAACCATCCAAGACTTTGTTAACCACAGAGTCTGCACTGAGCCATGAGGGGCTTCCTCAGTGTGCACAGGAAGGAAGGAGCCCAGGAAGAGGCTGTTCAGTGACTCGAGGAGATCTCAGTTCCCAGAGTCACTCTTCTCCCAGTCTTATTCCCAAGAAAGGGCTGACCACATATAGCAATTAAAACAAATCACAAACCATATAAAAATCAGAATTCTTTGAAATCCATTCCCAAATTCCACAAACCTTGCCTGGACAAGGGGCAAAGCCTCAATGCCTTCAGCTATTTGCTTTTGTGTGGGGCAACAGAAAGCATGGTCGATTAGTGACATCAACTGAGTGTTACCCCAACAAAGTTAACTTCCCTGGCAACAGTTTTACTCATGTTGGATAATTCTTCAGTGTGGATAGTATTCCTCATGACACTGATGAGAATTGTACCCTATATTATCTACTAAAATGGTAAAAAAAAAAAAAAAATCTCCCAAAGATGGGGACACTGTGTAGAAATAAGTGACTCCCACAAACAGAATGGTGGGAGTCAAGGAGCATGTGTCACTCAGCTGAGTGCTGGTATCAGCAGGTAGCATTTCAACGTTCTGTCCACATCGCCCAGCAAAGATTCCTGTCTCAGGATGGCCCCTCCCCCCGCACCTGCAGCAGCTCCTCATCCCGCTTGTGGCACATCTCAGTCAGCTCTCTGTACATGTCTTTCATCCTTTCTTTCTGTTGGGCCATTCTCACTTCACTGTCTCTGAGTTCCTGGAAAATCTCCTGCGCTTCTCTCTCCAGTGCCTCCATGTGGCTTTGCTCCTCATCATGGAGAAATTGGTGCATCTTCTGATACTGGATGTTGATTACCACCTTCCTCAAGGCCACATATTCCTACGAGGATATTCAATTCAAAGGATTACATGCCCTCACTCTCAACAGAAAACCTAAAACTCCAAATTATTTCCTTACTATCATCAATCTAGTAATTTGTAAAATTTTTGCCTTACCCCTGCAGTCTTCAATATTTTCTAGTTCTTTCTGTTCATTGTATTTCCACATCCTTATTCTCTCTCCCTGTTTATATCAAAGTTTCTAAAGGATCTTAGTTTTCTCCCCGTGATACTTCTCAAAGTTTTTACTACATTAATTATTTCCTGATTTACCTGAATCTTCTTCCATTTCTACTGTTACATTGCCTGATTTTCCTAAATATTAAGAAATATTTAGGAAAACACCATATGATACAGATTTTAAAAGTTTACTATATTTTTATTCTAAGAACTCATCTTTTTCTCTCCTCTTCTTCACACCCAAATTTAGCTCAATGTTGTCTTATCTTCAGTGTCTGAGAGGTTTCCTCCAAACCTTCAGATTTCTACTAAGAACACTCATCATACCCTGTCCGTATCAGCATTCTTTGCACTAGTTTGTGTTGTCCTGTATATTTTTTCTGATTAGATTTATGAAATCCAGATAGCCTTGCTGTAAGCCTCCATATTTTTTATTCCTGATTTATCATTTGAAATCACTACTTTTTCCTGGGAAGAAATCACTATCAAAGTGTACAACTGGTAATATGAATTTAGCTGAAAATGTATCAGCCACTCATATGTCAATCTTTTTTTTCTGTAATTTCTTTTTTTTTTTCTTTTTATTTGCTTGGGGAGAGATGTAACAGCCATATGTCAATATACATAAAAATACATTTTCATTCTTACCTCTAATAACTCAGTTTTGCTAGTTTCTTGATTTAGATCATTTTGAGCTTCCTGAGTCATTTTCCATAAAGATTCCATTGTCTTTAAAAGTTCCTCCTGCAAAGTAAACAGGACCTTTAGCAATAATAAAGATGATACTGCAGATTTCATCCCCTCCTCTATGGGAAAATACTATAGTTGGGAGAACAGTAACTTTGAGTTAAAGTGGAATGGTCAGGATTTTCCATGTTAACCAAACTGGATTCTAAAATGTGGGATATCATAGATGATAGAAACCTTAATAGAAAACTCACAGGGACCCTATGGATAAAATAATCTATATTTCTTAGAAATTCGTTTTAATTTTTCTACCGTAACTATGCAGCAGTCTGGCTTACAGCAGAAGTCACTGTTCCTAGTGCTGTCTCCTGAGACACACCTGCACCAACTGAGTACATTTGACAAGTAAGGAAACTTCCTTAGTGTAGGATCAGCACAGTATGATCGGAGTGTCAAATTGGTCAACAACATTTTAAGGATAAATTTAAATCTTGGCATTCACATTTAGAAATCTCCATCCCCACAGTCTCTATTCTTAACTTCATTATAAGCCCTCATCTTTCTCTATGATTTAGGATCCTGTAGATTCCAAATGGCATCACTTACCCGGCACTGCTCAGCAGCCCATTCTACTGGACAGTGGCCATGAGCCACATGCTCTGGTGTCTCTGAGCAGGGCCCACAGAGCAGCATCTTCTCAGTCTCACAGAAGAGCCCCTTCACCTCCATGTGCGCCGCACAGATCTGCTCCTCTGAGATGTGGCCCTGGTGAGGTCCGGCCTTCCTGGCAAGGGAAGCCAGATTCTTGAGTACAAAACTGGTTTCGAAGTCTGTCCTCTCCGATATTTCCCTGCACTCAGGGCAGCGCCTTGGAGTCTGGGATTCCTCCCAGCAGAGGCGGAGGCAGGGCCTGCAAAAGCTGTGCCCACAGTCTATGGTGACAGGGTCTATGTAGAAGTTCATGCAAATGGCGCAGGTTAATTCCTTCTGGAAGGTTTCAAAGCTGTGTGAATCCATGTTTCTGAAAATAAAATCAGAAAAAAAAAATAGAGTGAGGAAGAGAATTACTGTTCATCATGATAAACATAAGAAAAAGGGGGAAAAAAGCTTTTGGGAAGTTCTGCTTGAGTTCCGTTCAATCTACCTATTACCTTCCCCCCAACCCCAGTAAAAACATGGACATGGTAAACCTAGACAGGCCGGATTTATATACACATCCCTCAATAGCCATGGAAGGTTGGTTCCAGGATTCTGTGATACCACATCCTTTATATGAAATGGACTCCGGTTTGCATATTACCTAGGCACATCGTCCCACATGCTTTATACATCATCTCTGGATTACTTCTGCTATTGATACAATGTAAACGCTATGTAAAGTGTTGTTATATACTGGGTGTGGCAGCTCAGGCCTGTAATCCCAGCACTCTGGGAGGCTGAGGAGGGCAGATCATTTGAGATCGAGAGGTCGAGACCAGCCTGTGCAAGAGGGAGACCCTATCTCTACTGAAAAAATAGAAAGAAATTAGTTGGAATATATATATATTAGTCAAGCATGCTGGTTCATGCCTTGTAGTCCCAGCTACTTCAGAGGCTGAAGCTGGAGGATCACTTAAGCCCAGGAATTTGAGCTAGACTGATGCCCTCTAGCCCAGGCAACAAAGTGAAACTCTGTCTCAAAAAATAAAAAAATAAAAAAAAATAGTTGTCATACTGTATTGTTTAGGCACAATGACAAGAACCAAAAGTCTCTACAGGTTCAGTACAGAAATTTTTCCTCTAAATATTTTTGATCTGTGATTGGTTGAATCCACAGATGTGGAGCCTATAGGTAAAAAGGTCAACTGTACCGTGATACAAAGGGCAAAAGGAGACAAGGGAGTCCTTGGGGTTCTTTTTGATAAAACAAGCAGGGTTCTCAATCATACCTAAATTATGGACAAGTTTAAATATTGGGCAGAGGGTAAAAGTGGGGAAGATTCCAGAGTTACTTATATTAGCTGACTGGTGCAGAAGCACATTCATTATATCTCTGTCTCTCTCTTTCTCTCTCTCTCAATGACTCCATGATTGGAACATACAAAAGACACTTAGTATATGCTCCCTGCCTACCAATTCAGTGATGGACTTTTTGAAGACAGCTAAAATTGACAGGTCTCATCTAAGCTTCACTAATTTATTAGCATTAAATTCAACTTTCAACTTCTATAACTATAAACAGTTGAATTTATCCTTCTAAGTTCAATGTCAAAACTCTTCCTTTCAAGAGATGAAATGGAAAAGTTATCTATTAATTCAAGTTTAGGAAGCTCTTTCCCAAGTCAACTGAGATGACTAGGGAGAACAACTTCACATTCTGAAATGGGGACTATTTCAGCTTACAATGATTAGCAACAATTAATCAACTGTCTTGTAAAACAAAACAAAACAATGAAGATAAGCACTGAGCTTTTCTCTCTACACTATAGAAGCCAGAGATGCAGTTAGTGGAAATGTGACTGACAATTTTGCTTATTTCCAATATTTCTCCATAATGACCAAGAAACTTCTTGGGAGTCCTTACCAGTTAGTTGAATCTATATTGAACACTTTTAAAATCTCATCTGCACACTGAACGTTTTAAAGGGACAAAAAATAGTACCTTTACAAGAAGTCTTTTTCAATTAATTCAACATATTTATCTTTTACTTTGATGTTTATAGAAATTACTAAATGTGTACATTATATTGAACATTTTTGGTGTTTTATTGGCTCCATAATTGCTTAAAACGTGTGAAAATATATCTTTTAAGACATGAAAAATCAAGGCTGGATGCAATGGCTCATGGCTATAATCCTAGCACTTTGGGAGGCCAATTAGGGGGATTACTTGAGGCCAGGACTTTGAGATCATCCCTGAGCAAGAGCGTGACCCCATCTCTACAAAAAGTAGAAAACTTAGCCAGGCATGGTGGTGCATGCCTGTAATCCCAGCTATTCAGGAGGCTGAGACAGAAGGATTACTTGAGCCCAAGAGTTTGAGGTTGCAGTGAGCTATGATGATGCCACTGCACTCTAGCCTGGGCATTAGAGTGAGACCTTGACAACAAATAAAAACAACAACAACAACAACAACAACAAAAAAAACACCCAAAACCTAAAATATCTGTCAATAAAGAAAGTAGTCAAATAAAAATGATCAAATAACAATTTAAGACAAACCAATACATTACAAATGTTCTAGTTACAGATACTTATTTTGATGTCATTTTTACTAACTATGAAAGCCACTTGTTTGTTGGGATAAAACTTGAGCCAGCTGACAGGTCAAGTTAAAGTAAAATATAAATGTTATAAGAGTCTTTTTCACCTCTTTGCTCTTCTATCATGGGATGATGCAGCAAGAAGGCCCTTGACAGATGCTAGCGATTTTTGCACTTCCTAGACACCAGAATTGTAAGCCAACAAATCTATGTTCATTGTAAATTTAAAAGAAAATGTTATAAGAGAAAGTAAGCAACAAGAGCTTGACTTTCAATTCCATACTCACCAAAGTCTATTGTCGGTGGTCTCACTTCTGGAAACTCTGAAGAATCTACCAATTTCCAGGTCAGCAGTAACTCTTGGCTCTCCAAAGCCCAGCAGCGACTAATGCAGTGGGTCTTCTCTGGGGAAGTGTCTCCAAGTGTGCACCAGTGGGCTTTTTATATGATTTGACTCACCTAAAACCACACCCACTTCCTGTGATTGACTACTGCTTCCAGAAGGATTATGAGCTTTTGATTAAGTTACCTGGGAAGGTGTGGCATTGATTAATTAGATTAAAAGAGGATAGAAAACCACACCTGGAGGCTAAGAGCCTACCATAATGCAGAGGTGTTTGTGGTGAGATACAAGAAACTTGAGGTGATACATGTTGTTCAAAGAACTCTCACTGAAACAATTATTTCACTAAATAATTTTTTATTCTACATGGGATGACCTCACAATTCTTAACATTTGGAATCTACTGCTACGTTTCTTTTTTTTTTTTTGGAGACAGAGTGTCTCACTCTGTTGTCCAGGCTATAGTGCCCTGGCCTCAGCGTAGCTCACAGCAACCTCAAGCTCCTGGGCTGGAGCCATCTCCTAACTCTGCCTCCCAAGTAGCTGGGACGAAAGGTATGCACCACTATTCCTAGCTAATTATATACATATATAGTTGTCCAGCTAATTTCGTTATATTTTTAGTAGAGACGGGGTTTTCTTCTCGATCAGGCTTGTCTTGACCTTCTGACCTTGAGCTATCCACCCACCTAGGCCTCCCAGAGTACTAGGATTAGATCACCACTCTACTTTTTGAATTTATAATTTCTTGTTCAGTACTTAGTCATTATTTGTCTGAATATGCCCAACAATGAGACATTAACTGAGATAACCAGCACATCTGTACTGTGTAACTTTCTCATCTAAAAAAGTGCACCAAGGACCTCAATTGTATTTTAAATAATTGTATGTATAATAGTTGGGGAAATTACTTGTATTACTTAGGAAGAGGTGGTCCTCCTTTTACTAAAGACATAGGGTTGTAAATAAACATGAGTTCTGAAGTTTCATTTGACCCTCCTTGTACTTCAAATGCATATCCTTAGGAGATTAAGGAAAGGTTAACATAGAAACATAGGTGAGGACTTTTCATTCTTCAAAAACTGTTTCAAACATTTTTTAAAATGTTGTATTTCATCTCCATAAGTCTAAAGAGGAAAGACTTTCCAGTCTTCTCACTTATTAATAAAAATTAAATGATTATTTGTGTAGGATGACTCCTTTAGTGCTACTAAATGGTGCTCTCCTATGAGAGGGAGTTGTCCCATATTTTCTTGCACCATTATTTCCAGGCTTGGGATGGCTTCACACATTATTTAAAAGTTTTATAAATCAAGCTCTGTGACCTCAGCTCTATCACAAAGATAAAAATAACAGCAATTAGGTGGTTGTGAGCCTTATTGAGTTTTTCTACATGCCATACTAACTTCTCTTTCTACTCCCATTAAACCCAGTCTTCATAGATAAGTAAGACTAAACCATTAGGATCTGATGATAATACTTTCGTAGGGAAGGTGAATGCATATATTATAAAGTTAAAGAATTATAAAGTCTTCAATAAGGAAGAATTGACTGTTTACAGCTGCCGAAAAAGCAAAGTAGCTAAATATACCTGAGATTTTTCCCTCTCTCTCCCTAATCATTCCATAGTAAAAGACCCCAGAAAAAGATTGATTTAAAAGGCTTGCATCCGTGCTACGGTACCACTATGCCTATCAAAAGTAATTTAAAAATCTACTCTTTTAGCAAGTGCTAATTTCAGAATATGTGGCAGATGTCAATTCACCAAGGTATATGGGCTTAGCTTGATATAAATCTAATATGAACATAAATCTAAAAATGGATAGTTGAAAAAACATATACTTTTGAGGCTAAGGAAATATTGATGTCATAAATAACAGGCAATCAGGAAACAAAGTACAATTGGACCCAAAACTATTTTCAAAAGAACACTCAGAGTCTGAGAGCCCCAGACATTCCCAGGGAAGATCAGCTGGCAGCAGGTAGGTGATACAGGCCCTGCAGTTTATTCTTCTCGCTCACCGGAACTGAGACAGATGGAGGACGCTATGATAAGCCAGGGCATTAGCAGTAACACATCCTTCTGGACTCTTACATGGATTTTGCATGTGTCAGATTGGTGTCAGGCACCCATTAAATTTTGTCATCTCAAAGTCTTATGTGACACAGCACGAGTTCTCTATTGACAGTCATGATTTCCAGAATTCCCACCAGTGTGGTTGGTGGGATAGAGTTGGAGAGTCACCTTACTGAAAGCTGAATAAAGAGTTTATTAATTGCTGTCAGTGCTACTTAGACATTTAGAAACACTTGCTTAGGAAAAACATCAAAATCAGGCTCACCTGGTCATTTGCTTTTTGCCTAACATAGCTTTCAAGCAGAAGGTTTAGAGCAGAAACAGACCTGACAGCCAGTTCTCAACCTGGCATCATCAGCACCCTGGACAGCGAGAACCTGAATGCAGAAGCCACAGGTCTGTCAGAGACTTCTAATGTACATTTGAAAGTCTTGTATGGCATAGCCTTCTTCAAAACACAGCGTATGTCCTAGCATGTCTGGGATGCAGGTACTGCTTACTATCTTGCTAGGGATCTAGCTTAAAATATTTTAGTATGAAAGTGCTACTCTTTCAGAGGCACTCAAGACACCTGGCTTAGTAGAGTGAGGTGGGACAGCGAATGGGAAGGATAGATGCTTTCTGACTTGGGAAAGGCTTGGTGGTTCTCTTTAAATTTTCCATGTTCTCTGAGGATTAAAAAGGATCTCATTTTCTTTTAAATCTAGAAATAGTTTCATGAGGTGGGAATGAGTAATGAATACAATTGTGACTTACTGAGAATGTCAGTCTACTGCAGATTGTAAATCCACCATGTTCATTCAAAATGAGCTCAGACTCAGGACTGGACGGAGTGAAAAGCTGACAAGGCTCTTTTAAGACAGACCTTTATGCCCTGTTTCTACTAGAATTTATTACCTCTATGCTACAAATGCCGTTCCCCTCACGGTACAGTAGCAGTTTCATTTGTGTCTTTTAAGTATGGAAAGAATTTTGTTAATGAGAATGTTAATGCAGAACTAATTGTTCTGTGGTGTTGTGGTTTGTCTCTTCCTAATTCTCTCAAGTCTAAAACGTCTTCAAGGCCTCCCACAGGGGCTCACACCTGTAATCCCAGCTCTCTGGGAGGCCAAGGTGGGTGGATCACTCAAGGTCAGGAGTTTGAAACCAGTCTGAGCAAGAGTGAGACCCCGTCTCTACTATACATAGAATCAAATTAATTGGCCTACTAAAAAAATATATATAGTAAAAGATTATCTGGGCATGGTGGTGTGTGCCTGTAGTCCCAGCTACTTGGGAGACTGAGGCAGAAGGATTGCTTGAGCCCAGGAGTGTAGGTTGCTGTGAGCTAAGCTGAGGCCATGGCACTCTAGGCCTGGCAACAGAGTGAGACTCTGTCTCAAAAAAAATAAAAATAAAATAAAATGTCTTCAAGGATCCCCAGCCACACATACATATTTTAAAATCAACTTCTCAATTGAGACACACACACACACACACACACAAACACACTAGCTTATATATTTTCAATTTTGTCTTTCAACAATGTTTTATAGTTTATATGCATAGAGGTGTGCATACTGCATTATGTTTATTTCTAGGGATTAGATATTTTTGATATTTTAAATGCATTTTTATTTCATTTTCCACTTTTCATTGCAGTTTATAGCAATATGCTTGATTAGATTTCTTCTTAATTTTACTAATTAATCTCATAGAGTCTAGATTTGAGGAAATTTTTTAAGCATACAGTCATGTTAGTGTAATAATTCAAAGTATGTTAGCTTTATTCCTTCCCAACACTTATATATTTATCTGTTTTTCTTGTCCTACTACATGACTAGGACATCTAAAAACAGTGTTGAACATGGGTGGTAATAATGAATGCCTCATCTCATTCCATTCTTAGTGGGATGCTTTGACCTGGGGCTGCTTCCTGCCTCTTCCAGCAGTCGTGTGGTGTGATTCCACGTGGGCAACAATAAGACCCACCCAGGGATGTCAAAATCTATTACCGAAGATTCTATACTTGTTCCTGAGATCACATCAGAAGAATAAGCACAAGTGCTTTGAGGAGAAGGAAAGAAGAGATATTTATTTGCTAGGAAATGAGGAATTTGACAGACTCCTGTTTCAAAGAACCAACATCCTCAGAGAAAACATTTTGACTTCTCAACACCTTAACTCCTGTAGCCTACTATAAGCCTTACTGATAATACAAACAATAGGTTAATATACATTTAGTATATTATATATATTATGTACTATATTCTTACAAAAAATCAACTCAAAGAATGGAAATGCTATTAAGAAGGATAGAATGCTAACATAAGAAGGAGATAATGTATTTAGTATTTATTAAATGGAAGAAAACCATCATAAAGGTTTTCATCTTCCCTGTCTTCACACTGAGGAGGCCAAGGAGGAAGAAGAAGAAGAGGGGTTGGTCTTGCTGTCTCAGGGGTGGCAGAGGCAGAAGAAAATCTGTAGAGTTCCAACCCTGTTCATGAGTCAACTGTATTTGTTTTGAGCCATTCTAGTAACATTATTCTTTTGCCTATTATCCATTTTATTTCAAACAAGACACTGAGGGCTTCCTCTTTAATCTCAGAAATTTCCTTCTTTTGTAGTTGAATTTAAATAAACCTAACAATAACATGCTATTCTGGACTATTCTTCAGTATCCAAGACAAGCCCCCTACTCTAGAAAGATGGAAGGTGACAAAAGACAAAGGCAAGAGGAGAGAGAGAGAGTCCCTAAGGTGAGAAAGGGAGTGAAATTTTGGTCCCACGAGTAGCCGTGGCCATGCCCTGCTCCATCACAGCATAGCCCTGGTTTAGGCAGGACCACAGAGGACAGTGTCTGCCCTCAGGACCCTCAGCACAGGCTGGCAGGCTCAAATTAGATTTCCTTGCTGGTAGAAAAGATCAAAAACTTCTGGCTCACTGGACATTTTGTTTGTTTGTTTGTTTACATATTGTGTTTAATTTTTTAATGAATTTAATTTTTTTTGGACATTCTTTTTAGATATTGCCTTTTTTCATTAGTGACTGACTCCTGCTGACTGAAGTCCCAAAGGCTTTGCCTGAATTTTCTTCTCTCTGTAAGATATGCAGGATCTAAGTTAAATTTAGGAAAAATAACATTTCTTATAAAAAGTAATATTTCTTATATCCCCAAGAGTGTAGAATAAAATGTATAGCCAATTCACTAAAAATGGGAGAATTCTGATGAAATGCCTTGTATTGAAAACCAGTATCTTTGTAATGATGCGTGATTAACTTTGGCCTGGAGTATAACAGATGCCATTCTTTACAGAACTGAGTTGGTGCAGGTGCAAAAGCCCCAGCCAGTGAATCTGGAGCTCACTTCATGGCACATCACTGGAATCCTACACGTGCTGAACAGATTCAGGGGTGAGAGTCAGTTGTTTGGTAGTCAGTCCTCAATAACCTTATGAGTTTCATGAATGAATCAATTCTCATTGACATTTAGTTCTTACATGAAGGTGATCTATATTTTTCCAAAACTTGTGTAACTCCTCTCCCTGTATAGTCATATTACAATGATAATATTGAACTTTTTTTTTTTTTTTTTTGACACAGAGACTCACTCTGATGCTCAGGCTAGAGTGCCATGGCATCAGCCTGACTCACAGCAACCTTCAACTCCTGGGCTCAAGTAATCCTCCTGCCTCAGCCTCCCAAGTAGCTGAGACTACAGGCATGCACCTCCATGCCCGGCTAATTTTTTATATACATTTTTGTTGGTTCATTAATTTCTTTCTTTTTTTAGTAGAGACAGTGTCTCGCTCCTGCTCAGGCAGGTTTCAAACTCCTCACCTTGAGGGATCCGTCCGCCTCCACCTCTCAGAGTGCTAGGATTACAGGCGTGAGCCACCACACCCAGCCGAACTTTTTGATTTATAGTTTGCTGAAAATGCAAAAGAAGAAACAGATGTAGACATGTTAGTAATATCTGACACAGGTAGAGTAAGAAAAGAGTTCAAGTCATGTGGTTATGAAGAGATACAACGCTTAGTTCTCTGAGTAGCAATTAACATTTTGTGCTTATTCCATTTACTATAATTTTAAAGCTTAGAGTTGGCATTGATTTTTTTTATTGGCTCTAAATTCAATGTGCATTTTTCATGCATTGTATAAATAACATTTATTACTTATACAATCACAAAGTTTTGACCAACCTAAAAAATGACAAAGATGCCATTTAAGTCACTAAGCAGGACAATTCAAATGCTGTCAGATATATCTCAAAGTAACTGAAAGCCAAAGGATCTGTGAACAAGGCCTAATGGTGTTAGGGACATACTAGGCAGCAGAAGGTTAAACCCAAGATTAGATTGAATGTGGTGGGGTCTGAACAAATAGTGTAAAGCCAGAACCTTCTGTTCAGAAACTTCTAAATTGCACATACAAATTTTCATGAAAATTTTGATATTTGAAAATACAACAGACACAGCTTATATACCAAGAAATTTCTGCATCATAGCAATGTGACATTTACTTATTTTTGCGATTAATGACAAACAATATCAGAGAAGTTTTCCACTAAAGAAAAAGAAAGTTATAGATGTGTCCTGAAACAAACTATCTAGAGGTAGACATTAAATCATGTCTTCACACAGTCATAATATCTTGGGATTGTTTATTTGATTTCCCATATAATGGAAAGGATTTCTGTGTGCTGTATAGGTAGTAATAAGCCTTGATCTTCATAGATAAGTGAATCTGAACCCTCTTTGCTACCTCAATTCTGCTTTTCTGTGGAGGAGAGGCAAATAAACTGACTAATGAGGCAGAGAGTCTTCACTCTTCAGGGCACATGGTGATCTGATTTTTGCCTCTTTCTGTGGTAGAAAATCTTCTGAGTAAGTAGATGGACAGTGACTATATAAGCCTTTCTGAGGCCATGTGTGATATTTGGAGATGACCATTTTAGGGCACCCAGAGAGTCTGAGACCTCCAAGAGCTTTGCTGCATGGGGAGCTCAGGCCTTCACCTCTGGCAGGCATTGCTGGGAAGTGGACGTGACATATTCCTCCAGCTGATTCCTGGGAGTCTGTAAATATTCCTGGACCAGAGATACCAATAACATTCTTGATTTTGAGGAGGCATTTTCCCTATTTCCTTCAAGGAGGAGCAATCTTTGTAGTCTCTCCACCAACTCACCACCTTTAGCTTAGTGTGTGCAAAAGCATCTGGGCTGGGTTGGGGTGTTTCTGGATTATGACGATGCAACTGTGAGTTTCTGGGATGTTTGTAAAGGTTCCCTCATGTACCATTTTCTTTTCTCCTTCCTCTCTCTTCCCTTCTAAAGCCTTTCTTTTGCCTTGAGTCTGCATGAAAAGTCAGGTTTCATGATAATGTATTGATGAATTCCCATGTCTGAGGAAGTTTCAAACCTGAGACCTTCTCATGTGGGGCTACATGACTATGCACAACTGTTTTTGAGCTCAGTGTAGCTTTTGGAAAGCTAATTACTGTATGATTATGAAATGGGTTAACCATGTTCAGTCTGTAAGTTTATTTATTAAATTTCGTTTTAATAAAGAGTTGCAAATCCATCATAAACATCTGATTCCACATTTTCAGTACCCTGGGAAGAAACTCGATATCCTTTAACATTGTCTCCCCCATTCACTGCCTTTAATCCCTGATCCTTCTAATCCCATTCATTCTCCCCTTCCCAACATGGCAACCCCTTATCTACTTTATATCTCTGTGGATTTGTGGGTTGTTGACATTCTACACAAAGTAAATAATATAATATTTGCCTTTTGTGTCTTGTGTCTTTCATTCATCTACATGCTAAATGATGAGTTGTACTCACATATCTGAACCTGGATGGGATAGAAGAATGAAGTGATAAATATCTCAGATTACTAAAACAAGTAAAGAATTCTTAATTTTCTCTTCAATTCAGACCTAGATCAGTAGATCCAAGTCTCTCACAGATTCGAATTTCCCTAATTCCTAGTCATTGATCACTTCTTAGTCTAAACACAGGGTTTTCTGAGAAGTCCTCCTTGACTCCATAGATCGGTAGTTTATTTCTTTAATTTCTATTATGAGTCAGTCTATTATATGTTAGACTGAAATATTATACTATTTCATAATATTCAACAAACTTTCATCAAATTAGTAGATACTTATCACTAACAGACTATAAATTTAAAGATAATAAGCACAGTTATTTGTCGTATTTGCTATTATATTGCCACTATCCAATGCAATGCGTAGAACACAGTGCAGGATGCATATGAGGTGAATAAACAGATGAACAAATGAATGAGTTAATATAAAAAATGTTAGAATTAAAAATTTCCAAATTGTAGCTAAAATAAAAGGACAAAAAGTACTATTTGATAATGTCAAGAAAAAACAAACTTAGCTTGAATTTCAGACTCAAAGCCTAAAGAAATTTCAGATTCACAGCCTCAGGAAATTTCATTATTTTGAGGCTTAAAATAATTATACCATAATTTTACTTCATAGTGGTGATTTTGATATTTACCCTGCATGATCATTATAAACTAAAGAAAGATGAAGATCCTTTATAAAGCTTTAGAGAAAAAGAAAATAAGACTTAAAATGATGGCGCCTGCCATAATTGAAAGTGACATATTGCTCACACCTGCAATTGTAGCAATTTGGGAGGCCTAGTTGGGAGGACTTCTTGAGGTCAGGGATTTGATATTGGCTTGAGTAACATAGTGAGACCCCCATCTCTACAAAGAATAGAAACACTGGCCAGGTGTAGTGGCATGTCCTTGTAGTCCCAGCTACTCAGGAGGCTGAGGCAGCAGGACCACTGGAGCCCAGGAGAGGGTGGCTACCACTGAACTTCCTAATGACACAAGTTCCTTCTCAGCAGAACTTTCTTGAAGACCATGTTGAATGATGTACCTTCTTGGAATTCCAGAAAAATGTATTTCTTGTTTGATTGTTGGGACTCGTATCTCTTCCAACATGCAAACGCTCCTTTGCCTTTAATCCTATCCTCTTCCATATGACACAGCCATTTAGCTCCTTCAAGGGTGCTTAGCACAGATCACTAATTTTGTCATGCCCATTGGAGCCACCAATCAGCAAGTGTGCCCCTTCCTCTTATGTCCTTGTCAGAGTGTTATATCTGGAGGACAGGTACCTAAGCCAGGAAACTCGGGTTTGTTTTTGTTTTTTTTTTTTTTTTTTCCATTTTGTGTTGTGATTCCCTTGATTAAGTACCCTTAGGATCCATTCCTAAGGGGTCTCCCACTAACCTCACAAGTACATGCTGTATTATTCCCCCCCAACCCCCGCCACATTGGTGTATAGTATCTCATTCCCACTGAGGCCCAACGTCATCCTGGCTGGATTTTGCTGAGATTAAGGAAGCTGAGAGAGGTCTGGGCAGACCCTGAGGAAGTTCCCTAGTGGCACATAGGAGAGAAACCTCTGCAGTGTCTTCTTCCACAGGGATTCTAGGTTTGATAGGAAGGGTGGGCCACCTCTGTTGTCTTTGTAGGTCCAGGGAAATCATGGCAACCAACATATCTAGGGGAATCTAGGCAAATGTGAGGATCATCAGGCTCCCATATTGTCCCGTAATTGAACTACTTCCACTGGACATTCAATTATCTTTAACATTTGAAACTCTATTAAATCTTGAGTTTGATTTACAGATTTTTCTGCTCTCCCAATGCACAGAAAGTGCCATTTATTATCATTTTGATTGAGGTATATATAATATACAAAAAGATTCACATATTTAAAATGTATAATTTAATAAGTTTGGCATATGTATACACCTATGAAACTATCAGCAAAATAGAGACAGTACACACATCCATCACTCTAGAAAGTCTTGTTATCCTTCTTCTTTTTTTTTTTCAGTCAGAGTCTCACTGTGTTGCCTGGGCTAGAGTGCTGTGACATCAACCTAGCTGACAGCAACCTCAAATTCCTGGGATCAAGTGATGCTCCTGCCTCAGCCTCCTGGGTAGCTTGGACCACAGGCATGTGCCACCATGCCCAGCTAATTTTTTCTATATATTTTTAGTTGGGTAATTAATTTCTTTCTATTTTTAGTAGAGATGGGGTCTCGTTCTTGCTCAGGCTGGTTTCAAACTCCTGACCATGAGCAATCTTCCCGCCTCAGCCTGCCAGAGTGCTAGGATTACAGGCGTGAGCCACCATGCCCAGCCTGTCATCTTTCTTTCTCATCTTTCCCTCTCACCCTTCTTACCTCACCCTGTTTGCAGGTTACCATGTATCAACATTGGCCTTTGCTAGATGATTATTTTGCTGAATAAATTATGTAAGCCACATTTTAGTAGTGCTCAGGTAGAGGATCCTATCTTATTTTGAAAAGTAGGCTCTATGGTCTTAGATCACTGTGAGGAGTAAGACTCCTAAAGGATGTGTAAAGGATAAGTACCACCCAATCACTTCCCATGGGAAGTACCCAGTGGGAAGAGAGCCCTTCTAGATCAATACTGAGGAACTGAGGCAGGAAAGAGGGAGTCCCAGGATCACCATCACTGTGGTCCACTATAACCCTGCCTTGTCTGGTGATTTCCAGAATTAGATCACCCTTTCCCTTACTTAATTTTTTATTTTTCATTTCTTTTTAACAAATCACTTTCTGCCAAACCCTCACCACCTGTTCGGCTATGGCCTGTCTCATGGGCTGCCTTGTGTTGGTGTCCACGCCATTTCTGTCACACTGTGCTGTTCAGTGTTCTTCTCTGCCCCACTTTCCCAACCAGGATGCTGCCTCCTCTCCTCTAGGGGATAGGTCGTGTTTGTCATTACTGTTTTAAGACACTTGTTTCTATTTCACGCATTGCCGAAATGGGTGCCTCGGACATTTTAGTCACTCAGCAAATAGTTTACTACATGCTATGGATAACAGGAAGAAATACCACACTGTGCAGGGCGGCAAAAATATGAATTTAGAGAATGGAAGAAATAATTAGTCGTAAACTAGAAACATGTCTTAGGACTATGAAAAAGGGGTAAACTCTTCGCTAACTCTCATGAGTGAAGGACTGAATGGCAATCACAAGAACGCAGGTTTAATTTATCTACTTTAACAAAAAGGACAGGAAGAATTTACTGAGGCGGGTTCTCCCCCCTGGTGAGAAAGGCACAGTATTCCTATAAGCACTTTGCAAAACAAGGAAGTAAGAATTTTATCTCTTTCATCCTTTCACTTTCCTCTTTGACAGTCTTTTCCATTCTTCTCATTGCCCTCTAGAAGTACCTCTCTCTGTCTCACATCCATAGAAAGTTCCGCAGTGGGGGTGTTAGCTGGTAATAGTCTAAGAAGCCATCTTAGACGAGGTGTCACGTATCTTAGGGTTGTTTGAAAATTAAAAAAAAAAAGAAAGAAAGAAATCACTTTCTAACATTGGAGCAAAAGGACATTCTTCTAGCGGGGTGCAGTGTGAAGTCCCTGCAGTCCCAGCTACTCTGTAGGCTGAGGTAGGAGGATCATCTGAGCCCAGGAATTTGAATCCAGCCTGGCCATCATAGAAAGACCCCTTCTCTAATAAAAAATTCAAGAATGCCCTTTTAGGCCAGGCATGGTGGCTCATGCCTGTAATCCTAGCACTCCGGGAGGCTGAGGCAGGTGGATTGCTCGAGGTCAGGAGTTTGAAACCAGCCTGAGCGAGACTCCGTCTCTACTAAAAATAGAAAGAAATTATTTGACTAACTAAAAATATATATGGAAAAAATTAGCCAGGCATGGTGGTGCATGTCTGTAGTCCCAGCTACTCGGGAGGCTGAGGCAGGAGGATCACTTGAAAAAGGAGATTGAGGTTGCTGTGAGCTAGGCTGATGCCACCCAGGGCACTCACTCTTGCCTGGGAAACAAAGTGAGACTCTGCCTCAAAAGAAAATGCCTTTTTAATATTCACTTTAAAAAATGATCAATTTGCCCTAAACATTGAATGGAGTGCAGCTGAAATTAATAATTGTGGATAGCATTAAATAAATATCAGAGCATATTTTTAATTTAGATTTCATTTTGACACATAATTTCAATGTGTAAGCTATTCAGTCAGGAATCATTATCTACACATTAGAGGAGTGTAGGCCTTGCCCTTTGATTCTAGGGGTCTTTATTGCTATACCAAAAGCCCTTGACTTAATTGATACATTGTCCTGAGACAATAAAATCTGACACTGATATGCCATAATACATATTTGATATTTTCCTCCATGAAATAACACTGCTCTAACATTGCTGACATCCACATTAAGTAGAAAATTTACATGTATGCAGCAAGCCCTTGGAATCTTCTCATCATACAATGGCATTTCCAGACATTTCAAAAATCCAAAATACAACAGAAGTGTGTATCTGAATGCAAAGTTTTTATGATTATTAATCAGAAAAGTAAATCGAAGTCATTAATTTCTTACATCGGATTTTTAATTTTTGGCTATTATCTGCATTCTCCAACCTGAAGAATAGAGTTTACCTCTAGTGTGGTAAGTAAATGACTCAAAAATTAAAACAATGTATGCATTTTGATGAAAGTAATCTATTATTCAAAATGATTGACCTATCCACATTCTATTTAGGATCCTAAACATTCTATTGACGATCTTAACCTGTTTTATGGTTTTTTCACTGAGAAACACATAAGCACTGTTACTGAATCAAATGGAATGTAGTGATACTTTGCTTCTAGGCTGTAAGAAATATACTGAGGCTTTGCACCTGTAAATCAGCTTGTATCAGTGTTTCTCAAACTTCAGCTTTCATCATAATCACACAAATGATTTGTTAAACCACGGATTGCAGTCCCTATGCACATATTTTTTTTTTATGTGTCATTTGGACAGAAACCTATGCACATATTTTTTTGATTCATTAGGTATTGGCTGGGGCCGAAAAATTTACATGCATAACAAGTTCCACGTGATACTGATGCAGCTGGAACTAGAGCAAAGTCTGAGAACCCCTAACCTCCATCATTTATTTATTCCAGCTTGCCCTTAACATTTCCTATCCACTTGGTTTACCCTGTATCTCAGAGACTGTTTAATATTTTATACCATTTATTTGTATTACTATTCTATATTACTAGAGAGAAATCTTTGAATCCATACTGTTTGGGAAGTAAATGTGTTCCTCTCAGTAATATCATTCAGTGAAGATACATTTTATGTCACACGATGATGGAGATTACAAGCAATCCAGTGTAAAGAAAAACTATTGAAAAGACAGTTGTCACATTAGGCTTTTGATTCAAATATTGTTACATGCTCATTATGTCCTAGACATTGTGTGACCTGCTGAAAATATAGCCTAATTGAAGTGCCGAATTGAGGCACTTCCTATATCTTTTACAATTTATACTATTCTAAGTGATAGCCATTCTTAAATCATGTATAGTCATGAACCACATATATGGTAGTGTTTCCTAAGATTATAGTATTGGATTTTACTGTACCTTTTCTTTGTCTATTTGTCTATATATGTTTAGTTATACAAATACTTGCCATTGTGTTACAATTGAATTTGTTATTCAGTACAGTGATGTGCTTTACAATTTTGTAGCCTAGGAGCAATGCACAATACCACATAGCCTAAGTGTAGTAGGCTATGCCATCTAGGTTTGTATAAGCACACTCTGTGCTTTGAGAAAAAAAGAAACTGCCTGAGGATGCATTTCCTAGAACTTATTTCTGTCATTAAAAGACACATGATTGTAAAGGATGTCTATTGTGTTCCAAAGTCTCAGTAAGTAGAGAACTCACGTAAAATAAAAAATTTCCCCCTAAAGCTGAATGGATGTGTAGGATTTACTAGATCAACAGGACGGAAATCTTAGACTGACAGCTACATTTTAACAAACCAGGCTTGTCCATGATGTTCACACTGTGTTCTTCCATTAGACTTTTAATTTGGAAACACACATATGATATTTTCAGAACTCCACCCAATAGATTCACAAAGCAAGGAAAATAAAATCACAATATGTATTTTGGATAATGGGCCACAAGAGATGATTTCAACTTAAAGAAAGCGGACCAGAAATGTTTTGCATTACACTTTTAATAACAGTAAAATGAATTATATTAAAGTACATAAAATGTAGAAGACAGTCAAGTATAATTGATTTGCTTCAACTGAGAAGGGCTCCCCAGCACATGGAGTCGTTCCCACACTTGCAGTCTGGTTCCTGACTCACCGCTGCTCATGGCCAGTGAGAAAGAAAGGCCTGACAGGGAAAGAGAAGGAGGTAGCAGGGTACTTAAATATCAGGGAACTCCTGGCAACATTCAAAAAACTCACACTTCCACTCTCACAATCGATTAACACACCAATGCGGCCCTGAGGTTTCTCCACATAGTGAAGAATTATCGGGGAGGTGGTGAAGAGAGTGCAGCGATTATCCTCCTTCACAGATAAAAGAAGAAATACGTCCTTAGATTCCAACAGTGTGCCCTTGTTCCCTATGAAGGAATCCTTGCAGACCCCTAGAGCCCAGTCCATAGAGTGGTCCACATCCAGCTCCCAGTAATGTTTCCCAGCGCTGAAGGCCTGGACTCCCCTCATAGCAAAGCAGTTAGACTCGCCAGTATTCACAGATGCATCTGGTTGGTCAGGTCTAAGTATCAAGCTTCTCACATCATCAAACAGCCTGATATTGGGATTGGTTGTTTCATTATGGAAGGAGATCTCCACTGTGGAAAGAAGAGAACATTCTAGTAAAAATCAGTTTTTCAGTTAAATATAGGAGATGAGATCACTGATGTAGAGTCTCGCTGGAAAAAAAAAAAGCATGTCAAATTTCTATAAAAATTTCTGGTGGGAAAAGTACTGGATTCAAAGGCTTCCAGAATATTTGCAGAAGGAAATACCTAACCTAAGTAAAACAATTCCTAAACATTTAGGCATTATAAATGGGAAGGAGGTGATGCCTCCTTTGGCTGACAGCTTTTCCTAACACCTGAGAAACTGGAAGCCTGTGCATGAAGATAAGTCCACAACACTACAAGTTGCCTCCACTGCTCTTTCTCTTCTGGGACAGAGAAGTGGGGGGAAGAGAGCATTTCTTAGCTCTAAACAGGAGGGTACCACCTTGCCAGAGATATTGTACTCTGCCAGTTTAGCCAGGAAGTTGATATTAAGATGAAGAGAATATCTGAATATATGGTACTGGAAGTGATTTCCTTCTAAGCATTATGTGGCTTTTATGCCTGACTCAGGCCTACTCATCTTTTTCCTGCAGGACTAACTGTGGTCTGTCACGGAGCTCTATATTAAGCTTCATCAACCACCCAGTCACTTTATTGTTGTTTATAAGCTCTCAGTTTTTACATTTAGTTATAAAAAATCATTTAGGTCTTTTTCATTACATCAATTAAGGCATACATTAATACAAATTCAATTACTATGAAACTTTAACTGAAATACATTTAAAAAGAAAAGACTAGCCATTCTACCACAATCATTAACTGCACTTAATTTGACAGTGGAATGCTCTGAGTTAATAATCAGTTCTGTATGACTCATTGAACTCTCATTGTATCAGAGAACGGTTCTATGTTCCACAGGAGTTTTTGTTTTGTGTGTTTTCTGTTTTCTATGTAATTTATTACTGGGCTGAATCTCATTACCTTTCACCAGCTTTCATTTAGTTGTGCCCATATGATGATGGTACAACTGTGACTATAAATGCCTCATCACAGGCTGTTCTCTTCTCAATGAAAGGTCATTGCAGAGGGCAAGCTAGCCCACAGGAAACCATCATTGAAGACACTGCATGGTGGTCCCACCCATGGGCTGACACTCACCTCGGAAGCAGCTGAGTCTGTCCCGCAGTCTGGTGATGGGCTTTGCACTGAGCTCTGGGTTCACAGGCTGGGGCATGTGCTTGTGCACAGACTCACTCCTGCAAGGAGACAACTCAGTTAGTTCATCTGTCTGGTGTCCCCATGTTTAAATAGTAATAGTTTCCAACTGAGACGGCTTCATCAAATCTCTTTACTGACATTGCAGTGCACAGAATCCTGGGATGCTTTGTGGCATTTTTAGGAAATCCTTCTTAGTTTTCTTCTGTTTCCACAAAAAATGGCCTGAGAAAAATGACTTGCTTCTTTCTGGTACTATTGGTAACTATGTGGTTTATTTATCTCTGTATGTTCCTGTCTCTGAATCCTAAAAACACAGGCCACTGTATTCTAGTAACATGTCCACTCAGCCCTTCAACATATAACCCTGTGACACATAGGCAGGCTGAGGGACACTAACTTGTGGTACAAAGGCATAAAAAAATATTAAACATAGCACACAAACAGTGACTCAATTTGTTAATAAGTTATGTTTTCACTTTGTGAGAAAACACTAGATTTATGTAATAATAGCCCCCTTAGGGGTCCTATTCAAATTGAAGGTGAAACATACCTTGTCAGTATATCTCTGAAATCCTACCAAAAAAAAGAAAAATTGAGGCATCTTCAGATATTAGTTATTCTTCCCATCCAGGCTTTGGATAAGGGAAAGTTCAGAAAGTACCAAAACTATCACCCCAACCTTCCTTATATTAATAAATGCACATTTGTCTTCATAGGAATGATCCCAGTAAAACATAGATACAGAATCTAAATTCTTGACAGACTCAGAAGCCTGCCTTGGAATGAAGAGGAAGACGTGGGCAGTGACTGCATGCTGCAAACCACCCGCCTCTGCAAGTGTCTTTCCCAGGGCTTGTCCCCAAAGGGCAGCCTGCCTCAAATTAAGCGCATTGCAAACTGGGGACTTCCACACAGGAGGAGAAAGAAAATGTTAGCTTTGCCCAAAATTCTACTCATTTCCCAATGGAGACAAAATTGAATTTCCCTGAGTAATTTGTTCAGTACCAAAGAAATAGTGGAGGGCAAAGATGGAAATGTCAGCTAATAGAAAGTGTTTCAAGGCACATCATCGCTTACTACCTGGAGCAGCTCCACATCTGGTTTCTGGCACATTTCCATCAGTGTGCTGTACATTTCTTTTAGTTGTTTCCTCTTTTCATCCATTTTGGCCTCACTTGTATTAAGTTGCTGAAAAATCTCTCGGCTTTCCTTTGTCAGTCTCTCTATATGTTGTTTTTCTTCCTCTTGGAGAGCTGGAGGCAGCTTAGTGTACTCATCTCGGATCATCTTTTCCCATAGATGAACATAGCACTGCAGGACAGGGATTTCTGATGACACACACAGGCCAGCTTCATCCTCCTCCACTTGAAGTCCATCAGTTTCTCTCCGAATCATGTTCTCTACTAATCAGCTACATGCACCCTAATTCACATCCTCCCAGTTCTTAGAATCCACACATTCATCCTGCTCCTTCCTTCACTTATTTTCTGTTCTATATTAAAAATATGAAGAGATAAAGCAGCCTTTCCCGCAACATTCATCGAATTCATAAACTCCTCAACAACTGATGCCTTTCAGGTTTAAAATATTTTATAAATATCCTCACAAATCTGAACTACCACGTGAAAGCAATTGAAATTTCTGATTGATTGGTACATCATTATACCTAATATAATATCTGATCTTTGCTACTCAATTAGTCTCTAGTCTCAAACCTCCTGAATTCACAGACTCAATATTCAGCCTTAGCAGAAAAGCTGCCCATGCATTATATTCAGGATAAAAAGCTGCCACACAAAGGGTAACTTAGTAAAATGTTTAGCCAAGCCCTCAGACTGACTTCTGTCCTGCTTTCTTTCTTCCTGCTATCTAAGGTCACAAGTACTGTAGTGCCCTGACACTCTGAGAACATTAATTCTCATGCCATTGTGTCAATCTTACCAATATTTATCTATTCATTCTCACTCCCCCCAATCTCTTTCCCCCCACTTTTCCACAGCTTTTCAGCATGTTCAATTTTCTCCCACTAGAACCTGCAGCATCACGTGGCTCCTGTGCTGTCAGAGATCAGCGTCACAGCCACACTTCTTCAGTGACTCTTCACACCCCCTCCTCCCTCTGCCCATCATTGCTTTCAGCGTTATGAAACCCCTTCAGTCCCAACTGTATACCCTTTGATTTGTAGAATTCACCTCATACAGAAATATCTGCCTGAAATAACCATGGATTGTACACACTTGTACTTCAGCATTCAGATGATTTCAAATTTATACGCAGAAACATTTCCTGAACACCTGAACGATTATTTTTAAAAATTCGAATTATTTTTCCTATTAATAAACATATCACAGAATCTTGTGTCATATGAAAATTTCAGTTCGAGTTCTTAATGGATGTTTTCTAGCATGTTGCTCTCAAACTGGTTGTCAGGAAGCAATGTCCTCATACTCACCCCCCACAAGAGGATTGTTCTCCTCTCCTTGTGTAGATTTCTGTGATTTTCTTGCATCCTTTTCCATAAAGAGCTCATTTGCTTTAAGATCTTCTCCTGCAAAGGAACAATACATTTGAGCAGCAGAGAAGGAAATACCATATATTTCAGTCCCTGACCAGTATAGAGACACAAGGGATGTTAGATATAAGTCCACTAGGGAGGGTGGGAGAATCAAATGTTTTCCTGCTTGTCCTTGATAATAGTTAGCAATTCTGAGAGATTTCAGAATATGGAATAATGTAGGAAGTTGACAAAAGAAGATTTCATGTAATGTGGGTCATTTTCAGGGAAGCACACTGCTTCAGGACCTGCCTCTACTGATGCCAGTGCCCGGCTGTTATAGTGCACTGTTTTTCTGTTTATTTGTCTAGTATTTTAAATATGTTTCCAAAATAAATCCCTAAGTTCTTGTAGTGTTGCTAACTTTACAGTGCCTTAAGCTTTATACTATATATTAATGCTTAAAAAATAAAAATGACAATTTAATCACCCTCCCTTTGAAGGCAAACTCCAGGAAGGCAGATCTACTTGCATGTACTGTTCACAATTTTGCCATTCATACATAGAACTGTATCTGAAACTCTGTAAAGAATGGAATGATCATCCTCATGATCCTCATCTTCCTTCCAGTCTCTTAACTCTACTACCTTGTGGTTTTGTTTTGTTTTGTTTTGTTTTGTTTTGTTTTGTTTTGTTTTGATTGCAGGGTATTATGAGAGTACAAACATTTTGGTTACATTTTATGTCTTTGCCTCACCCAAGTGAGGGTTAGAAGCATGCCCTTCCCTCTACAATGCTCACTGTGTCTTGTTGTTGTGACATACCCCCATCCCCCTAATCCTTGGAGGATATTTCTACCATGTGAGCACCATAGTGGTAATCAGTTAGTGCCAACTTGATTGGGAATACAAGTGGAGCCTATTCTTCCGATCTTGTGATAGCTCACTTCAGATAATGGGCTCAGGTTCAATGCAGGAAATATATATATAAGTGCTCTCAGGGGTGTCACTTACCAGGTGGTCCTCAGCTGCCACTTCAATGGGACAGTGTCTGTGAGCTCCATTGTCCTGGGAGTTAGAGCAGAACAAACAGAGCAGGCTCTTGTCCACGTCACAGAACATCTTCTTCTTCTCCCTGTGGGTACCACACATCTGTTCCTCAGAGCTCAGGAATTGCAAGAGGCGGGCCTTTCTGGCAATGGGCACTAGATTCTTCAGAGTAATATTGGTTTTGAAGTCTTTCTGTTGTGATGGTTTCCTACACTCTGGGCAAGAGGCATGAGTGTGGGCTTCTTCCCAGGAAAGGCAGAGGCAGGGCCTGCAAAAGCTGTGTCCACAGCCTATGGTGACTGGGTCTATAAGGCAATTGAGGCAGATGGCACACGTGAGTTCTCTCTGGAAGACTTCTGTGATGTGTGAGTCTGAGTCCATTTTTCTGAGGGAAGAAAACAGAGGAATTTAATCTTCTAGCTTGGAGAGACAAATATCTAAGTAAAGTTGGAATGAGACTGTGACTCAACAGTATTCTTCAATTTAGAGCAGAATAGGATTTAGTTTGCAGATGAAAGTAATAGAAAACTAAGACAAAATGTAAGATCACACTCTAGATAAATATGTTGGTGTCTCATCAACACACATCCACCTCCCCAAACTCCTTTTTCCTGTATAAAAGAACTTCAGATATTCTGAGATGTCAGTGTCCCCCAAATTGCTTGGGCTTCAATGATTAGCCAACCTCCAGATCCAAGGGGTGTGTCAAGACTGGTCTGGAAATCAATCACACTGTGATTTGCCAGGGAGTGCTTTAGGGAAGGGCAGCTAATGTGGCTTATCTGCTTTCATTTTTTTTTTTTAATTATTGCAATCATCCAATCATGACTTTTCCAAAAGCATTCTTTGTGTCAGTGTTGCAGCAGAACTACTCATACCTCTGGTGAAAATTAAAATGAGTTTGCTTTCCATCTCTAAAATAGCACTGGCATATCAACCAACTATTGTTATCTAAGCAGCTATGTTAATTCAATCAACAAGCATCTTCTAGTATGTTTGCTACTCCAGGAATTTTTTGTCCATTTGAGATATAGCGGTTAATATAACATCTTTATGACAGAGATAAAAGTTGAAGAAAAAACAAAACACAATTGATAAAATGCAGAAGTGTCCAAAATCCCATTATCTGTATATCTTCTCTCTGTCATTGATGATTCAAAAAATGTTTTTATTGTAACCATTGATAAAAATGCATGAAAAATGTGCATATGCAAGAGTTAGTCACAAAACCAAACTTCCCCCCTCGATATCCTTTGTTATCTCAATCAAACCATCACTCTGAATCAATTTGTAAATATTAAAGTGTAAGTAGAATAAAGTTTGTAAAACTGGATCAAATTTCAAATGAAATCTTCTTATAGAAATATTCAGTTGACCGTTGAACCACAGGGCATAGAACTGCCATGTTCCACTTACACATGGGTTTTTTTCAACCAAACACGGTCCAAAATACTGTATTCATGGTAGAGGAAACCCTTGTGTATGGAGGGCCAACTTTTCCTGTACTCAGGTTCTGCCCTGAGAACAGTGTGGGGCCAGGGACAAGGGTACCCGGAAGGAATCATTTGCCTATACCAAGGGACAACTGTATAAAGCTTTTACATTTGCTCTCCTATGCTTTTTATCCACACTCTTGAATTAAAAAGTAAAAAGCAAAAAATTTAAGAAGAGGATATAACATTATTTTCTATTGCCTTTGAAACTATTTTCAAATATCGAGTTCTTATTTCTACACTATAAAAATATACTGTCTGTCTCTGACTTTTCTGCATTCTTGCCACTGAGACCTTCTACAGAATCATTCATTCCCTCCTTTCTTTAACTGTAAGTCACACTGAGGTTTCTGTAGAGAGATATTTGCAAACACTGAAGAACAGAATTATGGCCAAATCATTGCATGAATCATCTACTTACATATGGCCAAATATTTTCTTTTCTGTGTATATATTACTACTTGTAATGTAATACATTTATGCCACTAAAATAAAATAAAATACCACTAACTCATTTACAGGATCTACCCTAAATAAAACATTACAGAACATTTTATATGGAAACTACTTTTGAGTCTTTAAAATGTAAACAAACAAGGACTATATCAAGTTATAGACTAAAATGGATCATCACATTAATTCCTAAAATATGTAGCAAGACAGATGACAAAATAGTTTATAAATACGTTAAAAGAAATAGATCATTTCATTAAAAAACTCTCAGTTTGCAGAT
Organism: Microcebus murinus; assembly: GCF_040939455.1. Lineage (NCBI taxonomy): Eukaryota > Metazoa > Chordata > Mammalia > Primates > Cheirogaleidae > Microcebus > Microcebus murinus. The sequence goes on along the minus strand of NC_134107.1, from coordinate 72,741,689 downwards.
ATATTAAAGTTCAGACAATAGGATATTTTTTTCAGGGGGGAGGGAGTAATAGGAAGTCCTCTTCTATAAACAGTGTACTCACCTAAAAATTATCTCAAGAGCCTCAATGTTTCCTGTAGAAGTAATAATATGTAGAAGTAATAATATGAAGTCAGTTCAAGGACCAGGACCTCAAAGTGTGGTGGCAGTAGGTTTCAGAGTCTTCACAGTGAGCTGCAAAGGCTCTCTGCTGGTTCTGGAGATGAAGGAGCTGGGCTCCTGGAGTGTCCTTTTATGAGTCCCTGAAGACCACACCCATGTCTTTCAAGTGATTGCATTTGGATGGTCTGAAAGTGGGTGTGATTATAGATGATTAAGATTCTTCCAAACAGGGAAGTGTTGATTTAACACCTTTGACTAATCCCTATTAACAAACCTTCACAAACATTATCTCATCAATGCCCACTAATCTGATAGCAAATGAACTGAGGCACACTTTACATCAAAATCTGGGGGGATCAAAGACTTTTACTTTTATTTTATTTTATTTTATTTTTTTGAGACAGAGTTTTGCTCTGTAAACACTGGGTAAAGTGCAGTGGCATCATCATGGCTCAATGCAACCTTAAACTCCTCCTGAATTCAAGGGATCCTCCTGCCTCGGCCTCCAGAATAGCTGGGACTACAGGCATGTGTCCCCGTGCCTGGGTACTTTTTGTATTTTTAGTAGAGAGGGCTGGTCACTCTTGCTCAGGCTGCTCTCTAAATCTTGACCTCAAGCAATAGTCCCACCTAAGCCTCCCAGAATGCTAAGATTATAGGAGTGATATTCAAACACTTTTACTTTTGACTTAAAAAAAGGTAGAGGATTTTATCAGTTCATTATTTCAGCAAATGTTTTTGAATACTTTGAAATATATTGCCCAATGTTTAATTATATTCTGACAGGTAGGGGTGATTTATATTATTTATTGATTTATTTTTTGTATTTGAATATAAGAATTTAACCTAAGAACACTGTTGTCTCACACTCCAGACAGAATGGGGGCTTCATGCAGAACACAGGATTCTCTCCCATATCCCCTGATGCTGCCCAAGCCAGCTCCTGAGCTACAGCAGAGAAAAGCCAGGAAAAAGCAGCTAGGGACCCCTGGGTTAGAGTAGCATAAAAGATGCTGAAGTCATGTAAATTGGCATTTATTTCGTTTTTTTATTTTTTTATTTTTTTATTTTTTATTCTTATTTTTACAGTTCATTCAGCATCAGAATTGGCATTTATTTCGACTTAAGAAAGTAATGATGTCAAGGTTACAGCTCAATGCATTTATTCCATTGCCTGGGTGCTATGGGGGACCCTTGAGAAACCTTCTTCTTGCTTACCCCTGGCTCCAGATATCCTTCATGCAGTCATGGAAAATCAAGCTGTGAATTCTGGAGAAGCATCTCAGATCCTATGGAGACAGGAGTCCTTGGAGAACCACCTTGGCTTTTCAGAGAGCTCTGGGCCCAGCAGCAGCAGCAGTCTGAACTGGGTGAGAGACAGACCAAGGCCTTGATGAACATCAGGAACTTCCAGAGAGCAGGGAAGGAGGAGACCTACATTCCAGGATTGCCCCAGATAGCTATAAGAAGCTCAGCACCCACAAGGCCAGCATCCCTTTGCCTGACTCCTCTGGGATCAGGGAGTTTCTCATCCAGGCTAGGAAATGAGTAGATGCCATTTGGTTCTACAGGCAGAGAGCAGGGGCTCAGCAAGAGGTTGTCCTTGTGAGAAGGTGACCCAGTCAAGCTGAAGCCTCCATTCACAGGGTCTGGTGTGGGTAAAGTGGAATATATGTTAATACTTCTAGGAGCCACAAGCTCCCCCAATTCTCCTGATTCCATTAGCAGTCCACAGAACCAGTTATAAGGAAGAGGAGTGGGCCCAGGGAATTCTGGAAGAAGGGAAGTGAGAAACTAGTAGTTACAGGAGGAGACTTTTTCTGTCCAGGTCACTGGACAGAACATTCTGTCCTCTTAACTTCAGAAATAAGCAATGGAGGGTCAAAGTGTTGCCTGTGCCCTAGCCCAAAGGCAACATAACACATGTGTTTGGTCTCCAAATATATCAGTAATATTTAATTTCCAAATATGATCATCCACACTGTATGTTTTTTGACTACTATATTTATTAATAAAACTCAATTTTGTCACATTGTCAAATATACTTTCCTTATTTCCCTTTTCTGCTGTATTTTTCTCTAAAGCATGTATCATACTTCCAAAATTTTATATTTTGACTTCTTGATTGTCTGTCTCCCCCTAAATCCTGATGAACACCCTGGGTGCAAGGAAATCTGTCTGTGTTGTTTATTTCTATCTTGGCCTAGAATAGTTACTAAGCACAGTAACCATTGGATACTTTAAGGAAAAAAAGTATAAATTATATGCTTAGGACATCATCCTTAAAGAGTCAAGATGATTTATAATATAAATAAACAAGGTGATGATACATGTCTTTGCCCTTTGCCCTTTGGCCCCATTTTGATTCCTTTCTTAGATGTTAGGAGTACCTTTAATATTGTTTGCTTCTACATTTGCATGCATGAGTCTTTATTTCTATGAGATTGAATATGTACTTTAATTTCATCTCTTCTATTAGAGGTTTCATGTTTGGAATTAGTAAATGTAAAATGCAAATTTCTCACCCATGCATTTAGGCTTCATCTTGACCTAATGTATTCTACATTTCCACCTATATCTCTCAGCATTTCTCCCTCACAATATGTGCATTAAGTGATATGAACTCTGTCCAATTCCAACAGCCTCGTGATTTCCTTAGTTCCTAGTCTCCTGCTCTCAGAATGACCTGTCTAATATTTCCATATATTTCCATGAATTTCCAATTTCAATTTGTTCAAAATATATATATATATATATATATATATATATATATATATATATATATATTTGTAGAGTCGGGGTCTTGCTCTTGCTTAAGCTGGTCTAGAACTCCTGAGCTCAAGCGATCCTCCCACCTTGGCCTCCCAGAGTGCTAGGATTATAGGCATGAGCCACCACACCTGACCTTGAGCATGGATTTCTAATTTTTCCCAGGAGTTAACAGAATCCGCCCCCTCCCCGCACGTCTGCATGCCTCCCCAACACCCAGCTAGTCTTATTTCTTGTTCATCTTCCTCTCTTGGCTTGATGCCTTTCCTGCCTCCTCCTGCCCAGCAGGCTGAGGCATGGGATCCCCTTCATTCATTCATTCATTCATTCATTCAATCGAAAGTTTCTAGGTTTCTTGCCTGACGAGGAAGGAGAGGGTGGGAATATGAGAATATCTTCAATAATTTATGCAAATCAATAATTGAGGCAAGTGTCTGGCACATAGTGCTCAGTAAATAAATTCTGCTTTCTTTGTTACATGAATTATCCTCCCTTTTTTTCACCATTTTTCTGGTCGTGATTAAGTTCAAACTTCTCTCACAGCCATGCCTTCCCTGGTGTTCCTCAGTAGTCCAGTCAGTGGACAGTGTCTGTGAGCCACATGCTGCCTAGACTGATAGCACAGCAAACACAACAGGTGCTTGACAACCTCATAGAAGTCCTTTGTTTTCCTTTCTATCCCATTTATTATTATTTGTTCTTCAGAGCTTGGAAAGGGGTAGAGTCTTCCCCACTCAGCAAGGAACCCCTGTGTCTTCAATACAATGTGGTTTTAAAGTTCATTCGATGTGAGCAAGGAAAACATTGAGCTTCCTCATCAGATACAGAGAGAGGACCTGCAAATCTGTGCCCACAGTCTGTAGTTACTGGGTCTATGAAATAATTCACACAGAAGGAGCAGGTGAATTCATTCTGGAAAATACTGGAAGCCATGATTCTGAGGAGAAAAGAAAAGAAAAATAAATTGTTGTCTTCGGCCTTGAAGTGTATTTTCAAAAGCATCAATGATACAGAAGCACATGTGAATAACTTTCTGTTTGTACCAATATACTGTTGTACAGAGCAGGACAGGTTATGTATTGCACACGAAAGAAAGAGGACACTGAGGAACAAAGAGAATACTCAGGAACAAAGAGAAGACTCATGGTCTTCAGCAGGTGTGTTGATGAGTCAACCACAGCCCTTCCCACTGTGGATCTAGCTCCCTAGGACAATACCAGATTCATGTATTTATATTTTCTCTTCTAAGTGGACGTGATAATAAGTATTTTAGTCGCAGAGAGTGGGCCATGTTTCACCTGAAACAGTCATACATAGCCCTTTGCTAGTGATTGGTTATATGGCCATTTGACTCTATTTGGCCAATAAGGTATCAAAGAAAAATAATTGGGAGGATTCTGTGAAAGGTTTCTTTGCTCAAGGCAAGAAACATTCAGAAGAGTCACTAAGGAAATTTGAATGAGATGCAGAGAATTGTCATTTTGTGACAATGATTAATAATATATTCAGGTAAGTGTTATCAATGTATGTAGAAACTAATGTATAAAAAAAGTACCAGCTCAAGGATCATTTGTTAGTGAGTGTGTTGCTTTCAACCACCATCAAGTAATATGTTAAAATTATTTCTTTAAGGTACAAATACAAATTATTGGTTATTATGAATTGTGGCTAAATATTTTCTTTTATTGTTTATTTGTGGGGTTTTTTGTTTGTTTTTTATTTTATTTTATTTATTTATTTATTTTTGAGAAAGAGTATTGCTTTATTTCTCTATAGCCTGGGCTAGAGGACTGTGGCATCAGGCTAGCTCACTGCAACCTCAAACTACTGGGCTCAAGTTCTCCTCCTGCCTCAGCCTCCCAAGTGGCTGGGACTATAGGTGGGCACTATCGTGCCTGGCTAATTTTTTCTATTTTTTACTAGAGACGAGGGTCTCTCTGTTGCTCAGGCTGGTCTCAAATTCCTAACCTCAATTAATCCTCTTGCCTTGGCCTCCCAGAGTGCTAGGATTACAGGCATGAGCCACCTGGCCCAGCCTGTTTTTTCTTCTAATTATCTAGTTACTGTTATCTTCCCTAGTCTATGAAAACTTGAACAGGAGGAGCTGCATATTTCCAAGGCTGGAAATTTATTGTTTCATCCAGAGTATATATGAACTAACTAACTAAATAAATCGGTTTATTGAATAAATATAAACTCAGTTTTAAGATACCGCTTTTAAAAATGAGTAGCAATGAGGTGAGGTGAGGACACCTACAGATATATTTGCAAATAAAAGTTTGTGAGAGGGGATTATAGACTCCTCATTGATGGCCACAAAATATTCCTTTATATGAAACGTAAAAGCCATTTAATTCCAATAGGCAAAGAAGATAATTTTAGGGACATGGGGAAAGTTTAGATTTTCTGTTATGTAGAATGGGTTAGAAAGTTGCGATTAATTCATTATGTTTATAAGCATTTCTAGATTGATACCATTAATGATCACAATACTTACATGAGAATAACAAAAACTAATATTATTATTTTTAGGCATTGGAATAACTTCTGTTATCTGCCTAATTCATTTAATCTTCTAAGCAATACTATTAGCTCACTTTCTATTCCTACAAACACTTTACATTGAGGGAACATCTGATAATATTTCTGTACTCAGTGGTTCAGATTTGGCAGATGATACAAAAAAGTAAAAAAGAAGAAAGGAAATTGTTATGGAGAAATGTGTGATGTACTATGGAAAGAGAAGACAGAATCACGTACTGCTTTGCTTTTGGTTACACAAACATGCTATCTACACAGGAGCACACCTAAGTCTCACAAACAAATTTAATTGTTAAAGTGGCCTGTGATATTTCATAAAGAATATATTTGGACACATTCTATCTTACTTTTTAACTGACAAGTAAAATTGTATGCATTTAATTTTTTTGATGAAATTCGAACTACACTTTGATTTGTTCAGCTCTTACTCCTACTACCTCCATTTTGAAAATTTCAAAGCAAGTGAATTGCTCTTCTAGAGCACCCTGATGCATTCAAGAAATTAAAAATAAAGGTAGAGACCAACAGTATGCCCATAATTCAATCAGATTCATAATCTAGAATTCTTTATCCTGTGAAATAATGTGTATCTCAAATCAAAAGATTGTCAGCAGCAAATGGAAATTGTGTTTTAAAATAAATGGATGTGGCTACAATATAGAGTTCTCATTTTCACAGTAGGTGAATGCTGAGAGGCTTCCCACATCTAAAACTTCCTTGTATTCAAGAGTACACACTTTCTGTAGCTCTCTCAAGTAGGAAAACAATTTAAAATCCAAGTCTAAAAACTAACATCCAGTTAAAAACTGAAGAGACAGCATTTTAAACAATCAACCTAAGCATTAATATTTCTTGAGTAATTCAACACATTAAGTAAACATCATTTTATACAGAACTGCTATCCAAATACATAGAAGAATATGTACATATCAATAGCATAATATGAACAGCTTGAAAGACATGGAAAGATGCATTAATAACTATGGCAAAATAATACAATGAGTATATATTTATTGCACTGGCTAAAAATCACAACTACTTGGTAGCAATTATCTTCTGATCCCTCACAGTAAACATGAATAATTAAGGCATACAAAAACAACTAAGAAAAATATTTATTCTTAAAATATGTAGAAAGAAGAGATATGGCATCGGTATTGCTAAAAAAAATAACTTAAACAAATTAAATTTAACTGAGTTTAATTGAGAAAAGAAAGAGTTGTGAATCAGGTAACCCCCAAACTAGAAAATGTTTAGAGACACTGCGGTTGGAGAGGATTATGGGCAGCAAAAGGAAAGTGTAAAAGAAAAAATGAAACTGAGCTACTGAAACATCCTAATTAGTTATGGTTTGGCATTTCTCTTATTTGAATATGATTTGAACAGTTTGTCACATTTGATTGGCTAAAACTTGGTGATTGATACAGGAGTAGTTTATAGTCTGTTTACCCATCTAGCTAGGGTATAGTTTACTAGGTGGGGAGAAACTTTTCAGTTGGAGTTAAAATATATAAGGAGGCAGCTTTAGACTAAATTTAACAAAATAATGGAATATATTTAAAGAAATAAAATCATTTCTATTACTAAATTCTTTCAGACAACCTAAGCAGACAGGCACATAGATTAAAGATTCTTTCTTTCTCTTTTTTTTTTTTTTTTTAAGACAGATTCTTGCTCTGTTGCCTGGTTTACAAGCGTGCAGTGAAGTCAGCCTAGTTCATAGCACCCTCAAACTCCTGGGCTCAAGAAATCTTCCTGCCTGCGTCTCCCCAGTAGTTGAGACTACAGACGTGTGCCACCACGTCCCGCGAATTTTTTCTATTTTTAGTTGCCCAGCTAATTTCCTTCTATTTATAGTAGAGATGGTCCCCCTGTTGCTGAGACTGGTCTGCAACTCCTGACCTCAAGCAATCCTCCAGCCTCAGCCTCCCAGTGATAGGATTATAGGGGTGAGCCATCATGCCCAGCCTAAAGTTCCTATTTTGAATAGAAGAGAGCAGAAACTACTTTTATGTATATTGCGTAATCACTACGGATAATACTAATGGATTTTAACATTCCTTTTGAAGAAGTAATTGTGTTCAATTTTGTTCCAGGATTAGGCTCTTTTTTTTTTTTTTTTTGAGACTGAGTCTCACTCTGTTGCCCAGGCTAGCATGCCATGGCATCAGCCTACCTCACAGCAACCTCAAATTCCTGGGCTGGAGCAATCTTTTTACCTCAGCCTCCTGAGTAGCTGAGACTACAGGCATGTACCACCATGCCACCATGCCCAGCTAATTTTTTTCTATATATTTTTAGTTGGACAATTAATTTCTTTGTATTTTTAGTAGAGACTAGGTCTTGCTCTTGCTCAGGCTGGTTTTTAACTCCTGACCTTGAGTGATCCTCCCGCCTCAGCCTCCCAGAGTGCTAGGATTACAGGCGTGAGCCACCGTGCCCTGTCCAGGATTAGGCTCTTATCTCCAGGTACTCTATAACTTTCAGAAGTCTCCACATCCGGTCCAACTCCAAACATAGAGGTTCTGGAGAAGAATGAATTAGCTCTTTACATAATGATTTATGCTGCAGCGGCCCCACATTTTTGGCACCAGGGACTGGTTTCCTGGAAGAGAAGTTTTCTATGGATGGGGGTGGGGTTTGGGGGGAGGCAGCCCTCAGGTGGTGATGTCAGTGATGGGGGATGCAGCAAAGCCAAAGCTCCCCTGGCTTGCCCACTGCTGCAGCTGCTCGCCCCCTGCTGTGCGGCTCCACCCTCCGCCCCGCCCCCTTCCTAACTTCCACAGCAGGGGGGGCTTTGGGGGGGGGTGGAGCTATGGGGCCTGGTCCCTAATGACCTTGGAGGGGACCACAGGTTTATAGAATCTCTATAACCACCCTTTTCCCTCAAAGTAATTAAGTTACCAAGCCCTTAGAAAGGTGTTGGTAGGTGAGGCACAGTGGCTCAGGTCTGTAATCCTAGCACCCTGGGAGGCCAAGGCAGGTGGATCACTTGAGCTCAGGAGTTCAGACCGACCTGAGCAAGAGGGAGAGTGCTGTCTACTAAAACAGAAAAAATTAACTTTACTAGAAATTGGTCTCCAAGAGACCTGAACAAAATTAAACTCCCACATCAAGAGGTAATGTGGGTTTCTCCATACATCACCAAACCTTCATATTTATGTTTTTTCAATATTCATCTAAAGCTAGTAATTTTTTATTTTGTACTTGTTATTTATTTGATTACCAATGAGTTTGAGCATCTTTTTATATGTATTTCAGACATTTTTTTTTTCCTGTGAACGAATTCCTCTGGATGCTTGTAATCGGGAGAGAGGACTGTATGTGTTTGTCTTATTAGTTTGCAGATTATACATTCTGGACACTTATACTTTGTTGGTTTTGTGTATTATAGTATTTTCCTGGCAGTTATCTTCTATTTTTGTTTCTTAGGTAAAGAAAGCCTTATTTTTTCTAGACAAATTAAATTTATCATTATTTACATTATTTGGTACATGCTTTTTGTTTGTTTGTTTGTTTAGAAACAACTTTGTAATATGAGGTCAAAGGATATACTTCTAATATTCACTTTAGATAAAATGATGAATTTGCCATTCACGTGAACTAACTCAATGCATCTGAAGTATTTTTTTGTGGATATCAGGTCAGAATCACAGCATATTTATTATGAAGTCCGTTCTTTTGACACCCATTTGCAATACCTGACTGATCAGTCGTGCATCAGCAACCATATATCAGGAGACCCTGAGCCTTTCTCTTTAGTTTCTGGGGACTTCTTTCTCTGTCCCTGCACCAAGGGCCTATGGATGAATTGTAACAGCATCTTGAGACCATAGCGTCTGCCACTGATATCTCAGAAGACATATGTCATATTTCAACTCAGAACACTGCTCTGACATTGCTGGCATCAATATCAAGTAGAACATTTCTATGCATACAGCAAGCCCTTGGAATCCTCTTGTAATTCAATGGTATTTTCAGACAGGTAAACAATTTTTTAAAAAGACCAAGTTTGATGGTCCACACCTGTAATCTCAGCACTTTGGGAGGATGAGGGGAAACAATTGTTTGAGGAAAAGAGTTCAAGACCAGCCTAGACAAACACAGTTATGCTCCCATTGTTATCAACAAAAAATAAATAATGTTTCTACCTCTGTAATATTTCAAAGTTTAAAAAAAGTTTAAGCTTTTTCATTTGTAAACCAGCTTAAATCAGAGTTTCTCAAATATTAGCATTCATTAGATTACTCTGAAGGATTTGTTAAAGCACAGATTGCAGCCCCTACCCACTTGGTTTCTGATTCAGTAGGTCTTGGGTGTGGCCCCCAAATTTACATTTGTAATAAATTCCAGGTGATATTGATGCTGGTGGAGCTGGAAATAAACTTTGAGAACCACTAGCTTCAATCATTTATTCAAGATTGTTCTTAACATTCTTTACCCAATTGGTTTCCCTGTATTTAATGTGTAATAGCCTTTAATATTATATGGAAGACTGTTTAATGTATATCATTTCTTTTTATTACTATTGTCTATTATTAACTGGAAACCTTAGGAACCAGATTTTTTCAGAAATAACATTCTTTCATTCAGAAATGTAATTCAGTGAAGATACTGTATTTTATGTAACATAGCAAAGACTATGGTACAACACACTGTAAACTAACATTGTTGAATAGAAAGTACCTTTCATACTCATTTATTCACTTATTCACCCATCAAATGTTTGCCAAGTGCTCATTATGTCCTAGACATTATATTACCTACAGATAATATAGCCAGAAAATGAGACACTTTCTATCAGTTTTGTAAATTATACTATTAGAAAGTAAGAAGCTTCTTTGTGTCCATATATAGAAGGGCTAGCCTCCTCCAGAGGGTCAGAAATTTCACTGTAAAATAAATTTTTTCCACAAAGGTGAACTGATGTGTAGAATGTGCTAGATTGACAAGAGGGAGACAATATCAGACTGATATATGTAGTGTGGCTAACCAGGAGGGTCCAGAATGTAGAAATTGTGTTCATTAAGTTGGAATCACACACCCATAGACTTCCAGAACCCCAGTAAGCTCACAAAGCAGGTGAACAAGCACAGTATATATTTAGGTAATAGACCACAAGAGATGATTTTAATTGAAAGGAAATGGACCAAACAAATTTTGCATTTCACACTGTCTTCTCAATTAATAACAACATAATGAGGTTACATTAAAGTAGAAAAACTTAGAAGGCAGTAAAGTATGATTGATTTGCTTCAACTGAGAAGGGCTCCCCAGCACATGGAGTTGCCAGCCTTGCAGGCAGGTTCCTGACTCGTCCCTGCTCATCTGTGGCCAATGAGAAAGAAAGGCCTGACAGGGAAAGAGAAGGAACCAGGGGGATACTTCCATATGAGGGAACCCCTGGCAACATTCAAGAAACTCACACTTCCACTGTCCACATCAAGGAACACGCCAACCCTGCCCTGAGGTTTCTCCACATACTGAGGAATAATTGGGGACATGGTCAAGAGACTGTAGTGATTGTCCTCCTTCATACATAAAGTAGAAATATATCCTCAGATTCAAGCATTGTACCAAGATTGCTTATCCAGGATCCTTACAGACTCCTACAGCCCAGTCCCAATAGTAGTTGACATCCAGCTCCCAGGAATGTTTCCCAGAGGTGAAGCCCTGGGCTCCTCACGCAGCGAAATAGAGAGACCTGCCAGAATGCAAAGATGCATCTTGATTGTAAGATCTAAACCTGAAGTTTCTCATATCGTCAAACATGTTGACATTCGTTACTTCAGTATTGAAGGAAATCTCTGCTGTGGAAACAGAATATTTCAGTCAAAATCTAGTTTTAAAAATAAATTACCTATGAGATAAGAAAGTCTATCTAGATCATCAATGGAAAAAATTGGCCAAGAACATGAAGGCATTTCTGGCTGAGAAAATATCAGATTCATGTGCTACCCATAAACCTGCAGAACAAAGAAGTACCTAATCATGATGGAAAAAATTCCTTAAAATTCAGAGATTATGAAGAGGGAGGCCATGCCTATGTCTCCCTGGTTACTTCTCATCGCAAAGGAAAAACCTGAGACCTCTGCATAGCTGTAATTCCATAGCAATAAAACTTACCCTCATTTTCCTTCCTAGGGTGGGGAAAGGAGAAGATTCTTAGACCTATCAACATTGGTGATCGCTTTTCCAGTGTTATTCTATGCTAGTTAATGTACCCATAAGAAAAAAAACTAAATATGCCCTTGTGAAAGTGACTTCCTACTAAGAATTTTATTCCTTTCACACCTGGTGTATCTAATACCTCATATTCCTCTACCTGCTGGGCTACCCTCTAGGTTTAGATGTGTAATAGAACTCTAGGTCCTGCCTTGTGAATGACCAATTTTAATTTTATTGTTCATAAAATACTACTGTCTGCATATGATTATTTAGTTTATTCATGCATTTTTATGATAATATCAATTGAAATACATATTAACAATTCAATTAATACAAAATTTTAAAGGAAATATATTTTAAAATGCAGGATCTTATCTCTATCACTAAATGCATTTATTAATAATTAGAAATTAGAGGGTCCTGAATAAATTCGCAGTTCTGCATGACTCATTGAACTGAAAAGCTCTCTAAGCATGATTCTAAAGATCAAGCACCCTGATTCTCAGTGTTTCTTTGTTCTTGTATTTTTTTTTACCAGCTTTCTTATATTTTGTCCACATTACTGTAGTATAAATATGACTATAAACTACAATCCTATTGACAGGATTATTTTCTCTCCTAAATGAAAGGTCAATAAAGATAGAAACACTGGCTACAGAAAAACGCTATGGAAGTGGATGTTACACATTCCCAGTCACACCACAGGCTGACACTCACCTCGAAAGCGGCTGTGTCTGTGGATCAGTCCCATGATGGGTCTGGCACTGAGCTCTGGATGAAATAGAAACATAAATAAAACAAAGTACGAATATCTTGCAGGTCTTTTAAAACTAGCAGGCATAATTTTACATTGTGAAAAAATTATAATTACCATGTAATAAAATTCAATCTTCAAAGAAAATTGTGGCCACCATTTCTACACTAGATGATTACATTACTGAGGTTCCTCATGATCACCAATGTCACCCTTTCCCTTGCCCATACATTTTCTGGCTTCTTTAGAATTTAAGTCAATAAACTGAAGCTTCCAAAGAGGCAAAATTACCACAATGAAAGGCAAAATCTTCCTAATACTGTTATCAATTATTTGACTATCTCTTCTATGTGTACATGAATATACCACATCTAAAGCAATATGTAATGCATATATGACCTACTTATAGATGTTCCTAGCCAAGTTATACGATCTACAAAAAGCATAGAAATTATATAAGTTATCTGGCAACCATTTTTCTATATTACCATATATAAACAATGAAGAAACATAGGATAATAGAGAAAAAATCATATTAATTCAAAAATAGTAAGATGAGATGACAAAATAATTTATAAGTTATAGCAATGGAGTCATTTTTACTAACTAAGCAAACAAAATCAGTTTATAAAAACAATCTCAGTTTGCTCATTTGTAAATTAAAATTATGTTGTTTGTTTCAGTGTCAGAAAGTAGTAGGTAGGAACTCCTATAGATTATGTACTCACCTAAAAAATCTGCAATCTCGCCAATGCTTGCTGTAGAAGCAATATGAGGTCAGTTGAGGGATCAGGACCTCACAGAGTAAGCAGTGGTGGCTTTCTGAAGTGTCAGCAGCCAGTGTAGTTCCAAACTTAACTCTGCCTGTGGTGGAGAAGAATGATCTTGGCTCCTTGAGTGTCCTTTTATGGGATCTCTGAAGACCACACCCATAACTTCTAAGTGATTGCATTTCCAGGCTCCTCAGATGGGTGTAAATATGGATGATTAGGTTTTCTCAAGATTGGTTTATCACCTTGGCTAATCTCTATAAACAAATTTCTACAAACAAAATCTCATCAAAAATCACAAATTTCGCAACAAATAAACTCCCAAGTAGTGACTTAATATCTAAAAAGTTTTTTTGGATTGATAATTTTTATTGTTAACTTATTTAAAAAGGTAGAAAAATTATTTCATTAGTTAGTGATTTTGGCAAATATTTCAGAAACTGGTGCATTTTGTCTGAGGTTGGCTTTACATATTTTTTTTTTACTATAGGAAGTATTTTATTTCTTGTTGTATTTTAATGTAAGAATTTAAGATAAATAACTTTTGCCCTTATTTCAGAAAAGATTTCTCCTGCTCCTCACACTCCAGATAAAGACACCTAAGGTTTTCTTTCAAGAGCAGGACACAGAATTCTCTGCCAGGCACTCCCCACCCCTTCTCCAGGGGGATAAAAGAGAAAGACTGGGAAGCCCCAGTTCAGGGAACCCCTGCATCGGATCGGGGAGAAGAGGATCCAGGTAAATCAGAGTTTATTTCTGATTTCAGAATAGAATTATGATGGAATCCTTTTGCCAACAACACATTTAGTTCACTGCTTATGGGGTGGGAAGAGATGGCATTTTGGGGCCTTGAGAAAATGCCCTCCTACTTACAATTAAATCCAAATATCTTTCATGTAGTCTGAGAGAGCCAAACTGTGGATCCTGAAGATGAATCTCACACTCATGCACAAGAGTTTGCAGAGAACTGCCTTGGCTGCACAGAGAACATTGAGATAGTGGAATGATACAGCAAGACTCTGAGGAGATGAAGGAACAAACCACTGGGAAGAGAGAAGAAAATGAGGCAGCCCTAGCTTCTACCATTCCTAAATTTGTGCATAGGCAAAGATGGATTATTCTTCCATGGGGTCTTTGCTGGAATCCTCTGAGATCTGGGAGTTTTCCTGGATTGAGCCATCCAGGGATAGGACAGGAGGTTTGATTCTGGGGCAGAAGGCAGGGATTTGGGAGGGAGAATCCCTATGGGAAGGGGACCCAGCTGGGCAGATGCCTGGATGCCCGGTGCAGGGTGGAGTTAAAATGGTGAATAACTTTGTAGAACTGAAAGTCCCAGAAAGCTCGTAAGTATCCATCACCCATGGATGGAGCCAGTGAAATGGGGAAGGAAAAGGCAAGGGAAATCTGGAAGAAGGGAAGTCAGAGGCTAGAGGGCACTTTAATTGTTCACCAGACAGATCATCCTCTTAGTTTCAGAAACAAGGAGTACAAGGTGAAAGAGTTCCTCTTGCTCTGGGGCCAAAACAATAGAGCACTTTTCTATGGCTTCTCCAAAAGCACCCCATGCAACCCCAGATGCAGAGAAATCTGGGAGGATTTCTGGTGTCAAGAGTCTTGGTTTGCTAAATCCCAAATTTCCTTTCTGAATCAGAAGTTGCCCTGGTTTTTCTTCCTGGTTTATTTTTCCCAGAGCAGACAAAACAACATTGGCTCCATGCGTAGGTCTGACAATTCTATTTTTTTTTTTCTTTCTTTTTTTTTTTTTTTTTTATGTCTAGAGAGGATGTGATATCTGACAATTCTAAACTCTAGTCCAGCTTTCCATGTCATGAAGGTATAAAATATCTCTCAAAGCAAAAGGACAAAAAATATTTATTGACAGTTTGTTAGCTATAAATATAAATTTTAAACATTTAGATATTTGCTATGTGGGCCTCAACTTGTTTTCTTGCCCTGGCTTCACAAATGTGAGAAGATACCTGTGGAAAAGTCCTGCTGAAAGGTTCTTTTGACACCCACCTCCTCCTAGCACAGTGCTTGTTCCCAAGTTGACTTCTTTGAAAATTTTTTAGTTTTTTTCCTTCTTTACTATTTAGTTTATAAATTGTATTGTAACAAGAAAGTGACAATAGTGGAAAATGACAGAAAATATTTTTCAATGAATAACTCATATCCAAACTCCACCAAAATTTAATAAACCAATCTGGAAGCCTCCCTTTCCTGAAGCTTCCCCCACCTAAAGCTTTAGCTCTAGCTATAAAGAGGTTTGATAGCTTTGAACTGTGTTGCTCAAAAACAAGAAACAGTTTTTGAAAGGAATGAGAATTATTACCTCTTCTCTAGACCTTCCATAGATTCTAGCTATCTACCTACAGATCTACACACTACTCCTCGAGGAAACAAAAGAAAGGAATCACTGAAATCTAGCTCTTCCCTTCCTACAACTCTGTGGAAATCGTCACCTGTGAAACTATTATCCAAAACATAGTTGATAACTACAGGGTATACTTATACAGCTCTTTTTTTTTTCCCTTGTGAGTTTTCTATTTGGATGCTTGGGGAAATACCCTCAACCTATTCCCTTTTAAATACAGAATGCCTATCATAGGATTGGGCTTAAGCTCAAGTTTCTGTAATTTCATCAACAGATTTCAATCCCATCTTTTATAAATGGATTATATAAAGCCATAGAATCTGGTCTTCCATATTTAACCACTTCAGTACCGCACTCAGCGGCCGGGAAACCTTGCCCACAGCGGGCACTCATAGTCCACAGTTTGTGCTGTGCATTGACGATGATTCTGTTTTGCTCTTGTGTGATGAGGAAAGCTTTAAAGCACTGAAAGCTTGTTTTACTTTACAGGCAGCTTTACTTGTAATGTAAATCAGAATAGGTAACACATACATATATGTTTGCATTATGTTATTTTTAAATTTTCACAATTTTATTTTGATAAATGAAAAATTAGAAAAGTCATATCATGGCTCTCAGCTAAAGTCGCTGTGCGCGTTCATCTGTGGCTGTCGACTATAGTCGACGCTAGTACCGAAGTAGTTAACAACTCATTGTGAATATAAAATGTAAATATTACCCATCTGTCGAATCACAAAACAAAATAACAGAGATTTTTTTCTTATTTTGATATTCAGAAAAGCTGTTTCCACAGAGTAGATTAACACAGTAAAAACGGTCTCTACACAGCTGATTGCAATGACCTCCACCTGAAATCAATCAACACCACTTATTTTTGTGTCAAGTGTGCCCAAAACAGTGGTTATCAAATTGTGATCGCCACACTAGCAGCAGTAGCAGCAATCAGGACATGTTAGAAAAGGTTAAATTCTTGAACCCCATCTCAGACTTACTGAATTAGAAACTCCGGATGAGGGGCCTGGCGATATACAGTGTAACAAACTCTCCAGGGGATTTTGATTTTTGCTGGCCAAACACATGGTTTCTAAACTGACCTACAGCTTCATATTATACTATATATTATATGCAACTTCATGTAATAATATACACAGACAGACATACACACACCTATAAACACACAGGTACAATAAAGCAGAGAAAGAACATTTTATTCAGTCCCATCCAGAGGCTTTTACTTTTCTCTGGGGCTACAACTGAGAAAATGATACTCTTCCCATCAAGAGGAAGAAATAAGGACTTGATTATCATGACAACATTCCCTGACTAACTTTATTGAAGACTTTTGTTTAATCCCTCATACAAGCATATTTTCTTTTTGTCATTACTGCTAATTCTTGGGGAAAATGTCATCTCCTCCTTTGTGCATTGTCCTTTTCCTTGTAAATGAGAGTCTCATTGTTAGCTATCATAGTATTTCATGTTGAAGGACCAGCCCAGTGCCCTGGATGCAGGAGAATGTTTCCCACAGCAGCTTACATGGGACAGGGCATAAAGCTGATGTATAATTGTTTCCTCAGCTACCAAATTATTCACTGAAGTCATTCTGCTCCCTGATAAATACAAATGTTTGGCTCAAAACTATTCATCCAGACCATAGTCAAATCCAGCGGCCTCCCTAACATTTCTACTACTTCTGATGGACTCTGTTCCCTCAGTCACATAAGACTCTGGCCTCCACAGAGTCACTTTGGGGTCTGGGATATTTTCATAGACTTAACCATGACATAATACAATTTCCTTAGACTGTGAATCTGGAAATCAATCTATTTCTTATCTTTTGATAACATTAATCCTGAGTATGTTTCTTACATTTTGGAAAACTTCCTTAATGCTAGAATAACATTTGCTCATATTAACTCCTTTATTCATTTATGTATCCATTGATTTTGCCTCATGTATATTACATAAATAGTGTCTTAACCCTCTTGGAATTTTCAATATAGTAGTAATAAGTATGTAAGTACCATAGTTTACAATAATAATTTATTGAATATTATAATGAGATTATAATGAGATTATAATGTACTCAGCAAGTATGTAATAGACCTACCCTGGTCTGTAGAGTCTGAAAGGATTTCGCTGAAAAACTGTTGTGCTTGAGCTGAAATGTGCCAAGGATTAGGATTTAGAGAAATGACAGTGTGTCAGATAGTTGCATCTACTCAACAATGCCAGACTCGAAGAAAAAATAATCACTCTGCCTTTTGTTCAGTAAGCTAGATATATAAAACTTCTTACTTCTACTGTAAGCAGGTTCATATATGCAATTAAAACACATTGTTACAACCCAAGGGGAAAGTTGAAAACAGGTTGTGTAAAAGAAACCAGACACAAAAAAGACATATATTATATGATTCCATTGATATAAGTCCATAAACATGAAAAGTAGATTAAATGTCGCCCAGGGAATGGAGAAGAAATGTTGATGAGTAATAAGTCTCTATTGAGGCTGATGAAAATACCTGAGAATTAGATATGAATGGCTGCACTACGCTGGATGCACAAAAATTTCACTGAATTAAATAATTTAGAAAGTAAATTTCAGATTATGTGAATTTCTCCCCATAAATCTGTTATTAAAAAAAGGAAAAAGCCATTACTCTTTTTCTAGTAAATACTCCAAAAAATTTTTTTTATTAAAGTAAAATGTAATAAACAAATTTATACATTAATGTGGCTATCCCATTTTATAACCATACAGTAATTATAGTTCCTGAAGTTACAATGAGCTCAAAGACACTGCTGCACAGCCCTGTTGCCTAACATGAGGTCTCAGAAACATAATTTCAACAGGCATGAAAGCTCACTGGTAAATTATCCTGAAACTTGAATTTTCATGGGGAACATAGGTAGAGGAAAGGCCTCAGAGGGGAAGAGAAAGAGGAAGGAAGGAGACTATATATGAGGGCGGCTTTAGAAACATCATAGAAGCTCACTGTTCTGTTGTCATAATCCAGAAACACACCAACCCGACTCAGAGGCCTTTGCACACACTGACCTAAGGGTGGGGAGCTGGTGGAAAGACTATAACCATTGATCCCCTTTAAAGAAAATAGCAAAAATGCATCCTCACAATCAATAATCATGCTGGTATCTCGTGTCCGGGAATCTTTGCAGACTCCCAGAACCCAGCTGGAGTATTGTGTCACATCCACTTCCCAGTAGTGCCTGCCAGTGGTGAAGGCCTCAGCTCCACATGCAGCAAAGCTCTGGGTTGCCTCGAGTTCCCAGGGTGCTCTGTGACCTCCATCACCAAATATCACACTTCTCAGGTCCACGGAAAGTCTTATATAGCAACTGGCCATTTCTGTAATCATAAGATTGTCCACTGCAAAAAGAAGCAAAGATTAGATTAGCAAGTTCCCTGAAAGGCAGAAGATTTCTGCTGAATTAGTCACTTCATTTGCTTCTCCTTCAAGAAAATATGGAATAAAAAGAGAAAACAGAGTTCAGACTCGATAATCTGTGATGATCAAGGGTTATTATATCAACCCCAGAGCTACTTTCAGATTTGAAATAAAAGGGTTATTATAACCTCTACAACACACAAAATTATTTTTCATAAGAAAAAAACCTGGCCATATCACTGTGGGAAGCAGTAATTTAATATGTACCTTTGCATAGTTTGGTTCAAGACACACCTAAAGCTTTTCAGTTTTTTTCTTTAGTATATAACTTCTGTTGTGTTGTCTTGAATAGCATCAATAAACAGATATCAATTTGCTAAGACGCAGGTATTTATTAAGATATAGACTGTACCTGTTAATTTCAAACATCAAAAAATTTGTTGGAAATCCACATGTGTAGTTTGAAAGTTTCTGAAAAGAATGTTCTGGCTTAACACTATGTGTTCAGACCCTCCTAGCTTTAGCCCTCTGTTGCCTAGTGTGTCCCAAACATTGCTGAGCACTGTCCACAGATCCTTTTTCTTTCAGTTGTTTTGAGAGGTACCTCATAGCTTTACAATTGTTCTGCTCATAGACATTTTTGTCATTTTAATTGTTGATCAAAACATTCTGATTTGATAACTATATATTTTGTGTAGAATGCATGATAAATGCAATAGAGAAGGAATGAAAAATGATCAACGCCAAATCTAAACCTTCAAAGTTGCAGTAATGAATAAACAAAGAACATTGATTGCTCCTCTGAGAACTAAGCATTGTATCTCTTCATAACCACATGACCTGAATACTCTTGTCTTACTCTGTGTCAGATATAACTCAAATGTGTATGCTCCTTTGCACTTTCAGCAAACTCTAAGTCAAAAAGTTCAGTCACTATCATTATGCCTACTCAGAGAGAGAAGATAGAAAAATTTTGGAAAATCATGTACCATCTTCATGTAAGAAAAAATTTAAATAGGACAGAGCTCATTCCCAAAAACCCACTAAAGAAAGAAATTGAGGCCTGACTGCCAAACAGCTGCCTCTCACCTCTGTACATGTTCAGCATTTCGAGGAGTCCAGTGATGCGCCAGGACGTGAGCTCTGGGTTCACCGGCTGGGGCTTTTGCGCCTGCACTGACTGTGTCCTGCAAAGAATGGCATCAGTTACACCGCAGGGCGAGGGCTAATCACACCGTCATCACAAACATACTGGTTTTTATTCTAAGATATTGGTCTTTCATCTGAATTCTCTCATTTTTCATAAACCATCTATACACTTTCTTCCACACTCTTGGGGATATAAGAAATTTTACTTTTTTAAAAATTTAACTTAATCACAGTTCAACTCCCACATTCTTCTCAGATAACGTTCAACTTCTAAAATGTTTGAGCGCTGTTCCCTCCTTCTACCCACCACACCGCCTCAGATAATGCAAAGATCCTGAGTATGTCATAGGGAGCAGAAAACTCAGGCACAGCCTTTGGGACTGCAGCCAGCAACAGTCACCAATAACAAAGTCAATGTCTAAAAGAGAATGGCTACTGAGCCAGAAGGCTTGGATCTTTTCTACCAGCCAGGGAATGTAATTCCAGCCTGACAGCCTGGTCCTGATGGTCCTGAGGCAGCCAGTGTCCCCTCAGGTCCTGCCTACAACAGGGGTATGCTGGGACGAAGCAGGGCCTGGCCATGGCTACTCATGGGAACAAAACCTCCCTCCCCTTCCCAGACTTAGGGAATCGTCCCCTTCCTGTCTTCTTCACCTTCCACCTTTCTAGAAGAGGGAGTTTCTCAGTGGTACCTTAGACTAGTCCCCTTGTGAAGGTTTATTGGGCAGGGCTGGAGAGGATTGGGGGAATGATTAGAACAAAGCCCAGAATAGCAAATTGTTTTTAGGTATATTTGACTTCAGCCACATAAGGAAACTTCCAAAACTTAGGAGAAGGCCTCAGAACCTCTTTTGAAACAAAGTAGAAAATAGCCACTGAGAACAACATTAATAACCCAAAACATTGCATCTACTTCATTAACAAGAGAGCAACTTTCTCAGAAATAGCAGATTCTAAGGGGAAACTCACCTTTCCAATACGTTTCCCAAGTCCTGCAAAGAAAACAAAATGTTATTAATCATGAGAATATATTCTATTGAACCCTCTTTGTACTTTTGTTGTTCTTGTTGATTTTGTCTTTTAATAATGTATTTTTTTTTCTTACTCCCCTCTAAAAAACCATCAAGGCTTTGTTAACCACAGAGTCTGCACTGAGCCATGAGGGGCTTCCTCAGTGTGCACAGGAAGGAAGGAGCCCAGGAAGAGGCTGTGCAGTGACTCCAGGAGATCTCGGTTCCCAGTGTCACTCTTCTCCCAGTCTTATTCCCAGGAGAGGGCTGACCACATATAGCAATTAAAACAAATCAAGGAACCAAATAAAAAACAGAATTCTTTGAAATCCGTTCCCAAATTCCACCAACCTTCCCTGGGCAAGGGGCAAAAACTCAATGCCTTCAGCTATTTGCTTTTGTGTGGGGCAACAGAAAGCATGGTGGATTAGTGACATCAACCGAGTGTTACCCCAACAAAGTTAACTTCCCTGGCAACAGTTTTACTCATGTTGGATAATCCTTCAGTGTGGATAGTATTCCTCAGGACACTGATGAGAATTTTACCCATATTATCTACTAAAATGGTAAAAAAAAAACTCCCAAAGATGGGGACACTGTGTAGAAATAAGTGACTCCCACAAACAGAATGGTGGGAGTCAAGGAGCATATGTCACTCAGCTGAGTGCTGGTATCAGCAGGTAGCATTTCAACGTTCTGGCCACATCGCCCAGCAAAGATTCCTGTCTCAGGATGGCCCCTCCCCCCGCACCTGCAGCAGCTCCACGTCCGGCTTGTGGCATATCTCAGTCAGCTCTCTGTACATGTCTTTCATCCTTTCTTTCTGTTGGGCCATTCTCACTTCACTGTCTCTGAGTTCCTGGAAAATCTCCTGCGCTTCTCTCTCCAGTGCCTGCAGGTGGCGTTGCTCCTCGTCATGGAGAAATTGATGCATCTTCTGATACTGGTTGTTGATTACCACCTTCCTCAAGGCCACATAGTCCTACAAGGATATTCAATTCAAAGGATTACATGCCCTCACTCTCAACAGAAAACCTAAAACTTCAAATTATTTCCTTACTATCATCAATCTAGTAATTTGTAAATTTTTTGCCTCACCCCTGCAAACAGTCTTCAATATTTTCTGGTTCTTTCTGTTCATTGTATTTCCACATCCCTATTCTCTCTCCCTGTTTATATCAAAGTGTCTAAAGGGTCTTAGTTTTCTCCCCATGATTCTTCTCACAGTTCTTACTCTATCAATTGTTTCCTGATTTACCTGAATCTTCTTCCATTTCTACTGTTACCTTGCCTGATTTTCCTAAATATTAAGAAATATTTAGGCACACACCATATGATACAGATTTTAAAAGTTTACTATATTTTTATTCTCAGTAGTCATCTTTTTCTCTCCTCTTCTTCACACCCAAATTTAGCTCAATGTTGTCTTATCTTCAGTGTCTGAGAGGGTTTCTCCAAACCTTCAGATTTCTACTAAGAACACTCATCATACCCTGTCCGTATCAGCATTCTTTGCACTAGTTTGTGTTGGCCTGTATATTTTTTCTGATTAGATTTATGAAATCCAGATAGCCTTGCTGTAAGCCTCCATATTTTTTATTCCTGATTCATCATTTGAAATCACTACTTTTTCCTGGGAAGAAATCACTATCAAAGTGTACGACCGGTAATTTTAAGTTAGCTGAAAATGTATCAGCCACACATATGTCAATCTGCATCAAAATATTTAAATTCTTACCTCTAATAACTCAGTTTTGCTAGTTTCTTTATTTAGATCTTTTTGTGCTTCCTGTGTCATTTTCCATAAAGATTCCATTGTCTTTAAAAGTTCCTCCTGCAAAGTAAACAGGACCTTTAGCAATAATAAAGATGGTATTGCAGATTTCATCCCCTCCTCTATAAGAAAAGACTACAGTTGAGAGAACAGTAACTTGAGTTAAAGTGGAATGGTCAGGATTTCCCATGTTAACCAAACTGGATTCTAATATGTGGGATATCAAAGATGATAGAAACCTTTAACAGAAAATTCACAGGTTCCCTACGGATAATATAGTCCATTATCTGAGAAATTTGTGGGGTTTTTTTTTCTACCCTAGCTATGCAGCAGTCTGGCTTACAGCAGAAGTCACTGTTCCTGGTGCTGTCTCCTGAGCCACACCTGCACCAACTACCTACATTTGATGACTAAGGAAACTTCCTTAGTGTAGGATCAGCACAGTATGATCGGAGTGTCAAATTGGTCAACAACATTTTAAGGACAAATTCAAATCTTAGGATTCACATATAGAAATCACCATCCCCACTGTCTCTATTCTCAACTTCATTATAAGCCCTCATCTTTCTCTCTGATTTGGGATCCTGTAGATTCCAAATGTCTTCAGGGGCATCACTTACCCGGCACTGCTCAGCAGCCCATTCTACTGGACGGTGGCCATGAGCCGCATGCTCTGGTGTCTCTGAGCAGGGCCCACAGAGCAGCGTCTTCTCAGTCTCACAGAAGAGCCCCTTCACCTCCATGTGCACCACACAGATCTGCTCCTCTGAGTTGTGGACCTGGTGAGGTCCGGCCTTCCTGGCAAGGGAAGCCAGATTCTTGAGTACAAGATTGGTTTTGATGTCTGTCCTCTCAGATGCTTCCCTGCATGCAGGGCAGCGCCTTGGAGTCTGGGATTCCTCCCAGCAGAGGCGGAGGCAGGGCCTGCAAAAGCTGTGCCCACAGTCTATGGTGACAGGGTCTATGTAGAAGTTCATGCAGATGGCACAGGTTAGTTCCTTCTGGAAGGTTTCAAAACTGTCTGAATCCATGTTTCTGAAGATAAAATCAGAAAAAAAAAATAGAGAGAGGAAGAGAGTTACCTTTCTGTCATGATAGGCTCCATAATTGCATAAAACATGTGGACATATATCTTTTAAGACATAAAAAAATCGAGGCTGGATGCAATGACTCATGCCTATAATCCTAGCACTTTGGGAGGCCAAGGTCGTAGAATTGCTTGAGGCCAGGACTTTGAGACCATCCCTGAGCAAGAGTGAGACCTCATCTCTACAAAAAGTAGAAAACTTAGCCATGTATGGTGGACCAGCATGCCTGTAATTCCAGCTACTCTGGAGGCTAAGGCAAAAACATTATTTGAGCCCAAGAGAGTTTGAGGTTGCAGTGAGCTATGATGATGCCCCTGTACTCTAGCCTGGGCAATAGAGCGAGACCTTGCCAAAAAAAGAAAGAAAAAAAGAAAGAAAACAAACAAACAAAAAATAAAACCAACAACAAAAACCTAAAATATCTGGCAATAGAGAAAGTAGTTAAATAAAAATGATCAAACAACAATTTAACACAAACCAATACATTACAAATGTTCTAGTTACAGATACTTATTTTGATGTCATTTTCACTAACTATGAAAGTGACTTGTTAGGATAAAAGTTGAGCTGGCTGACAGGTCAAGTTAAATATAAATGTTATAAGAGAAAGTAAGCAACAAGAGCTTGACTTTAAATTACATACATACGCACCAAAGTCTATTGTCAGTTGTCTCACGTCTGGAAGCTCTGAAGAATCTATCAATTTTCAGGTCAGCAGTAACTCTTGGCTCTCCAAATCCCAGCAGCGACTAATGCAGTGGGTCTTCTCTGGAGAAGTGTCTCCAAGTGTGCACCAGTGGGCTTTTATATGATTGACTCACCTAAACCACACCCACTTCTTGTGATTAACTACTGCTTCCAGAAAGGATTAAAAACTTTTGATTAAGTGACATGGAAAGGTGTGAAGCTGGTTGATTAGATTAACAGAGGACTGAAAACCACACCTGGAAGCTAAGAGCCTAACATAATGCAGAGGAATTTGGGGTGAGATGCAAAAAGGTTTACATGATACATGTTGTTCAGGGAGGAGCTTTCACTGAAACAATTATTTCACTAAATAATTCTTTTTTTTTTTTTTTTTTTTGTGACAGAGTCTTGCTTTGTTGCCTAGGCTAGAGTGAGTGCCGTGGCGTCAGCCTAGCTCACAGCAACCTCAAACTCCTGGGCTCAAGCAATCCTCCTGCCTCAGCCTCCCAAGTGGCTGGGACTACAGGCATGCGCCACCATGCCCGGCTAATTTTTTCTATATATATTAGTTGGCCAATTAATTTCTTTCTATTTATAGTAGAGAGGGGTCTCGCTCTTGCTCAGGCTGGTTTCGAACTCCTGACCTCGAGCAATCCGCCCGCCTCGGCCTCCCAGAGAGCTAGGATTACAGGCGTGAGCCACCGCGCCCGGCCTTTTTTTTTTTTTTTGAGATAGAGTCTTGCTTTGTTGCCCAAGCTACAGTGAGTGCCATGGCGTCAGCCTAGCTCACAGCAACCTCAAACTCCTGGGCTCAAGCAATCCTTCTGCCTCAGCCTCCCGAGTAGTTGGGACTACAGGCATGTGCCACCATGCCCGACTAATTTTTTCTATGTATATTTGTTGTCCAATTAATTTTTCTATTTATAGTAGAGATGGGGACTCGCTCTTGCTCAGGCTGGTTGTGAACTCCTGACCTTGAGTGATCCTCCTGCCTCGGCCTCCCAGAGTGCTAGGATTACAGGCGTGAGCCACCACGCCCGGCCAATAATTCTTTATTCTACAAGCGATGACCTCATGATTCTTAAAATTTGGTCTCTTTTTCTACTTTTTGAATTAATAATTTCTTGTTAAGTTCTCAGTCATTATTTACCTGAATATACTCAACAATGAGACGTTAACTGGGATAACCAACACATCTATACCGTGTAACTTTCTCATTTAAAAAAGTGCACCAAGGAGCTCAATTGTATTTTAAATAATTGTATGTATAAAAGTTGGTGAAATTCCTTGTCTTACCTAGGAAGAAGTGGTTGTCCTTTTACTAAAGACCAAAGGTTGTAAATAAACATGAGTTCTGAAGTGTCGTTTGATCCTCCTTATACTTCAAATGCGTATCCTTAGGAGATTAAGGAAAGGTTAACATAGACACATATACGAGGACTTTTTCAAAAATTTCATTCTTTAAAAACTGTCTCAAACATTTCTTAAAATGTTGCATATCATCTACATAAATCTAAAGAGGAAAGACTTTCTGGTCTTCTCACTTATTAATAAAAATTAAATGATTAGTTGTGTAGGATGCCTCCTTTAGTGTGATTAAATGGTGCTCTCCTGTGAGAGGGACTCGTTCCATATTTTCTTACACCCTTATTTCCCGGTTTGGGATTGCTTCACACATTATTTAAAAGGTTTATAGGCGGGGCGGAGTGCCTCACGCCTGTAAACCTAACTCTCTGGGAGGCCAAGGCGGGTGGATCTTTTGAGCTCAGGAGTTCAAAACCAACCAGAGCAAGAGCAAGACTCCATCTCTACTACAAAAATAGAAAGAAATTAATTGGCCAACTAGTATATATAGAAAAAATTAGCCAGGCATGGTGGCACATGCCTATAGTCCCAGCTACTTGGGAGGCTGAGGCAGTAGGATCACTTGAGCCCAGGAGTTTGAGGTTGCTGTGAGCTAGGCTGATGCCAAGGCACTCACTCTAGCTTGGGCAACAAGGCGAGACTCTGTCTGAAAAATAAATAAATAAATAAATAAATAAAAGTTTTATAAAGCAAACTCTGTGACCTTGTCTCTACTGCAAAGATAAAAATAACAGCAATTATGTGGTTGTGAGTTTTACTGAGTTTTTCTGATTTTAGTTTAGTAGGGAAGTTGAATGCATATATTCAAAAAGTAAAAAAATATATAAAATCTTTAATAAGGAAGAAGACTTGACTACATACAACTAGAGAAAAAACAAAGTAGCTAAGTATACCTGAGATTTTTCTCTCTCTCCCCAATCGTTCCATAGCAAAAGACCCTTGAAAAAGATTGATTTAAAAGGCTTGGCCAGGCATGGTGGCTTGGGCCTGTAATCCTAGCATTCTGGAAGCACTAGGCAGATGGATCACTTGAGCTCAGGAGTTTGAGACCAACCTGAGCAAGAGTGAGATCCTGTCTCTACTAAAAAAAAAAAAAAAAAAAAAAAAAAAACCAGAATGAAATTAGCTGGACAACTAAAAAAATAAAAATAAAAAATATATCTATATCTACAGACATAGATATAGATATAGATATATATGTATATAAGTTAGCCAGGCATGGTTGCACATGCCTGTATTCCCAGCTACTCAGGAGGCTGAGGCAGGAGGATCCCTTAAGCCCAAGACTTTGAGGCTGCTGTGAGCTTGGCTGATGCCATGGCACTCTAGCCAGGGCAACACAGCGAGACTCTGTCTAAAAAAAAAAGTTTGCATCCCTGCTATGGCACAACTAAGCCTATCAAAAGGAATTTAAAACTCTACTCTTTTGCCAAGTGCTAATTTCAGAATATTTGACAGATGTAAATTCACCAAGGTATATGGGCTTAGCTTGATACAAATCTAATATGTACATAAATCTAAAAATCGATAGTTGAAAAAACATATACTTTTGAGGCTAAGGAAATATTGATGTCATAAATATCAGGCAATCAGGAAACAAAGTACAGATGGACCAAATACTATTTTCAAAAGAGCACTAACAGTCTGAGAGCCCCAGACATTCCCAGGGAAGATCAGCTGGCAGCAGGTAGGGGATACAGGCCCTGCAGTTCATTCTTCTCGCTAACAGGGCCTGAAACAGGTGGAGGACATTATGAGAAGCCAGGGCATTAGCAGTAACACATCCTTCTGGACTCTTACATGGATTTTGCATGTGTCAGACTGGTGTCAGGCGCCCATCAAATTTTGGCATCTCAAAGTCCTATGTGATACAGCACAAGTTTTCTATTGACATTCATGAATTCCAGGATTCCCACCAGTGTGGTTGGTGGGATAGAGTTGGTGAGTCACCTTACCGAAAGCTGGATAAAGAGTTTATAAATTGCTGTCAGTGCTACTTAGACATTTAGAAACACTTGCTTAGGAAAAAACACCAAAATCAGGCTCACATGGTCATTTGCTTTTTGCCTAACGTAGCTTTTAAGCAGAAGGTTTAGAGCAGAAACAGACCTGACAGCCAGTTCTCAGCCTGGCATCATCAGCACCCTGGACAGCGAGAACCTGCATGCAGAAGCCACAGGTCTGTCAGAAAGAGACTTCTAATGTACATTTGAAAGTCTTGTATAGCATAGCCTTCTTCAAAACACAGCATATATCCTAGCATGTCTGGGATGCAGGTACTGCTTACTATCTTGCTAGGGATCTAGCTTAAAATGTTTTAGTGTTGAAATGCTACTCTTTCAGAGGCACTCAAGAGACCTGGCTTAGCTAGAGTGAGGTGGGAAAGCGAATGGGAAGGATAGATGCTTTCTGACTTGGGAAAGGCTTGGTGGTTCTCTTTAAATTTTCCATGTTCTCTGAGGATTAAAAAAGAGCTCATTATCTTTTAAATCCAGAAATAGTTTCATGAGGTGGGAATGAGTAATGAATACAATTGTGACTAACTGAGAATGTCAGTCTACTGCAGACTGTAAGTCCACCATGTTCATTCGAAATGAGCTCAGACTCAGGACTGGACGGAGTGAAAGGCTGATGAGGCTCTTTTAAGACAGACCTTTATGCTCTGTTTCTACTAGAATTTATCACCTCTCTTCCACAAATGCTGTCCCCTCACAATACAGTAGCAGTTTCATCTGTGCCTTTTAAGTACAGAAAGAATTGAGTTGATGAGGCTAATAATGCAGGATTAGTTCTTCTGTGGTGTTGTGGTCTGTCTCTTCCTTATTCATTCTCTCAAGTCTAAAACACCTTCAAAGAGCCCAGCAACACATACACATTTTAAAATCAACTTCTCAATTTACACACACACACACACACACGCATGCACATACACAAACACACACGCATACACAGAGCCTCTGATCGTTTATTGGAATGGTATTTACTCTATAGGTCTATCTGGGAAGAATTTACATATTTTTCATATTGTGTCTTCCAATCCATAATCTATGATCATGTAATAGCCTTCCATTTGTTTATATTTTGCAATTTCTTTCATTAATGTTTTATAGTTTAAATGCATAGAGCTGTACATCTTTTATTATCTTTATTTCTAGGTATTTCATGCTTTCGAGATTGTATTTATTTATGTATTTATTTTTGAGACAGAGTCTCACTCTATTGCCCGGAATGGAGTGCCATGGCGTCAGCCTAGCTCACAGCAACCTCAAATTCCTGGGCTCAAGGGATCTTCCTGCCTCATCCTCTTGAGTAGCTGGGACTACAGGCATGTGCCACCATGCCCGGCTAATTTTTTTCTATATATTTTTAGTTGGCCAATTAATTTCTTTGTATTTTTAGTAGAGTCAGGGTCTTGCTCTTGCTCAGGCTGGTTTCAAACTCCTGGCCTTGAGCAATCCATCCGCCTTGGCCTCTCAGAGTGCTAGGATTACAGGTGTGAGCCACCACTCTGGCCTTTTGATATTTTAAATGCATTTCTAAATTTCATTTCCCACTTTTAATTGTTGTTTGTAGAATTATCCTTGATTAAATTTCTTCTTAATTTTACTAATTCATCTAGTAGTTTCTAGATTTGAATACATTTTCTAAGCACATAATCATGTTAGGCTAATAATGTAAGTTATGTATGATAGCTTTATTTCTTCCCAGCTCTTCTATATTTTGTCTATTTGCTTGTCTTATTGCGTAACTAGGACATCTAGAACAGGGTTAAACTTGGGTTGTAATGATGAATGCCTTACCTCATTCCATTCTTAGTGGGACGCTTTCAAATTCTCTGTTAAATATGGTAATAGCTATAAATTTGTATAGGTATTCTTTGTTAGATTATGAAAATTTACTTCTCATTTTACTTTATTACTAGTATTTTTTTAAATCATGCATGGGCTATTAATTGCATCAGTGCTTTTTGTTATTTCAGAATATTATAGGGATACAAACATTTTGGTTACATATAATGCCTTTGCCTCACCCAAGCCAGGGCTATAAGCGTGCCCTTCCCCCCATACAGTGCACTTGAAATCCATTAGTTGTGAGTTTACCCACCGCCACCACCCCCTACCACCTGATTGCCACCCAGTGAATATTACTACCATGTTAGCAACTTAGTATTGATCAGTTAGTACCAATTTAATGGTGAGTAAATGTAGTGCTTGCTTTTCCATTCTTGTTATACCTCACTTCAAAGGATGTGCGCTAGCTCTATCCAGGATAATATAAGAGGTGCTAGTGCATCATTTTTTTTTTTTTGTAGTTGAGTAGAACTCCATGGTATACATATGCCACATTGTATTAATCCACTCATGTATTGATGGGCACTTGGGTTGTTTCCACATTTTTGCAATTATAAATTGTGCTGCCATAAACCTTCAAGTGCAGATGTCTTTACTATAGAATGTCTTTTTTTCCTTTGGGTAGATACCTAGTAGTGGGATTGCTGGATCGAATGGTATTTCTATTTTTAGCTCTTTGAGATATCTCCAAATTACTTTCCACAGGGTTTGTACTAATTTGCAGTCCCATCAGCAGTGTAAGAGTGTTTCAACCTCTCCACATTTATGCCAGCATTTGGAACTTCTTATGGAACTTAAGAACTTCCATATGTTTTGGAACTTCTTCATAAAGGTCGATTTCACTGGAGTTAGGTAGTATTTCATTGTGGTTTTTTTCTTCTCTATAGAAATGATTTTTTCCTGTTAATGTAGTGATTTGCATTTATTCTACTTTCAGATGTTAAATTATTCTACTCTTCTATTTTTTTCTAGCAATAAATATTTTAATTTTTCTTATTTCATTTTTATGATGACAAATAATTTTCCAGTTTATTTCCTTTATTTGTTTGTTTAAATACAAAGCTAAACCACATACAGGTACAATCAGGATGTCATATTTACACACTCCCGTCAAATCCTCCTCCAATTGGCTGAGCGCTGACCAGGCTGGTGTGGGGTGGGGGGAAGACTTTCTGAGGTAGCACGGCTGTGAGGCCTGGTAGGGGGTGAATCGAGGACCAGAACAGGCTCTCACACTTGTCTCCATTCACAATTACCGGGGACCAGGGTGAGCCAGAGACCCCAGCCCCCTGAGCTCCTGATCCCCGGCCCCCTGGACTGAAGGGACACTGTGTGAGAATCGGTCCTGCTTAAGGAGGGAGGAGGAAGCCACCCACTCCTCCTGCTGTCACAGTGAGGTGAAAACTTCAGCCTTATCCTTGATCCCGGATGCTGGGCCCTGCCCACTCCGGCACACTTAGGCGCCTTTCTCTGAGGCGGGCAGTGGTAGCTGAGGCGGGGGTCCTGGGCTTGTAGGCCCACACTCCAGTTCATGGCTGCATCTTCACAGGAAGGACACCAGGTAGTCTGACAAAGCAGAAGGCCATTTTTTTTTCTTTTTGAGACAGAGTCTCCCTTTGTTGCCCAGGCTAGAGTGAGTGCCTGTGGCGTCAGCCTAGCTCATAGCAACCTCAAACTCCTCAAACTCCTGGGCTCAAGCAATCTTCCTGCCTCAGCCTCCAAAGTAGCTGGGACTACAGGCATGCACCACCATGCCCGGCTAATTTTTTCTATATATATTAGTTGGCCAATTAATTTCTTTCTATTTATAGTAGAGACAGGGTCTTGCTCTTGCTCAGGCTGGTTTCGAACTCCTGACCTCAAGCAATCCACCCGCCTCGGCCTCCTAGAGTGCTAGGATTACAGGCGTGAGCCACCGCGCCCGGCCTAAAGCAGAGGCCTTGACAGCAGGTCTGGAACTTTCAACCCAGCAGAATTGGGGGTGTGTCGTAGGCATGGAGTCAGTGGAGTGTCAGATAAGTCATTTCTGGTCCTACTACAAAACTTTATGTTTGATTAGAATAAAGTACCATCTCAAATCTCTTCTAAAAAATCAAAAACTCAAAAATAATGCAGCCACTTCACTTACTTCAAGACTTCAAGACTTCAAGACCTATATAGATGTAAGTTATTTTCTGTGGTTTTTTTCTTTTTTCTGATTTTTTTTGTTTCTTTTTTTGATTCCTATTATTTTTTTCAAAACAAATTCAGTGTTCACATTTCTATAAAGAATTAACCCAGTTTCAGGAAACCCTGCGCTGGCAGCGTAGAAAAGCAATGCTTTCCCTGCCCACGTCTGGTTTCATTACCAGCCCTGATGCTTCAAGGTGCCTAGAAAAGTGGCAGCCTATGGGAAGAGTAAATCTGTCTCTGACCCGTGCTCCCGGGCCACGGGGTCAGTAAGCTCTCAAGAAAGCAGAGGGGAACACTAGCTTACTGTGAAAGCTTTAAAAAAAATACTCGTACACTTCAATGTGC
Source organism: Microcebus murinus (assembly GCF_040939455.1). Classification (NCBI taxonomy): domain Eukaryota; kingdom Metazoa; phylum Chordata; class Mammalia; order Primates; family Cheirogaleidae; genus Microcebus; species Microcebus murinus. The sequence goes on along the minus strand of NC_134107.1, from coordinate 72,709,324 downwards.
ACCTGTGGAAATGCCAGACCAAGGGCTTGGAAACATCCAGTCCAGGCAACTAGGAGGCAGCGTCTTCCTCACACGCCCTCACGTGGAGACAAAGTCCTGGCTCTTCCACTGGAGGCAGGAGACTCGCCCGGCTTCCTGGTTCAAACATGACTCTTTCCTCTAAAACCTGTGCTGACTCTTTGCACGGGAAGCACAAACGTTTGACTTGTATGCAAAAGAAAAGTACAAAAACAACTAGAATATAAAAGTTTTGGTAACATAAGGCCATCGGTTCAAGTCCACCTTGGAAACCTGTAACAGATATTTAAATACTACAGTGAAAAAGCATCTTAATATATTTTTTAAAAAACATCTGAAGTCATCTGCTAAGATCAAGTGCATAAAGCAAAAAAATCAATTCCCTTTGAGGGCACTTTGTCCTTTGTAGAAGAGAGGGTGGGGCAGGGAGGGCGATGGCCTGCTAATGCCTCAGCCATGGGTAGGCTTCCATGGAAGCCTTGCTGCAGTCCCCATACAAGAGCTCCTTCCCGGCCTCCATGTCTCCGGAGGCGATGAGGATGAGGTGAGGCAGCCATCCATGTCCTGCAGTTTGGTCTGGCAATTCTGCACTTGCAGTGACTGATCAGCCTTCCCAGGCGGTCGGTGTCCCTGCTTGCCTGCACACAGCAGGTTTGCTCAGATGCTGGCCATAGCACAGGTTGCAGCCTGCGGCGGGGGTCTTGTGCATACAGAGCCTCCCACTTCCTGGCGTGGGGATCTCAATGAGGTCCCTGCGGTATTCCACCCCAAAGTCGCCCTGAAGAACTCCTTGGTGGCTGCCACGCCCCTGCCCTTGCCATCAATGAGGTCAGCCTTCATGCCTTCTTCCTTCCCACTTTCCACCAATTCATCTATTCTTTTCCTTTCTTCTGACTGCAGCTCAGCCTTGCTGTCTTCCTGGAGTTCCTTTGGACAGAGTAAAAATCCATGAGTTTGTGATTCTGTTGTGTTTTTCCTTGAGCTTTTCCCCCAGGGGCCTGTTTGCCCTAGATGGGCTTTTTCATGGCTTGCTTGGCGACGGCTGCAATGGTAGAATCACAAGACTAGGTTGGAGTTGGAAGTTCTGCTGCTTCAGACTTTTGGTTTGGAAAAGGTGCCAGGGAGGCCTCTCCTGGCATCTTTGATTTTCTCATCCTCGGACTTCATGGTATTCCGTATTGCATCCCCAGAATTTCTTTTCTCTTCTCCTTTCCTATAGATTCCAGCTAATGGTTTCACCTGGCATTTGACAACGTGATGTGCAACTGAGTAACTTCCTGAAGGGGGGGACGCATTCCAGAGCACGTGTTAGGGCTCCTGTAGGAATAGAACTTGGATTGCCCAGCAAATACGTTCTCCCCTTCAGTGCGGGGCCTCCCCAGACCCCTCAAATCCACCATCTTCAGGCTCAGGGCCATCGCCACTGCCACTGCCGCCTCTGCAGCGTGGGGCTTGGAAATCTTCCCGCCCGCAGCCCAGCCAGGCCCATGGCTTGGCTCCCAGTGCCCTCACCACCGCTGCAGGGCCACCACCACTGCAGCTCCTGCTGTTGCAGCCACCAGCACCGCTGCTGCATCGCCCAGGGGAAGGGCAGGCTGCACCCCTGCCACAGGCTCCCCTTTCCCCCATGGCCTAGAGGCGGGGCCTGGCTCCCTGGGCAGGCAGGGCTGCAGCCCTGGGCCACCCAGAGCGAGGCCCTCAGAGAGGGAGGTGCTGGCAGCGTGTCCTCCTCTTCTACTCTTCTAGAACAAATACTATTTGAACATATCTTATGCCTTTATCTTTAACTAGATTTGATCAGTTCATAATTTCTTTTAAATTGTTGCATCTATGTTTATGTGAGCATCCGTACTATAATTTTCATTTTTCATAATATCCTTGGCAAGCCTGGATATCAAAGTTATGAATTGGGAAATATTACCTCTTACTGATCTCTGGAAGAGTTTGTCTAACTTTGTGATATTTCATTGCAAATGTCTGGGAGATTTCACTGAAAGAGATCATTGGAGTTTTCTTGGTGAGATTTTTTATCTTTATATTATGGATTGAATTTCTTTAATATAAGTCATACCATTAAGATTATTTTTTCTTGCCAGGCGTGGTGGTCCATGCCTGTAATCCTAGCACTTTGGAAGGCCGAGGTGGGAGGATCGCTCAAGGTCAGGAGTTTGAAACCAGCCTGAGCAAGAGTGAGACACTCCTCTCTACTATAAATAGAAAAGATTAATTGGCTAGCTAAAATATATATATAGAAAAAATTAGCTGGGTTTGGTGGTGAATGCCTATAGTTCCAGCTACTTGGGAGGCTGAGGCAGGATTGCTTGAGCCCAGGAGTTTGAGGTCGCTGTGAGCTAGGCTGATGCCATAGCACTCACTCTAGCCTGGGCAACAAATCCAGACTCTGTCTCAAAAAAAAAAAAAAAAAAAAAAAAAAAGATTATTTTTTTCTTCTGTCAGCTTTTGTAAGATGTGTTTTTTTTTAAAAAAATGTGTTCATCTAAATTGTCAAATATACAGGCATACAATTGTTCATAAAATCCTTTTATTGTCTTATTAATATTTGAAGGATCTGTGTGATTACCTTTTTACTTTACTCTTGATCTTATATTTTTGATTAGAGTTCATGAAACTGCTCTCTAAAATGTAAATAATATCTTTGTCCTCCTCAGGACACTACAATGTAATGATTTATGGTAATGATTTATTTAATCACCAATAAATGTCTAGATCAATGTAAAATTTATTTGGTACATTTCTTTTATATATATATTTTTTTATTTTTTATTTTTTTAGCGTATTATGGGAATACAAGTGTTAAGGTTACATATATTGCCCATGTCCCTCTTCCCCCTCAAGTAAGAGCTTCAAGCGTGTCCATCCCCCAAACGTTGCACATCTTACTCGTTGTAGTTGTATATACCCATCCCTTCCTCCCCCCTCCCACCCTCTCGACACCCGATAAATGTTACTCCTATATGTCCACTTAGGTGTTGATCCGTGAATACCAATTTGCTGGTGAGTACATGTGGTGCTGGTTTTTCCATTCTTGAGATACTTCACTTAGTAGAACGGGTTCCAGCTGTATCCAGGAATACACAAGAGGTGCTATATCACCATTGTTTCTTAAAGCTGAGTAGTATTCCATGGTATACATAGACCACATTTTATTAATCCACTCATGAATTGATGGACACTTGGGTTGTTTCCACAGCTTTGTGATTGTGAATTGTGCTGCTATAAACATACGAGTGCAGGTGGCTTTTTCATAAAGTGACTTTTGACCTTTGGGTAGATGCCCAGTAGTGGAATTGCTGGATCAAATGGTAGATCTACTTGTATCACTTTGAGGTATTCCATATTGCTTTCCACAGTGGTTGAACTAGTTTGCAGTCCCACCAGCAGTGTAGGAGTGTTCCTCTCTCTCCTCATCCACGCCAGCATTTGTTGTTTGGGGAGTATTTGATAAAGGCCATTCTCACTGGAGTTAAGTGATATCTCACTGTGGTTTTGATTTGCATTTCCCTGATGATTAGAGATGTTGAACATTTTTTCATATGTTTGTTGGCCATTATTCTGTCTTCTTTTGAGAAGTTTCTGTTCATGTCTTTTGCCCAGTTTTTGATAGGGTTGTTTGATTTTTTTCTTGCTGATTTTCCTGAGTTCTAAATAGATTCTAGTTATCAGCCTTTTATCAGATGTGTAACTTGCAAAAATTTTCTCCCATTCTGTGGGTAGTCTATTTGCTCTATTGACAGTTTTTTTTTTTTTTTTTTTTTTTTTTTTTTTGAGACAGAGTCTCGCTTGTTGCCCAGGCTATAGTGAGTGCCATGGCGTCAGCCTAGCTCACAGCAACCTCAAACTCCTGGGCTCAAGTAATCTTTCTGCCTCAGCCTCCCGAGTAGCTGGGACTACAGGCATTCGCCACCATGCCCGGCTAATTTTATATATATATATTAGTTGGCCAATTAATTTCTTTCTATTTATAGTAGAGACAGCGACTCACTCTTGCTCAGGCTGGTTTCGAACTCCTGACCTCAAGCAATCCACCCACCTCGGCCTCCCAGAGTGCTAGGATTACAGGTGTGAGCCGCTGTGCCTGGCCTCTATTGACAGTTTTTTAATTTGATCAGGTCCAATTTGTGTATTTTTGTTGCTGCTATGATTGCCTTTGGGGATTCTTCATAAATTCTTTGCCTAGGCCAGTGTCTAAAAGAGTGTTTCCAACATTTTCCTCTAGAATTCTAATAGTTTCACACCTAAGGTTCAAGTCAGTTACCTAGCATGAGTTGATTTTTGTGAGAGCTTAAAGGTGTGGGTCTTGTTTCATTCAGACTTCTACATATGGCTTTCCAGTTTTCCCAGCACCATTTGTTGAATAAGGATTCTTTTCCCTAGTGTATGTTTTTGTCTGCTTTGTCAAATATTAGTTGGCTATATGAGGATAGTTTTATATCTGGGTTCTCTGTTCTGTTCCACTGGTCAATGTCCCTGTTCTTGTGCTAGGCCAAAGCTCTTTTAATTACTATAGCCTTGTAGTATAGTTTGAAATCTGGTAAATTGATACCTCCTATTTTGTTTTTATTGCGTAGGATTGATTTTGCTATATAAGGTCTTCTCTGGTTCCATACAAAGCGTAAAATTATTTTTTCTATATCTGTGAAAAATGATGATGGTATTTTGATAGGGATTGCGTTGACTCTGTAGGTCATTTTGGGTAGTATAGACATTTTAACAATGTTGATTCTGCCGACCCATGAGCATGGTATACTCTTCCATCTGTTTACATCCTCTGCTATTTCCTTCTTAAGTGTTTCATAGTTCTCCCTGTAGAGGGCTTTTACCTCCTTAGTTAAATATATTCCAAGGTACTTTATTTTCTTTGTTGCTATTTTGAAGGGAATTGAGTCTTTGATTTTGTTCTCACTTGTACTGTTGTTGGCATATATGAATGCCTCTGATTTGTGTGTATTGATTTTGTATCCTGAGACATCACAAAATTCATTTAGCAGATCAAGGAGTCTCTTGGTTGAATCTTGGGGTTTTCTAGGTATAATATATGTCATCAGCAAAGAGTGAGAGTTTGATCTCTTCTGCTCCCATTTGGACGCCCTTAATTCCGTTCTCTTGTCTGATTGCTGTAGCGAGGAATTCCAGCACTATGTTAAACAGAAGTGGAGATAGTGGGCAACCTTGTCTTGTTCCAGTTCTAAGTGGGAATGCTTTCAATTTTTCCCCATTCAGTATGATATAGGCTGTGGGTTTGTCATATATGGCTTGTATCATTTTTAGGTAAACCCCGTCTCTGCCTATTTTGTTGCGTGTTCTTATCATAAAAGGGTGTTGAATTTTGTCAAATGCTTTCTCTGTGTCTACTGAGAGGATCATATGGTCTTTGTTTTTGCTTTTGTTCACATGGTGAATTACATTTATAGATTTGCGTATGTTGAACCATCCCTGGGATGAAGCCTACTTTGTTGTGATGAATTATTTTCTTGATAAACACCTGGATTCAATTGGCTAGGATTTTGTTGAGAATTTTTGCATCTATATTCATAAGGTATATTGGTCTGTAGTTTTCTTTTTTTGTTGCATCCTTTCCTGGTTTTGGTATCAGGGTTATGTTTGCTTCATAAAATGTGTTGGGGAGGTTTCCATTCTTCTCGATGTTGTGGAATAATTTTTGCAGGATAGGCACCAGTTCTTCTTTGTAGGTGTGGTAAAATTCAGGTGTGAAACCATCTGGTCCAGGACTTTTCTTTTTAGGAAGGTTTTTTATTGCTGTTTTAATTTCAGTACTTGATATTGGTCTGTTCAGGAATTCTATTTCTTCCTGTTTGAGCCTAGGGAGGCTGTGTGTTTCTAAGAAATTATCCATTTCCTCCACATTTTCCAGTTTGTGTGCATAGAGGTTTTTGTCGTATTCATAAATTGTATCTTGTATCTCCGTGGCGTCAGTTGTGATTTCTCCTTTAGTTTTCCTGATGGAGATTATTAGAGATTTTTCTTTTCTGCTTTTCATTAGTCTAGCCAATGGTGTGTCAATTTTATTTTTTCAAAGAACCAACTTTTTGTTTTATTAATCTTCCATATAGTTTCCCTGTTGTCAATTTCATTTAGTTCTGATTTGATCTTAATGATTTCACTTCTTCTGCTGTGTTTGGGGTTGGTCTGTTCTTCTTTTTCCAACTCTTTGAGATGATTCATTAGGTTGTCTATTTTTTGGATATAGGCATTTATGGAAATAAACTTTCCTCTCAGGACTGCTTTAGCTGTGTCCCACAGGTTTTGGTAACTTGTGTAACCGTTGTTGTTTACTTCAAATAATCTTTTGATTTCTATCGTGATTTCCTCATTTATGAAATGATCATTCAGCAGAGGTTGTTTGGTTTCCATGACTTTGTGTAGAAATGAGGACTCCTGTTAGGATTGATTTCTACATTTATTCCATTGTGGTCTGAAAAGATACATGGTATAATTTCTATTTTTTTAAATTGTTTGAGACATGCTTTGTGTCCTAGGATATGGTCAATCTTAGAGAATGACCCATGAGCTGATTAGAATAACGTATATTCAGTGGTTCTGGGGTAGAATGTTCTGTGAATGTCAGTCAGGCCCATTTGTTCTAGGGTTCTGTTTAAGTCCGTTATTTCTTTGTTGATTTTCTGTTTGGAGGCTCTGTCCTGTGCTGTCAGTGGGGTGTTAAAGTCTCCAACTATTATGGTGTTGTTGTTTATCCATTTGTTTAGATTCAGTAGAGTTTGACTTATGAATCTGGGTTCATGTTTTGTACATTTCTTTTTCACGAAGTTAGTTAATTCACATCATTTCTGAATCCCACGAAACAACAAATATATAGGTACAAGTTAGTGAATGACATCTTACAACTATATTAGAAATAAATATTAGGAAACTTATAAGATGCATACAAAAGAATAAAGACTAGTTCAGAATTTTAGGGCTGAAAGCTACATCATTTATCATCTAATTCAACTGTATCATCATGCAGAAGAAGGAAAAGAGAAAAAATGATATTTCTTTAGCAAACTAAGAAATACTCTATAATTCAAATGACAATATCAAGCATTTATTTATCACTAATTACATGCTAAAAGCTGTTCTAAGTGGTTTACATTACTAGCTTATTTAATTCTTACAGAGCCCTGTGGAATAGATACTATTTTATGCCCATGTTTGAGATTAAGAAATTTAAGAACAGAGAGCCCATAGTTCTTACTTGAAGTCAATGAGAGAAGCGGAGTTCAAACGAAGGCAGTCTGTCTCAAAACTTCACTCCTGCCTATCAGCCTATCACTGTACAACCTCTCATGAACGACAGTTACATTAAATGTTGCCCAATTATGTTAAGTCACAGAATTGCATAAAATATTTTGGGGGGATCTTATTAAATGCTTACAGAATTGACTGAAAGTTCACAAATCTTTCAAATATTATACACATTTTTGTGTTTTTTTAGAATAATTAAAGCAAGTAGATAAACTAAAGATGGCTCCTGAAGATCTAAAATGCAGTCAGTCTTGCTCTAACTATTAGTAAAAGGTCCGGACCATGTGAAAAATGTTCCCAGAGGAAGTTCCCAGAGGAGGGAGGAGGGAGTCAAGGAGGCTTGTTCTCAAGGTTCTGTTCCAGGATAGTCCCCTGTCCCTCAATGTACCTTTCTATTGTTCGCTTGATTAATGGCTAACTGCAAAGTTCTGCTTCTGCGATTGCTCGCTTGCATAGCTGCCAGCCCCAGAGTATAAGAAAACTGCAAAGGCTTTGTTTGGGGCTGCTTCTCCCTCCTTGCAGGGAGTGGTGACAGCCCCTGCGCAGGTATCAATAAACTAATTTGGCTGATTGGATTCTGGTGTCTGAGTCCCCTTGATCCGCTGGTTTACAACATAATAATGTTCACCTTATCCCACCTGTAAACTATTGTCCAACTCTCTATCAATAGGATCACAAAAAGCCTGCTAGCATGCTCAGTCAAACTTCATCACAAAAACATTACAGAAATCCTAGTGTGGAGGATGGCTCTTCTTTACAAAGCAGATAACTTCTTAGACAGAGTCCCATGTACATGATACTCTGATTATTCACAAAATGAGTGTTTGCTCTGGACTCTGCATACTGGTAGGGATTGGAGACAAAATAACAAACAACACTTAATACTTAAGGAGCTTATGGTCTAGTTGGCAATACAAGGGAAAGAGCCATTATCCTGGAAGTCTTCCCAGAAGAGATGACATCTAAGCTGAAATCGAAAGGATAAGAAGGGCAGTCTTATCTTTTCTGAGGGTTAAGTCCACATGGCACAGATGTTGTCATGAGAAAAGAATTAGGGTCTGATTTTTTTGCTTGTTGATGCCCTTCTAATCCATCTATACTCAGGCCAGGATGCTTACTAAAATGCAAATGTGACCCGTATCCCTACCCTGCTTAACCTTACTATGTGGCGTTTTAGAAACTACAGGAAAATAGTTACATTTCTTTGGATGTCTTCCCAAGCCTGGTATATCCAATGTTCACTGTATAGATTGTTCCTCCCCTAAACTCTTTGGATTCTATTAATGGCAACACAGAGTTTGTTGTGTGTGTGTGTGTATGTGTGTGTGTTTGTGTGTGTAAGAGGCAAATTAACCATTTATTTTGTTCAGGGTTCTAGATTACTTTTCCAAGGAAATGGGGAGATATTATTTAGTACAATAAGAAAAAAAATCACCATGAGTTCATGGAGACAAAAGTCTTTTTCCTTTTAATAAAACAATCAGGACACCAGACAACACTGAGTTCTTTATATTTCTCTAACATGCCATAATCTTTCTTATTTCTATTATTTTGTATAACATGATTACTTTGCCAGTGGGAATACAAATAAGTAAAATCACTTTGAAGCAGTTTGGCATTGCAAATTTTACAACTCAGTAAAATTGAAGATGTACAAATTTTATGACCAAGAAATTCCAGTCGGAGGTAGATACTGTCAAGAAAGAGCATCTCTTGAATATTTGCATTAGGAGAAATGTTCACAGGAGCAAAACACAGAAAACTTTCCAAACACACACCAGTAGGCAGGAAGATGAATAAATTCATTCTGTTATGCACTAGTTTTCCAATTTGTGGTTATTCACTTTCAATTCACTCTTCATTGTCTTCACAAATGAATCTGGGTCCTTTAAATATTTTTTCTTTGCCAAGTGGCATGATGTTAAACTTTGTGAGTAGAAGCCATTGGAGAGACATTGCAAGAGGTGGTTTTCCTTCCTGCTTTCCATGTGCTCCCTTGGCAGCTTCTGCAATGAACATGATGTCTCCAGTATGTGGCCCCAAGGCACACACGCTTCACCAGTTCCAGATCCCCTAGGGCAGACTGCTGCCATAGCACCTGGTTCCTGCAGGTCACAGTGGCCAGCAGAACCCAGCAGCCAGGAGCTTCTCCTGACACTGCCCTCGGGCAGATTTGGAGTGCAGTGCCACTGGCAACATGACCCTTACCCATAAACAGCTCTCCACAGCGGCCTACCAGGCAAGTTTCTAGGGAGTTCTAGCATCTTAACTGCCATGTGAGTTGTATTTAACTCAGGCTAGTTTTGAGCCTGGGGACTCATCAAGCATATATAACTCACACGTCTCTCTTTACCTTGTTGATGGTTTTATTGTTACAATTAATATTGACAACTGAATTCTAAAAACATGGATTGTGTTGCATATAACTTACACACAAAAAATAAAAAATAACAAATCTTTCATTAGAAAGGATAATTTCGTTTTTAAAGTTTTTATTCTATTTTTGTAATCAAACACTGTGGCCCCAAGGTGTGGGGGTTTTTGTTCCTAGTGTGGCAGTCAGCGTGCTAGAGTGTGGATTTGCAAAGAGCTCTGCGAGTGTAGCAACACAGCACTTCTTAATCCTGAATGAAGCCCTGGGGTGGGGGAGATTCTTCACTGGCTGCTCCAACTCTGCCCTGTGGATAATAGCCACTCCTTATATCTGTTGTTCATATATTCTTTAGAGTTCTCTTTACCTCTTGCTACACAATACTTCTTTACTCCAATGCTGCTATAATTAATTATTCTTTCTATTAACTTCCCCTGTTCATGCTACTGTCTGGTTTCTTTGTCTTGATGAACCCTGGCTGATAAATCTTATATTCATGCAAATGAATGCTCTATATCAGGAAAATCTGAACTACAGCCACAGTGATACACAAGCAAGTGAAAACAGCAAGTATCAGGAAAAATACATGGCATGATTTTATTTATAAAAAGTTCAAAAAATACATAAAGCCAAAACATGTAAGAGCTACAGTCATCTGTAATGAAATTGTAAATTAAAACAGAGGAAAGATAAACATAAAACTCAAGAAAGTGATTATCACTGGCAGAAAAGGCACAACGAGCCAGTATTCCATGGAGAACCAAAGATATTAGAAATGTTCCTTTCTTAATCTGGTTACTGGGTTTATAAATGTTCATTTCATTACTATTTCTCACTGTACATATATCCTCTATATAGCCTTTTACATAAATAAAATGTTTCTTAATTTTAAAAATGTAATTATTCCTTATGGCATACAGTGACTATGTTTACTAGAAGTGTGCTTAGATCAGAGTTTCCCAACTGGTGTGCTAAGATAGTGATCCTCCCAGCCTTAAGTGGACAGGCAGGGCCTGAGGCCTCTGGTTTGAAGCAGTCTTATACATTTTCCCAAGGGTGTTGCATGACAAACTCATGTTTTTCTCTGTGCGATGACATGAATAGATTTGGAAGGTACTATATTAGACTTGATTCCCTGATAATGTCAGATAAGAGTTTTACTATATTAGTTTTAATACTTAATTCAACGTTTCAACTTCAGAATAACATTTTATAATTAGAGCATAAAAGTTATCTATTTTTCATTTTTGATCCATAAGGAGAAGAAAAAAATATACACATACATATAATCTCCAACTTTATTTTTAGTTTATCAATATATCTATTTTTAATTTGTAAATATAACCATCATGATTCTTTCTGAGTGATCTACCACATGAATTCAATGTGAGTTCTCCAAGGAACCCTCTTAGGCTACTTCTCTTAAAGTTCCTGCAGCAGCCTGCACTGTGAAGGCTGCAATAGAAATCTGTCTCTTCACTTCTCCCCAGGCCTTGGCAGGGTCCACTTTGCTTTCAATATCAAACAGAGCATCATAAATTCCTGGGAATGATTCCCCTGCATACTTGTTGTGGCTGCTTGGAGCATAGATGATATGCCTATTGATAAAACAGTTTGCTGTTTATTAGTTGTCCAACTGATATATAAGAGAAAAACAAGAGTACTCTACAATTACTGCATTGTATATTCCTTATTTTATGATTTGAATAAACCACGTGTCAACTAAACAAGTTCAATTTTCTCCAAAGCCTATGAAATATGTATTAATTATATTTTGACTTCAAACAGATAGTGGTTCAGAGGTACCTAATAGGTAACAATGATAGCACTAAGAGCTGGGTACCTATTAAGGATCATGCTTAGTATTAAAGAAGGTATTCATAATTTTTTTTTATCTTTAAAAACAAACTCTAGAAATTTGTTATTAGTATTACACAAAAGAGGCAGCTGAGGTCTGAGAGAATGATTAAATGATTTGCCTCAGGCATATTACAAATAAGTGCTGATTTCTTCACCATACTATCCCCGGAGTTAAAGCACTTGTGATCATTGAAGTCCTTGTTGTGACCAGGAATCTTCTGTTGGTTTTTTTTTTTCTTGTTTAAAAAAAAGTCTCTGCCGAGCATGGTAGTTCATGCCTGTAATCCTAGCACTCTGGGAGGCCGAGATGGGAGGATCCTTGAGCTCAGGAGGTTGAGACCAGCCTGAGCAAGAGTGAGACCCGTCTCTACTAAAAACAGAAAAACTTAGCCAGGCGTCATGGCACATGCCTGTAGTCCCAGCTACTTGGGAGGCTGAGGCAGGAGGATCGCTTAAGCTTAGGAGTTTGAGGTTGTTGTGAGCTAGGCTGATACCAAGGCACTCTAGCCTGGGCAACAGAGCGAGACTCTGTCTCAAAAAAAAAAAAAAAGTAGTCACACTAACATTTTAGAATGCTTAGCAGAAAGCATGAAGAATTAGGACAAATAATTTTGTAATGTTCTGCATGACCTCGGCAGAGACTTTTATTGAAGGGGCTAAGCAGTTCATGTAATAGCCCTGGAAGAGGACAAGCTCAAAAGTAAAGAGGTAAAGAAAAAAGGGCTGAAATTATACATAACAAAAAATAAACATGATTTTTATATTTGGTTGATGGGATTGGGAGATTTATATTTTCTGTCATGCCTTTCTAAACCTTCTAAATTTCCTAAAGTAAACATACATTAAAACAAAAATATGCAAGAATCATATGAATACATTATATAAAGAAACAATATTTTATCATTTACTATATATATTTTGAAAGTTTGTATTTTCTTGAGAAATCAACTATGATATTTTTTCACAGTGCAAAAATATAAGAAACAGTGGTATTACAGCAAGGAGTCATATTTTTTCTTACCTATAGAAAGGCCTGTCTGGTAACCCTAAAGGATCAATAAATGCTCGTTCCAGAAACATCAGTTGATCATTGATAATTCTCAATAATATTGGGCTAAAAAAAGAAATGAGTATAGTTATAACTTAATGAAAATGTATGTACCACTCAGCAAAGTAATAATTCAGAACAAAACTAAACTTACTAGTACAGTCACCCCTTGGCATACATAGGCGATTGGTTCCAAGACCACCCCCTCCCCCACACCAAAATTCAAGCATGCTCAAGTCCTCAAGTCCAAGTTCAACAGTGGGCCTTCCAGAATCTGCATATAGGAAAAGTCAACCCTCTCTATGGATGGGTTTTACATCCTGCGAATACTGTATTTTCTATCCACGTTTGCCTGCGGAGAGAGAACCTACCAGTACAGAAGACTGACTATATTTGAAAAAAATCTGAAGATTAGTGGGCCTATGCAGTTCAAACCCCTGCTGTTTAAGGGTCAATTGTATATTTTAAATTCTATAATATGCAAATTAAGAACACTAACATATATATTACCATATTTTAAAATCCTATAAAATACCATTCTGCTTAAGGCTTATGAAACCCAGAAACAGTTGCATGTGCTAATGGAAGAAAATGACAGTAGTTTTTTTTTGTTTGTTTTGTTTTTTTACCAACAGTAGTTTTTATTTCTATTGAAATAATAATTAATTGATAAATCTAGGTATATAAATACAGACAAGACTTTTTTTTACCTTAGATATGCTAACAAGCTATTCATAGAAGTACTATTAATATTGAAATGAGATAATCTACCAATGTTTAGTAAGATGTCTGGCAAATTATAACTATTTACCAAGTAAAGACTAATAATAGTCTCGCTATTATT